>NC_089598.1:41623219-41993794 GCF_019320115.1 Miscanthus floridulus
GGTTTGCAACTATACCGCGAAGGAAAGTTGTATTCATGTTATTAACTTTTGCATCCATCGTCAAGCATCATGTTTTATATCGCGCATCATTTTAAACATGGCATTATTACTATGTGTAGTGAACGAAAGTGAGAACGTGGTAGTCAACCTAGTTGTTGAGGAAGTTAATCCATCTGTTGAGGTCGGGTTTGATATCTGTGGAACATCCCCGAAACCTAACTTTTCCGACAATGAAGGAAAGCCCTAGATGCATTTAAACCTACCTTGTGTTTTACAAATTTATATAACTTTTGCTTTTAAATACTGCATTAAGTGATTAGGAGTTGAGTGAAAACCTAATTGGTGCATTACCAATCTTGTTTTTCAATATCAACCTTGTTACCCGTTTCAATCCGAGAATGCTTATTTATGCTTAGCCATGCTTAGACTGGTAAAAGTCGGGTGATCACCGGTCACCTGTGAGATATAAATGGTTTCTTGGATATGACTGGTTATTTATGTGATTATGAGATATGAGCATGTGGAGTAATAAATCTAGACCGGGCGGGCTCGGTGTATGGGAGCCACAAGACATGGAGGTCTTGTGAGCAGGTTCTTTCCGCCTGTGTCGATTAAGACACGTCTATTGTTGAATTTCATGAGGTGAGACTTTGTAGTACTGATCACATACTCTGGTAAGCCTTAACTTGGCTATTCTATTACGAGAATGGCTACTCGCGCACTAGGAGTGGAGAGATGGTGAGAGTAGCGTGTACCCACGTGGCAATGGGCTGGATTGGTAGAGTACTATATTCTCGGGTGGCGCGAACCCATTCTTGTTTTAGAAGATCTGAGGGTAGGTTGGTATATGTAGGTTGGGGACCTACATATGTCGTGTGGTTGGGAATCCCCAGCTAGGTTTTAATCGGTTTGAATCATCGTTGCTCCTCGGTTATGGAGACTCAACTCACTGTTCATCGTCGTAGTTAATAGTGAAACTTGAGCTGGATTTGAGAAAGAGTTTGATATGAAGTTCATGATCTCATTACGGATCGTGGCAGATTCATATATGATTTTGAGAAAGATTTAAATGTTGAATGAAAGAATCTTATTAGAAAGCTTTTACGTAAAAGAATTTTGATTATTGCTAAAGCCATACCTTGAATCCCTGAGCCTGCATTCCTAAGTCTTATTAGTTTTTATTTCGGTTAAGTCTTGTTGAGTACTTTTATACTCAGGGTTCGTTAACCCTTGTTGCAGGTGAGCCTCATGGGCAAGTCTGTCTTGGACCGTGCTGCATGACGGTTGTACAAATCAAAGATGACAAGTAAATGTGTGGCCCTTGGACAGGGCACTTTCTTTGTGTGTTATGTTTATGTTACTAATGCCACTCCACTACTATGGTTTGTAATAATAATCGTACTTAGTTTGTAAGGTTTGAAATAACTATTTTTGTAAACTAAGTTATTATAAGACTTCCGCTATTTCACTCTGATGTATATTAATGAATAAACTATTATAATACTATAATGACTCTGTAATGGGTTCCTGCTCAGAAAATCATGGATGATTTGGGGTTTCTCGAGGACACCCGACAGTCTTCTTAAGTTATCAAGAACATATGCATAGTCGTCAGGGGTCATTGGATAGTGACAGGTGCATGTGGGCCCTACAATTTAGGAAGTTCTGCCACATGTCTCTTCGGCAACCTCCTTCCTGATGGCCGCAAGCTCCTTGGAGGCGACAATTCCTACGGTGTGACCACAACATTAGACCTCGCACTCATAGGCATGTTGAAATGAGGTGCCGATGGTGATGACCCTGCCTGGGCCTGGCATCTTCAGCTTTAGGTAGGTGTAGTTGAGGATGGCCATGAACTTCATGTAGCATGGATGTCCTTGGATGGTGTGGTAGGTTCCATGGAACCCCACCACCTCAAAGGTGAGGGTCTCCATCCTATAGTTGGACGGATCCCTGAAAGTGATGGGTAGATCGATCTACCCAAGTGGCATGGCCTGCTTTCCAGACATGATACCATGGAAAGGTGCTCTAGTTGGTCGGATGCGGGATTGGCTGATGCCCATGGCATTGAGGGTCTCGGCGTACATGATGTTCAGGCTGCTTGTGGCAGAACCTCCTAAATTATAGGACCTATATGCACTTGTCACTATCCAATGACCTTTGACAACTATGCATATGTTCCTAGTAACTTAAGAAGTCTGTTGGGTGTCCTCGGGGAACCCCGAATCATCCATGATTTCTGAGCAGGATCACATTACAGAGTCATTGTAGTATTACAACATTTGTTCAAATATCAATACCAAAGTAAAAACAATGGAAGTCTTATGATAACTTAGTTTACAAACCAGTTGTTTCAAACCTTACAAACTAAGTTTGATAATTATTACAAACCATAGTAGTAGTGGAGTGGCATTATAATATAATACAAAACACACAATAAAACTGCCCTGCCTAAGGGCCACACATTTACTTCTCATCGTCATCACAAGGAACAACTGTCATGCAGCACGATCCAAAACAGATCTGCTCATGAGGTTCACCTGCAACAAGGGTCAACAAACCCTGAGTACAAAAGTACTCAACAAGACTTAACCGAAAATATTAACATATAAACATTAGGAATGCATGCTTAGGGATTCAAGGTATAGCTTTAACAATAATCAAAGTTCTTTTACGTAAAAGCTCTTTAACAAAATTCTTTATATAGAAAACTTCATAAAATCATATACAAAGCTGACACGATCCGTGTTGAGATCATGAAACTTCATATCCAACACCTCCACAAGCCTTATTAGAGTTCCTAGTTATTAGTACTACTGATGATGAACATAGAAGTGAGTCTCCATAACCGAGGAGCAACGATGATTCGAACCGATTAAACCCAGCTGGGGATTCCATACCACACGACATATGCAGGTCCCCGACCTACATATACCAACCTATTCTCGGATCCTCTAAAATAAGAACAGGTCCACGCCACCCGAGAATACAGTACTCCACCAATCTAGCCCATTGCCACGTGGGTACACGCTACTCCCGCCATCTCTCCACTCCCAGTGCGCGAGTAGCCATTCTCGTAATAGAATTGCCAAGTTAAGGCTTACCAGAGTATGTGGTTAGTACTACAAAGTCTCACCGCACACAGTTCAACAACGGACGGACCTTAATCGACACAGGCGAAAAGAGCCCTGCTCACAAGACCTCCATGTCTTGTGGCTCACACACACTGAGTTCGCCCGGTCTAGATTTATTACTCCACATTCTCATATCACATGGTAACATAAGTAACCAAGGTTCCATTTAAAACTTGCAGGTGGCAGGTAATCACCCGACTTTCATCGTTCTAAGCATAGCTAAGCAAAACTAGGCATATACGAATTTAAAACTAGTAATATGGTAAATATGGAATAACAAGGTTGGTAATGTACCAATTTGGCTTGTACTTGACTCCTAATCACTTAATGCAGTAAAAAGAAGCAAAAGAGAAATCAATTTGTAAAATACAAGGTAGGGTTGTATGCATCCGGGGCTTGCCTTCGTTGATGGAAAAGTCTGGTTCTTGCGACGTTTCACAAGTATTTGATCCGACCTCAACAGACGGATTAACCTCCTCAACAACTTGATTAACTACCACGTGTTCACCTTTGTTCACTACACGTAATAACAATGCCATGTTTAACATGATGCGGAATACGAAACATGATGCTCGATGATGGATGCAAAAATTAACAATTTGAATACAACTTTCCTTCGCGGTGCAGTTGCAAGTCAAACAAACTAAATCTTCTTTGTAACACATACATCAATTGCCAAAGATCATTATCAACAAATGACCCAAGGTCATCACTCAATCCAAAATTTCAAACAAAACCTAAATCAGTAAAGGTTACTATTTGCTTTTATGAATTAATTATCCAACTTATCCTGATTGAGCTCAAAATTTTAGTATATGTTTATTACATGATAAGTAAGTGGCAAAACAAATTTCATAATTTTTGGACAATTAAATAAGCCTAGAAAAATCATGGAAATCCATTTATTAATAAATTGAGCAATTTTTATCACATTCAAAAAGTACTGGAAAACATTATTTCATATTTTTCGTAAATACTATACCTCAGAGAGAAGTCACACAAAAATTTTCATAATTTTTGGAGCTCTAAATAAATCTACACAAAAATAACAAATTACATCACTATTCATTCAAATCTGAAAATAGAAAAATTCATTTGAACGTTGAGTCACTGACAACGGGTCCCACCTGTCATCCCTAACCTTGCGCATTTGACCATGACAGCGACGGCGCTGACCGACGTAAACTCGTCGATGGTGAGTCCAACGGCGATGGCCAAAGTACCAAAACGATCACCAAGACTAGGCGCATCGATTGACGTCCCTATCAGCACTGATTATGGCCCTATACTAGCTCGACGTCGGCCATGGCAGACGCGGTGGCACGGCAGCGTTACGCCGGTGACATGAAACTAGTAGAGCACAAACAAAGGATCCAGGAAGCACCAGTAGCTCACCCCGAACGTGTTGAAGCAAGGAGCGAGGTCGGAGAAGCAATGGAGAGGCGTGACGACGACCACGGTGATCACGGTGGAGCAAAGATCGTCGGTAAGGAAGAACCGGCGACTGTAGTGATCAAAACGAGCAAGCAACATAGGATTAAGCACCACAGCATCGAGACGAAGCCGTAGGTACACTAATCAAGGCCAACGGCTCACCGGAGTAGGCTAGCCGCGGTGAAACGGAAGCTCGGGTGAGGTTGCCGGCCGCGAGGAAGAAAGCGACGAACGGCGAACTCACGGCAAAATCAATCGACCAGAGCTAGCTGGCTGGGTGCGCAAGGAAGAGGCGAAGCTAACTAGCACTATGCCGCGATGGCGCAGACGCTGGTTCGACGGCGAGGGCTCAACTGAGCAGCGGCGGCGGTGACTGGAAAAACAGAGGAGAAGAGAAAGCGAAGAACGGCGACGGTGGCTGGCTTATAACGCGACCAAGGAAGCGCAAAGAAGACACGCAGAAGCCTTCACCGTGCCAATGTGACGCCCAGACGGCCACGCGCGCGACTGAAAGCTAACCGAAGCTCGCCGGCGGTGTAGCACAAGCGGTGAACACTGTTCATCGAAATTACAGAATCGCCATTCGCCAAATTTCACAAATTACTCCCAAATCTTCATAACAACTCAAAAATCTCCAAAAACAAAAGTTATTCAAAATCAAAAGTTCTACAACTTTGATTTTATAACCAACCCCTAATTCGGTCTACATTTTGAAATGATCTTTTAAATTCAAATAGGCGATATTTAACGAATTACGCCTTTTTGAATTACTCCAAATTTTTCTAAACAACTTGAAAAACTCCAAAAATAAACTTTGTATAACTTGTCAAGCTCTACACTTTTGCTTTTGGGCTCAACCCCAAAATATGCTTAGATTTTGAAATGGATTTTTAGGGTAGGGTTTAAATAATGAAAATCAGGGTTTTCGGAATTTCAAATCAATACAAAGATTTCGAACTTAATTCAAACAATACCAAGCAATGCTTATAACATAAATGTAAACTTATTTTAGTGAATGCATACAAAGTTTTTAATATGACCAATTGCCTTGCAATGCATATGATGATATGGCAGTCTTAGTATTTAAACACCCGGGTTGTTACACCGCTGCCTCCATCCATCAGTATCTTGGAGAGCCACTTTGTGCTGATGATTCGGATCAACCACGAGCGGATACCTCCCCTATTGTGGGACGCTCTCCGGGTGGACAGTCCGATCAAAGGTTATGGCGGACTCCGACCACCTAGAGGAAGGTAGGCGTGGCTAGCTCGGCTGTATAGACCTCACAGCCTGCAAGCTTCTAGCGACACTTGGAGTCATAGGCCACCGACCCTCCAAAGATCAAGAGGTAGTCAATCCTACGTTGGAAAGCTACTGTCCGTCCCCTCGGCATTTTCCGCGGTCGGCTTGGGGTCCTTCCCATGCTCCCCCCTATTGAAGCCTCTGGACAAGAACCGCTTCATGAGGTCATAGTCCTTGTATAGATGCTTGATAGGGAAGGAATGGTTCAGGGCACTGGCCCTTTGAGTAGCATCTCGAAGTGGTCTGGAGTACCCTCCATGGGCTTCTGGCCCTCCTTGTGGTCGGTGGCGGCCACGAGCGAGCCCTCGCGCTGCTACTGGTTCTTCTTCTTGACGGGATGGTTGGAGATGCCTTCCCCAACATCCTTGTCCTGCTTCGCTTTGCCTTTTAGGCGGTCAAAGATCGCTTCGACCGCCTCCTCGCCCGAGGCGTGGCTTATGGTGATGTTGAAGAGCTCCTTGGTGGTTCGCGGGCCCTTATGTCCTAGCTTGTGAACCAAGGATTCACAGGTGGTCCCGAATAGGAAAGCTCCTATAACATTAGCGTTGGTGACATTCGATAGCTCATTGCACTACCAGGAGAAGCGCCGGATGTACCCATGAAGGATTTCTCTGGCCCTATATCGGCAGTTCTTGAGATCCCATAGGTTTCTAGGGCGCTTGTACGTGCCCTGGAAGTTCCCCATGAAGATCTCTTTTAGGTCCACCCAACTTTGGATTCTGTTGGGCGGAAGGTGTTCCAACCATGTTCATGCCAAATCGGCCAGAAATAATGGAAGGTTGCAGATAATGTAATCATCATTATCCACTCCACCAGCTTGGCAGGCAAGCCGGTAATCCTCGAGCCATAGTCTGGGGTTCATTTCCCCGAAGTATTTCGGGATGTTGGTTGGTGGTCGGTACCTTGGTGGGAAGGTGGTGTTGAGGATGTGTCATCCGAAGGCCTGAGGCCCAAGCAAGCTAGGGCTCGGGCTTTGGTCCTCTCCACTGTCGTAGCGTCCACCACAACGAGGGTGATAGCTACGGCTGGCTCCTTCTCTTGGGTGGTCATGGGTACATCTACGGGCGTTGAGGGTGTCGCGTGCATCACTGTTGCGGCCGAGAATCTCATGCACTAGGATCACGGTGCGCTGCCTGCTGCCTTGTCATGCCTGGTGGACTGATGCGTCCTTGTCAGGTCACTCTAAGGGCATGCACTGGCTGGTGTTGAGCTTGCGTTGCCGAGACAGCGAGCTCTCGGCCTGCTGCACCGCCGCACGCTCGAGCAGCGTGCAAATCTCATGATGGGCCCAACGATCGTTGGGCATCGCGGGCCCCAAAAGCCCATGAAGCAAGGCCACCGCAATAGTGATATTCTAGCTCGCCCAGGCAAAGTGTTGGAGGGCCTCATCGTCCGCGTTGATCCTCCAGTTCACGTCGCTGGCCATGGCGCGCTCGCCCACCGTTTGTATGGCGCTCAATCTCCCGATTGAGCTCCGTGTGTTCCTGCTTGAGCTGGAGTCGCGCTTCCTCGAGCTCTAGGTGCTGGTCCTTCAGCTGCTCCACCTACAGGTGGGGTCGGGCCCCTGTCTCCCGCTCAACCTCATCATTGAGGTCATTTGTTGAGGTAGCCTCCTCCTTGCAGATGCGTTCGATGTGTCCCTCGGGGGTACCCATCATGAAACACTTGCGAGAGGGGTGATGGCTCCCCCTACTAGAGTTAGAGCTAGAGGGTGACTCCGATTCTCCTACGACAAGGTCATGGAAAAACTCCACGACATATTCGGTCATCCCCATGAACTCGTCGTTCGTGGAGAACGGTGGTGTATGTCGTGCCACAAGGTGGCCATCGGTCTCTGCGGTGTCGCGGAGACCAAACAAGAGTGTTGTCGAGGCGCTTCAGATGAGATATTTTAGAGAGAGTGGCTCCCCTTCAGCAAGCTGTGCCATGATGTTGGCGAACGAGAAGGTGAGGTGGCACAGGTCTTCCCGAGATGGTCGGGGTTCTAGGAAGGCGCTGAGCTGGCGCTCCAATCTCTTGTAGTCAAAGTTGAGGAGCTGGTTGCTCCCGGGGGCGCGGGCCTCCGGTGCGTGCAGCTGTAGCTCCTCAAGCACCTCGGCGATCACGTCGAGGCCAGCGGAGTGGAGAGGTCAGACAATGGCGGGAGCCATCGCCCACTCTCCCTCCATCGTGACGATGAAGTCCTAGGTCCCTGAAGTGTATGTGCACGTCTGGGACCCAGCTGACTGTTGTGATTAGCCATCTGAGACATGGTGTGGATGTCGAGACACGCAAAAGGCCCATACCTGGCTCGCCAACTATTGGTGTTTCGAGCAAGCACCAATGAGTAAATTTCTAATATTTCGCGTCTGGCCCGGATGGTGTGCTAAGAGGACACGAGGTTTGTACTGGTTCGAGCAGAATGTCCCTACAGTTCAGTTCATTGCTGCTGCTCGTGTTACTAGCACTGAAAGTTCGTAGTAGGGGTTACAAATAGTCGAGAGAGGGATAGGTCCCAAGTCTCTGGTCGAAAGCTCGACAATGTGTTCGAGGTTTGATGTTAGTGGATCTGATCTGATGCGGTACGATGTCCCTTAATGGGACGCCCTGCTTTCCCTTTTATAGGCCAAGGGAAAGCACAGGTTAGAATGGGAGAAAAGAGGAGAACAAGAGGGAGAGGAAGTCCTTTAGGGTCGTTGGGCCTTTCTTTTCTTTGTGCGGGCCCCGCTGACATGGCAGGTGGTGACAGGGATAGCTCCACATCGGCTGCTTATCACCGATGATGCCATGACCTAGCATTGTTAGCGGGTCGTCACGTCCCTCTCCTCCCCAGCGGGTGGTGCGGCGAACCAGGGTGCTGATCAGTGGCCGTACAGGGAGTTGGCAGCATAGTGACCACGCGTCCATCACTATGGGCGATGTGAGTTCCCTGGAAAGACATGTCGTTGGGACAGGTCATGTTGAGACATGACCGCTCTCTGCACGATGCCAGAAGTTTGACCTTGGGTTGTACTTTCTGGCCCATAGTGATTGGCGGGGCATGAGCTTCCGTTAGGAGCCGTTCCCGAGGGATCGGGCGAGGCGGAGCCTGCCCTTAGACATCAGGCGAGGTGGAGCCAGCCCTCCGATGCCGGGCGAGGCAGAGCCCACCCTTGGTGGTTGGGCGAGGCGGAGCCAGCCCTCAGACGTCGAGCGAGGCGGAGCCCGCCCTCGGGGTCAGGCAAGGCGGAGCCCGTGGCCTCGGTGCTGGGCGAGGCGGAGCCCGTCCCCAGGGGTCGGGCGAGGCGGAGCCCTCCCTTAGAGGTCGGGAGAGGCGGAGCCCACCTTTAGAGATTGGGCGAGGCGGAGCCCACGGCCTCGGTGTCGGTTGGAGCTATAGTCGCACCTTTGACTGTCTGGATGGACTAACGTATAACGACCATTAACCCCTCCTCTTCGGATACCCTAGTATTGATCCCCTACACTTCGTAATAAAGCTAAGTAAGAGTGTAAGACACACTCGGTTTAGAGAAGGCAACGGTTCCTGGACGAGCTAGATGCCATCAATGCTCAGCGAGGCAATAAGAGTATCTCCAAGAGCCTTTTTAAATCTCACTCTCTAAATCATCATTTAGAGAGCCATTTACATAAAAATCGTTTTCTATATCTTTTCACTCTCCAACAGTTCTTCTATATCTCATGCGCACTCTAGAGAGCCATTCTCATCTTCTATTTTTTGCTAGCACAAAATCCGAATAGAAGATAGATATATTTGGATGACTATTTAGACAAGTTGTTGAAGGATAGTTTTTAACTAAAATCTCTATTCCTAGTATTTAGAAAGGAATACGAAGAGTCTCTTGGAGATGCTCTAAGACGGCAAGCGAGTGGGTGCTGCAGTGCCGGCCGCTCGATCTAGCAGTGCGGGTGACACTAAGACATGGTGTGCCGATGCTGGACTGCTAGTTGCACGCTGTTGGAGGTGGGAACCAAACAAATAGTGAAGCAAGTCTGTTTCGTTCTTTATTTTCTCCTAAATTCCCAGTAGTCCCTATATCAGGTCCAATCCTCTCTATTTCAAAATTTTAATTAAACAAATTGAATTTATGGATTATTAATGCTGTAATTCATTGTCTTCTTCTAGAATTACACAATCAAAAGGGCAAAGACATTGAAATCCATTTTATTCTCTAGTATGTTGTGTTCTCTAATATCTATTTTTTGTTCACTAATAAATTGTATTTTTATATTGCTTCCCTTGTTGATTTTAAATGTTCAAACTTTCATGTATAGGTTTAGCTTTTGCTAATGGGGATGAAGATATGATAGGCAAGAATAAACTAAGTAGTCTATAATTAGATATTTGTTTCGTATCACGTCATGTTTTTATAAGGTTTATTTATTGTACAGATGTATATGGAATTGAGATACTCTCTAACTTACGCATTTTATTCTTTTTTATTTATGTGAACTATAAATATGTGGGCCTATTATAAATTGCTTAGGCATTTACGTAGTGACCGTATGTGTTGATTTTTTACCAGCTCTGACACTAGACTGAAGGTTTTATTCGACTATTCGTCGCCTCGAGGAAAGGAGTCACACGAGAACAATCAGCCTATTCGCTTGGTGGTTTCAGCCAGCTCAAACTAGCCAGCTAACAGTATTTTTCCTCTCACAATAAACCAGCATCAGCTAGTCCAAACTAGTCCAGAAACCAACCAGCGAACAGGCCGAATACTACAAAAGGTGTTGTTCGGTTTAGCTAAAGTGAAAGGAACGTAAATGGAAACCATTCCCACTAGTGCCTGTTGCAGAGCAACCGATTGTCAGCTTGTTCGTTTGGCTGTGGCTTGTTGTAAATGATTGTAAATTTTCAGCCGGAATAGTAATTTTTCTCTCACATAAACTAGCCAACAGTACTTCTTCACGAATCAGCAATAATACGAACCAGCCAACCGAACAGGCTGTGTGTCTTTTGTTGTGTGTCTTTTGTTTGGTTGTCGTCGATGCCGAAGTCAAAGATGCCATCGTTGTCGAAGTTGAAGGCGCAAGGAAGACTCTGCACCGCTATAGTTCCACGTCGTACGGGGGAGGCAGGGCTACGAGGGTGTGCAGCGCACGCGAGAGGGTTGGGTGGCGTGCACGGGCGCGGCGGCCCGTTGATTTTTTTCGTGAGTTAGGAGCGGATTGTGCCATGAGAGAAGGAGCTTCTATAACACTGGATCTGCTCACAGCGTGACCTATTATAGGCTAGGCCAACCGAACGCGAAACAACGTCATCTCTAACACTGTGAATCGTTACGGGGGTTGGAAACAGTGAAACACGGAACCAAAACAGCTCATAAGCTTTGATTGGATGGATATGACCGTGTCAATTTGGCGCCATGTCTCCCGTCTAGAGATACATGCTTGGGGCATGTACAACATGCATTGTCTATCGTCCATTTGGGTTAACTAACTAGAGGTTAGGTTATGTACAACAGGTCTCTTCAGTCCATCTGTGTTGTTTTTTTTCCACAAAATTCCCTGCCGAAGCTTGGAGATGGAGCGCGCGTCGCGAGGCAATGGGGCGCGCTCATGTTCCGAGGCCTAGTCGACTCCTCTAGCAGCGTTGTACTGCTTGCCCTCCCGAGTCGACGGCGAGCGGATCCGGTGTGCACGTGCAGATCTGGTTTGGGCGTGCGTGGGAGGGAGTCGTCACGCCAAAATCATTCCCATCTCCCTATATCTCGGTGTCATTGATTTCGGATCCATGCTCCCTTCTTCAGTGTCGGTGAAAGTCCTTAGTTTGGTTTTAGGCTAATTGATAAAACCTAAGTACTAACCTTTGTCATGAGTGTCATGTGAGTAAGGTCGGTACATACCAAGTGATGGAGCATGGCGATGAAGTCCATGTAGATGGACATGGACATGTGTTGAAGATGATCAAGTGCTCAACTTGGAAAAGAAAAAAAGAGAAAAACAAAACCCTATGGAGATCAAGGCAAAGGTATAATTAGGGATTTTGTTTTGCACTTAAGACACCATAGAGGGTGTGAGTGACTTAGGATCGATAGCCATACTATAAAGAGGGAAAATCTTTGGCTAAACGGTTTATCGAGTGCCACTAGATGACATGATTCTAGCATATGCATTTAGGAACCTAGTGTGCTAACTTTGACCCTTGTGAAATGCTTTAAAAAATACTAACATATGTGCACACAAGTTCTACACCTTGTGGTTAGCAACTTGGAAGTAAGGGTGAAGTGGTTGTGGAGATAGAAAAAGAAAATGGAGGAGACAGCAGTGACCGGACTCTAGCGCCGGGGTGACCGGACTCACCCCTGGTGTGTCCGGTCAGGCAGCATAGAAGAGGAGATGTTTGGCCTCGTGATAAGACATTGTAGCGGAGCGCTGACTGGACCGTAGGGGGTGCCGTCCGGTCATGTTGACGTATGCTGACGTGGGCAGCGAGTAGGCTCGAGGAGTGAGGCAGAGAGGACCGGACTCTGGCCTGAGTCCGGTCAACCTCGAGCAGGACATGTCAGGTCGCTAAAAACCCTCTCGGGATACTCTCTGGAGTCGATCAGACACTAGGCTGGCGGTGCGTCTAGTCATTGAGCAATGCGTCAGATCTTGGCATTGCTGGCATGAGTGCGTGCAAGAGTAGATGCGGCGCTGGTGCGTCCGGTCCTTGCGTCGTTGCGTTCGGTCAGTCTTTAACTCAGGCACGAAACGTTTTCGACCATTGAGATCCGACGTGCGAGGTTTAAATGGAGGACACGTGGCAGGCATTGGCTGACCGAATGTAGCTGACCTAACACTGGGGTGCGTCCAATCAATGAGTCCGGTCGTGTCTGCGAGCTCCCAATGGCTCTTTGAGCCATGGGGGCACCATATATAGTTCTTGGTCGGATAAGGCTCACTCTCTTAGCACTTTGAAATTCCTAACATTCTTGTGAGCCTAAGCAAACACCTTCCACTTATCTCCATCATTGATTCATCATCATAGTGAGATTCAGAGTGATTCCAAGTGTATTTACTTGAGTGATTGCATCTAGTGGCACTTGGGGATCGTTGTGGCTGCGGATTTCTTGTTTCTCTTGGTGGTTGCCGCCACCTAGATAGGCTTGGAGCAGCAGGAGGAGCCTCAGCACGTGTTGGTGATTGTTCGTGGCTGGCTCTAGTGATTGTGAGGGGTCTTGAACCTTCCCCAGTGAAGAGCCGTAAGGTAGCTCTAGTAAATTCCTCGTGTCATTGAGTTACCTCACTTGTGGGTAGGTTCTTGCGGTGCCTCTTGTGGTGGGCTAGGTGTGTGATACCTATTAGCCACCGAACCATCAAGTGTTGGTCGACACAATAGGGACTAGCATGCCTGTAAGCACGTGAACCTCAGAAGAAAAATTCGTTGTCTCTTACCCTTTGGTATTCTCCCGGTGATTGAATTAGTATTCATCTTGTGATTGGTTCACTCCTCTACGCGGCGGTATAATCACCCTACTCACTCATTTACATTCCCACAAACTAGTTGTAGCAAACTCTTTAGTGTAGCTAGAATTGAGAGCTTGCTTTGTAGCTTAATTTCATCTAGTAGAGCTCTTTAGTGTAGCAAGTGTGAGAGCTCTTAGTGAGTAGTGACTTATCCAATTGTGTGCCTAGTGATTATAGTAACTAGAATTGTTGGATAGGTGGCTTGCAACCCTTGTAGAGCTAGAGCACAATTGCATTACGTCATTTGTGTTACTAACCAATTTGCTCTAGTGCTTTGTAGAAGTTTTAAATAGGCTATTCACCCCCCTCTAGCCATATTAGGACCTTTCAAGTGGTATCGGAGCCATGGTCACCATTTGATTGAAGGCTTAACAACCTCGGTGTCAAATTATGGCTCAAGTTGTGTTCAACCATGTGGGGTGCAAACCACCGTTCTTTGATGGCACATGTTATGATTATTGGAAGAGAAAGATGAAGATGTATCTTGGTTCAATCAATGACCAAGTGTGGGATGTGACCGAGAGTGACTATGTGATTCTTGATCTGAACAATCTCACCAACACCGACAAGGCCAACAAGCAATGTAATACAATGGCTCTCAACACCATCTACAATGCCATTGATTCCAAGGTGTTTGAGCAAATCAAGAATTATGAGAAAGCTAGTGAAGTGTAGAAGAGATTGGAGTAGACCTTTGAGGGCACACCGGCGATGAAGAGTGCCAGCTATACATCCTCAAGGACAAGTTGATAAGCTTCAAGATGAAGGATGATGAGAGCATCCTGGAGATGTTCCATAGATTGCAAGTAATTGTTAATGACTTGAAGGCTTTGGGAGAGAAGATCAATGATGATGATGTCTCTCATCGGTTCTTGATGTGCTTACCTCCTAGATTTGAGACATTGAGATTGATCATCATTAGAGGAGGATTGAAGCAACTCACCCCTAACTAAGTACTAGGTGATGTCATGACACGAGACATACCATGTGGAAAGGGAGGCGGTTGACAAGGAATGATAAGAAGGAAGATGAAGACAAGAAGAAGAAGAGTGTGGCATTCAAGTCTAGCTCATCATCTAAGAACAAGGGTAAGTCCAAGAAACAAGAATCAAGTGATGATGAAGATGCTAGTGACATTGATGATGAAGCCATGGCTCTCTTTGTGCGCAAGTTTGGAAGATTCATGAAGAAAAAGGGCTATGGTGCAAGAAAGAGAAGAGACAAAAACAAGAGCAAAGAATATGTGAGGAGATACTACAATTGCAAGAGCCCCGATCATGTTGTAGCAGATTGTCCCTACAATAGTGACAATGATGAGGATGAGAAGAAGCACAAGAAGGTCAAGAAAGAAAAGGAAGAGAAGAAGGAGAAGAAGATGACCTTCCAAAAGAAGAAGAAGGATGAAGGCTATATGGTCACTTGGGATAGTGATGGATCTTCAGATAGTGATGGCTCTAATGATGATGGCAAGAAATCTATTAAGAAAGCACTAGTAAGCATCGCCATCAACAACAAGCCTTCCATCTTTGACACTCCATCGACATGCCTCATGGCAAAGCCTACCAAGGTAAAATATGATGTGAGTGATGATGATTGTGAAAGTGATGATTGTAGGAGTGTTGATGATGAGGAGTACACCAAGGAGGAGCTCATGGACATGTGTGAGCATGTGCACACTTGCTTTGAGATGAAGAGAAAGGAGTACAAAGAATTGCGCAAGAAGATCAAATCTCTTGAGCAATCCTTTGATGAGCTAAATGCCTCTCATAAGAGTCTAATGAAAGACCATGACGATGCTTGTCAAAGCTCACTTTAAGCTTAAAAAGGCTCACACCTCTCTCCTCAAGTAAGTCAAGGAGTAAGAAGCTAAGAAGGAGCAAGTGATTGTATCATGTGATGTGGGACTAACATGTGATATTATTGATGAATCTTTTTATAAGCCCATTGTTGTTGCTCCCACTAACCCTTCTTGTAGCACTACCACTTCTACTTCACCTTTGAGTGATGGTTTCACTTGTGATGCCTCACTAATGATGGAAAATGAGATCCTCAAGAAGGAGGTGAATGAGTTCACTTGTGCCTTAGGCAATGCCTATGGTGGAGATGCTCGCTTGCTAAAGTGCTTGGGTAGCCAAAGGTTTTCTCTCAACAAAGAGGGATGGGGCTATACCCCAAGAAAGGTATGGCGGCCTTTGTCACTCCCAAAGCTAGCTTTGTGAAGGGTAATGGTCGGTTTTGCAATAGATGCAAGCAAGTTGGGCATATAGAGCAGTATTGCAAGACTAACAAGAACAAGCAACCTAATGTATTCTCAATTAGATTTGATTCTTGTTACATGCTTGTTAAGGGTGCCAATGGTGTGAAGGCTCAATTCATTGGTACACTTATTGTGGGCCTAAAGAAGAAGGCTATTTGGGTACCAAAGACCTTGGTAACTAACCTTTAAGGACCCACAAAAGTTTGGATACCTAAAAAGAATTAATCTTCTTTTGTAGGTCAATTATAAAGCCAGAGGAAGGCATTGGGCGCTTGATAGTGGGTGCACACAACACATGACTGGTGATTCAATAATGTTCAATTCAATCAACTCAAATGATGACAATGGGATTGAGAGTATCACATTTGGTGACAATGGCAAAGGCAAGGTCAAAGGGCTTAGTAAGATTGCAATATCCAATGACTTGAGCATTTCCAATGTGCTACTAGTAGAGAGCTTGAACTTCAACCTATTGTCAGTAGCCCAATTGTGTGATCTTGGTTTCAAGTGTATATTTGGAATTGATGATGTAGGGATCATAAGTGTAGATGGCTCTAACTTGATATTCAAAGGGTTTAGATATGAGATTCTATACTTAGTTGATTTCAATGCTAGAGAAGCTCAATTGTCAACATGTTTGCTCACTAAGTCTAGCATGAGTTGGTTATGTCATTAGAAGGCTCGGTTATGTTGGAATAAAACAATTGAACAAGTTGATTAAGCATGATCTAGTTAGAGGCTTGAAAGATATCACATTTGAGAAGGATAAGCATTATAGTGCATGTCAAGCCAGAAAGCAAGTTGACAACACACATCCTAAGAAGAGCATGATGAGTACATCTAAGGCATTTGAGTTATTGCACATAGATTTGTTTGGACCAACCACTTACACTAGCATTGGTGGAAATAAATATGAATCTGTAATTGTGGATGATTTCACTAGATATACATGTGTGTTCTTTCTTGTTGACAAGAGTGATGTGTTTGCAACCTTAAAGACATTCATTAAGAGAATTAACAATGAGTTTGAAATAACCATCAAGAAAGTAAGAAGTGACAATAGAAGTGAATTCAAGAATACAAGAGTTGATGAGTTGTGTGATGAGTTTGGGATTAGACATCAATTCTCGGCCAAGTACACTCCTCAATCAAATGGCCTAGTTGAGAGGAAGAATAGAACCTTGATTGACATGGCAAGATCAATATTGAGTGAGTACAATGTGAGTCAGTTCATTTTGGGCTGAAGCAATCAACACTGGCTTGCTACTATAACAACCAATTCTATTGTCATCCCATGATAAAGAAGACACCATATGAGCTCTTGAATGGAAGAAAACCCAATATTGCATACTTTTGGGTTTTTGGTTGCAAATGCTACATATTGAAGAAAGGTACTAGATTGAGCAAGTTTGAGAAGAAATGTGATGAAGGTTTCTTGCTTGGTTGCTCCACTACTAGCAAGGCTTATAGAGTTTGGAATTTGGCTAGTGGTACTCTTGAGGAGGTTCATGATGTGGAATTTGATGAAACCAATGGCTCCCAAGAGGAAGATGAGAATCTAAATGATGTAAGAGGCACTCAATTGGTAAATGCAATAAAGAACATGGACATTGTTGATATAAGGCCTAGAGAGATGATTGATGTTGAAGATGATAAGAATCAAGTGCTCTCTAACTCAAATGTGCAAGCTAGTGGTTCTTATGATCAAAATCAAGCAAATGCTAGTGATGACAAAGTGCAAGATGAATAAGTGGCTAGTTCATCATCTCAACCAAGTGATCAAACAAATGCAAGTGCTCCAACCAACCAATGTTGCAAGAGATCATCTATTGGATTCTATCATTGGTGATATCTCAAGAGGTGTACACACAAGATCAAGATTGACTTCATTTTGTGAAAACTTCTCATTTGTGTCTTCCATTGAACCTAAGAAGATAGATAAAGCTTTGTTGGATGTTGATTGGGTGAATGCTATGCATGAAGAGCTAAACAACTTCACAAGAAATCAAGTATGGGAGCTAGTTGAGAGGCCTAAGGATCATAACGTGATAGGAACCAAATGAGTCTTTCACAACAAGCAAGATCAAGATGGGATAGCTATAAGGAACAAAGCAAGTGTAGTGGCTCAAGGTTACACTCAAATTAAAGGTCTTGACTTTGGAGAAACACATGCCCTGGTTGCAAGATTAGAAGCAATTAGGATCTTGTTAGCCTATGCTTGCACCCTATCGATGGGGAACCCTACGGCCCCCCCATAGACCATAATATAGGGAAGTGGGCCTTGGTAACAAGGCCCACAGCCCAATCGCCAAGAAGAACATGGAGCAAAGCAACATGCAAGACCAAAACTCCAATTCGGACTATACAAGGAAAGGCGCCCGAAGCATAGCTTAGGACTCTAACCTTGTATCCGAGTAGAACACAAACAACTCCTCTTAGCACCTAGACTATAAAGGGCTGGTGGGGATATCCCTTGTAAAGGACTGAACACACCGAATACTCAAAGCAACATGACGCAAACAGACTAACGCCAAACTAGACATAAGGTTATTACTCGACCAAGTCAAGGGCCTGAACCAGTATAAATCATGAGTCTCTTTGCATGACCGCTGAGTTCCACTATTTGTCGAAGCCTGAACAACTATCCTAGGTACCCCCGTGGCAGGCTATCAGTGGTAAAACATCAACAGCTGGCATGCCAGGTAGGGGCTTTTGATGAATTTTTTCTCGAGAGCTCGGCGGACCTCGACCTCAAGATGGCTTTTTTGACGGGAACAACCTTTGTCTTCGGATCCTGGATCTATGAGGCTGATGGCGATGGCAAGCTACGTACCCATCTCCGAGAAGAAAAAGAACTCGACGACAAAGTTGAATATGAACTCACCGAGAAGATGACGAAACTTTCAACTTCGGATCCAACTCAGAATGAAGAAGAAAGCGGATACGAAACCGACTCTGAGAAAGAGATACAACCCGACTCCAAGACAATCTTCATAGTGAAAGAGCCAAGCCTAATTGGACTCAGAGACGCAACAACAATCGTGAAGGAATACAACCCGTACGACTCCAAAAAGAACTCAGGAACGTACAGACTATACAACACGACATCAATCTACCAACACTTTACCCAAGACAAGATGAACTCAGCAAGAAAAATACTCCTAGAGGGAGCACAAGAAGGGATGATCATGACAGTTACCCCACAAGACTGTGTGGTGCATTGGCCGGGTTCTTTCACCTCAAGCAAAGCCTAGACTAGCACGTACATTGAAGAACTACCTTATCAAGAGGGAAAAGAACTCGAATCCAGCTCAGAAACTACCGACAGCTCAACCAAACGAAGGATGAAGCACCATACAAGAAGAGCTCAGAAGAAGTACACTGTATACATGGTGGAGCAGTTAGAACAACCTTTGGAACCACCATAGATACCAGATATAAAATCTTCAGATGAATCAGAAGGCAACATTCTCGCCGGATGAGAAAAGCAACAACAACGAAAATGATGAGCAAAGGCTAGCAAGACTAAAGAAGAATAAATTGAAGGCTGGAAGAAGGAACAAGGGCTAAACAAAGGAAGCAAATCTAGAATAAGTACAAGGCGGAACTAACAGGAATACAACAGAAAGAAGGCAGAAAGAGAAGCCGCAAAAAGTACAAAAAGGGAAAGAATTGAAGAATTAACAAAGGAGTTGCACACCCTCACGAATAACAGGAAAAACAAAGGAAGATCAGAAGAAAGAAGTCGAGGGATCAGAAAAAACAACCCGGCGAAGAAGTTCCACAGGAGCCACAAGGAGAGCAACCACCCAAAAAATCAAGTTTTCAAAGGCTAGGACTAGTAGAGAGTGCTGATGTTAATGGAAGGCAGGAACATTACTCAAAGCAATAAGAAAGAGGCAAACCAGAATTGAGCCAACACTACCAAGAAATATCAAGAAGATTTGACAAAGAAGATGACTACGGAGAGTCTGAGTTAAAAGAAGACAGGTCTTATTATAGAAGGGCAAACTACGGAAGAACAGAACCATACGACAGATTCCCTTGTTTTGCAGGAAGACTACAAACATTGAAGTTACCACTACAAATTTAAACTAGCAAATCATTCCAAGTACGATGGCAAAGTAGAACCAAGACAATGGCTAAGAGTTTATTCCCAATCTATTGAGTTAGCCAGAGGAGATGACGACATCAAGGCTCTATTTTTCCCAATGGCCCTTGAAGCAATGCCACTACAATGGTTTGACAAATTGAGGCCAAGATCAATCAAATATTGGGAAGACTTGCAAGAAGCTTTCTGCAACAACTTTGCAGGCATTATTACCCATCCAATGACCGTAGCCGAGTTGAAAGGAGTAAGGCAAAGGAGAGGAGAAAGTCTAAGGGAATACTATAGAAGATTTAGAGAATTTAGGGCTCAAGTCCATGACATTACCGATAGAGAAGTGATAGAAGCCTTTGCGGAAGGAATCTTAGCAAACTGGCAATACAAAGACTATTTCAATGAGAACCCAAGAACAAATGAAGATTTCAAGAGGGTTGTTGAAAAGCTGATTTCATCAGAAGAAAGAACCCAGCATCGGTTTGCTAGGGACAACCCAAAAAATCGAAGACCTGATTACAGACAACAAGATAAAAGGCCGAGGTAGGACAACATGGTGGCAACCACAGACAATAAGAGAAGATACAATGACAACAGCAACGGTGGCAATTACAATGGCAACTATAACAATAACAACAACAGTAACAACAGCAGGTACAACAGTAATAGCAACTATCAGAGCAACAACTACCGAGGAAGAGCACCGGAAAACATAGAGAACATGCCATGTTACATACACCCAGGAACTAGACACAAGTTAGTTGAATGCAGCACTTTTCAGCGGCAATTCATGAAGAGAGAAAATAGGAATCAAAACAACTCGGAGCAAAAGCAAGAAGAATCCAAGAAGGAGGAAAAGAAAGCTGAAGGAGATTATCAAGAACCCAAATGCCAATTAGTAGTTATATTTTCAGGTGTTCCTAACACACGAAGCAAAAGGCAAGAAAAACTAGCTCACAGAGCCATCATGGCAGCTGAACCAGCCACCCCAAGATATCTAGATTGGTCAAAGTACCCCATCCACTTCACAAGAGAAGACCAATGGACTAGTGTAGCAAACACAGGATGCTACCCACTGGTACTAGGGTCCAACTATCGCAGGAGTGGCAGTAACTAAAGTACTCATCAATGGAGGAGCCGGGCTCAACATAATTTTCGTAGATACTCTCAGAAGGATGAATCTGGATTGTGAAGGACTAATGACACCAACAAGCACACCATTCTATGGAATAGTACCCAGCAGAGCAGCTATGCCACTCGGATAGATAATCCTACCAGTCACCTTTGGCACACCAGACAAATACCGGACGTAATTCATCAAATTCGAAGTTGCAGACTTTGAATCATGCTACCACGCAATACTTGGGAGACTAGCTTTAACAAAATACATGGCAGTGCCACACTATCCATACCTACTACTCAAGATGCCAACAACAAAGGGCGTATTATCATTGAAAGGAGATCTAAAGAAAGCACATGATTGCGACGTACAAGCAGTACAAATATCCGAAAGATTACAAGACATAAAGGAAGGAAAGGAGATTGCAATACTGGCCAACGAAATGAACCCGGATGATATTCAAATACCAGCTAAGAAGCCAAGCAACTTTGCACCACCAAAAGAAGCCGCTACCAAGACTATTAACTTGTTGACTGGTGACCCGGAGAAGATGGCAATCATCAGTGCAAATCTTGATCCCAAATAGGAACTCGCGCTCACCAACTTTCTTCGGGACAACAAAGATATCTTCGCTTGGAAGCCAGCCGACATGCCAGGGGTCCCAAGAAAGTTGGCTAAGCACATAATTGATGTGAACAAAGGGTCCAAACCCATTAAGCAGAAGCTACGAAGATTCGCTCCAGACAGAAAAGCAGCAATCAACAAAGAGATCACCAAGCTCATGGCAGTGGGATTCATCAGAGAAATAATCAACCCGGATTGGCTTGCCAACCCGGTCCTAGTTGAGAAGAAGAATTCAAAAGAATGGCGCATGTGCATTGACTACACAGACCTCAACAAACATTGCTCAAAAGATCCATATGTTCCACCAAGGATTGATCAAATCATCGACTCAACAGCAGGATCAGCTCTATTATCCTTTCTGGATTGCTATTTAGGCTATCATCAAATATCTCTAAGAGAAGAAGACCAAAGCAAGACATCGTTCATTACACCATTTGGGGCATATTGCTACAAATCAATGCCTTTTGGGCTAAAGAATGCAGGAGCAACATATCAAAGAGCAATTCAAACTTGTTTGGAGAATCAAGTCGGAAGGAACGTAGAAGCATACGTTGATGATGTGGTAATCAAGACAAAAGAACCTGAATCATTGATAGAAGACCTTGAGGAGACTTTCAAGAATCTAAAAGCATGGCAGTGGAAGTTAAACCCCACAAAGTGTGTTTTTGGGGTCCCATCAGGACAACTACTCGGATTTCTAGTCAGCAACCGAGGAATTGAAGCAAGTACAAAGCAGGTTAAAGCCATCATGGATATGAAACCTCCAAAGAAAGTTAAAGACATATAGAAGCTTATAGGATGCATGGCAGCACTCAATAGATTCATCTCCCGACTAGGAGAAAAAGGGCTACCTTTTTTCAAATTATTGAAAAAGGCAAGAAATTTTGAATGGACAGAAGAGGCAGAAGAAGCATTCCAAAAGTTAAAAGAATACCTGGTATCATCACCAGTAATGACACCACCAAAAGGCAAAGAGGACATGATGCTATACATTACAGCAACTAAGAGCATTGTCAGCACAACAATTGTGGTTGAGAAAGAAGAACCCGGACACACTTACAAAGTGTAGAGACCAGTCTATTACATAAGCGAAGTACTAATAGAATCAAAAGTGAGATACCCACATGTGCAAAAACTACTTTATGTAGTGTTGATATCATCAAGAAAACTGAGACATTATTTCCATGAACACAAGATTACAGTGGTAACCAATTTTCCACTTCAAGACATTCTACGCAACAAAGATGCAATAGGTCAGATATCAAAATGGGCAGTAGAACTTGGTGCTCTCAACCTAGACTTCAAACCAAGAATAGCAATCAAATCTCAAGCATTATTCGACTTCATTGCTGAATGGACAGAAATTAGTCAAAAAGAACCCGAACCAATACTTGATCATTGGAAAATGTATTTTGACGGTTCCCTAAAGTTAGGAGGAGCTGGAGCAGGAGTGCTATTCATATCACCAGAAGGAAGACAGTTAAAGTATGTGCTACAAATACTTTGGCAGGCAGTTAACAATGAAGCAGAATATGAAGCATTAATACATGGTTTAAGAGTTGCAAGCTCACTTGGGATCAAAAGGCTACTTGTCTACGGTGATTCAGCTATAGTAATCAATCAAGTCAACAAGGATTGGGATTGTACAAAAGACAATACGGATGCATACTGTGCAGAAGTCTGAAAATTGGAGAAAATTTTCCAAGGGCTTGAAATCCATCATGTACTAAGGGATTCCAACGTTGCAGCAGATGTGCTAGCCAAACTAGGATCAGATAGAGCAAAAGTACCACCTGGTATATTTGTAGAAGAACTCATAGCCCCATCTATCAAACAACCTAGGAACACAGAAAAGGAGAAGGAGACAATAGATCCAATGCAAATAGATCAAGCAGAAGAACTAGACCAATCAAGATAGATCATGGTCATACAAAATGATTGGAGACAAACATACATTGATTTTATCAAAGAGAAGAAACTACCCAAAGATAAAGCAGAAGCAACCTGGGTTATACGAAGAGGCAAAAACTACGTTCTGGTGGGAGACAAACTATACAAAAGAGCAACATCATCTGGAGTACTGCTTAAATGTGTTCCAACAGATAAAGGAAAGGAAATCTTGGATGAAATCCACTTAGGATGTTGTGGAAATCATGCAGCCTCTAGGACACTGGTCAGCAAAGCATTCAGAACTGGGTTCTATTGGCCAATAGCACTCAAAGATGCAGAAGAACTCCTCAAAACATGCAAGAATTGCCAAATGTTTGCTAGACAATCACATGTGCCCGCTCATAATTTGATATGCATACCACCAGCTTGGCCATTCTCATGCTGGGGGCTAGATCAGGTAGGACCACACAAAAAAGCAAAAGGAGGCTTCAAATACATATTTGTGGCAATCGACAAATTTACAAAGTGGATTGAATATAAACCTTTGGTCAAATACAGTGTAGAAAAGGCAGTAGAATTCATACAAGACATCATGCATAGGTTTGGCATGCCCAACAGAATAATCATGGATCTTGGTTCACCATTTACAGCAAGAGAATTTCAATACTGGGCAAAAGATTGTGGGATAGAAATCGACTTTGCATTAGTAGCACACCCACAGGCCAATGGATAAGTCAAAAGAGCAAATGAACTCATATTACAAGGCTTAAAACCAAGATTATATGAAGATTTGAAAGATTATGGTGGAAAATGGATCGATAAACTACCAAAAGTAGTATGGGGTTTAAGAACCCAGATCAGCAGAGCCACCAGCTACTCACCTTTCTTTCTGGTCTACGGATTAGAAGCAGTACTACTAGCCGACTTGATATGGCTATCTCCAGGAATAGAACAATACGAAGAAGGCGAAGCCGAAGAAACAAGGCGGATAGAAATTGATTCAATAGAAGAAATAAGAGACAGCGCAATAATCCAAAATGCAAGATATCAGCAAGGACTACGAAGACATTATGAGAAAAGTACTCAGCCCCAATCACTAAAGCCAGGGGACTCAGTATTATGACTAATCTAGAAGAAAGATGGACGACACAAACTACTCAGTCCATGGGAAGGACCCTTCATCGTGAAAAACACAACAAGACCTGGCACATACGAGTTGATGACTCCAGATGAAATACCAGTGAAGAATACTTGGCATATCAGCCAACTCAAAAGATTCTACAATTAGTACAACATATTGTACTCAAGCTTCAAGAGAAATAAAGCATAAATTCTTCAAGAAGAACAACTTCAGATATAAGCCCTGTCAAACTGACAAACCAACCCATAATCAGGTTGGGGATAAAAGGGGCATCCCTGTTAACAGCCAACCCAGAAACGGTTGCGCTACATGGGCAATTTTGTCACTCAACCATATGGAGATGGTTTGACTGACAGCCAATGGCCAAATAGCTTCTTGGGTAAGGAGACCCAAGCTAGCATTTGTCACTCTACCATAAAAAGAGATGGTACGACTGACAGCCCTGTCCAATGGATAGAACCAACCCGTAATTAGGTTGGGGAAAAAGGGGCAGCCCTGTAGACAACTCAACCCAGAAATGGTTGTTGCTATATGGGCACAACCGCTTACCCCAAGAGCTGGTACGATTGCTTACTTACCCTACAAACAGCCAACCCAGAAATGGTTGTGCTATATGGGTCCAATCGCTTACCCCAAGAGCTGGTACGATCGTTTACCATGCCCAACAAGCGGCGCTATCTACAAAAACAACTCGGTCGCCTACCCTAAGAGCAATACGATCGACTACCTCACCCAACAAGCAGGCATCTACAAATATACAACTCGGTCGCCTACCCCAAGAGCGGTACGATCGACAACTTCGCCCAACAAGGGGCACAATCAACAAAGAAAACTCGGTCGCCTACCCCAAGAATGGTACAATCGACTACTTCACCCCAAGAGTGGTACAATCACTCCAACAACTCGGTCGCCTACCCCAAGAGTGGTACAATCGACTACTTCGCCCAAAGAGTGGCACAATCACTCCAACAACTCGGTCGCCTACCTCAAGAACGATATCATCGACTACTTCGCCCAGCAAGTGTCATCTACAATTACAACTTGGTCGCCTACCCCAAGAGCGGTACGATCAAGAAACTTCGCCCAACAAGCAGCATGATCAAAGTCAACTTGGCTACATATTCCAAGAACAGCATGACCAACTGCCTCGGCCCAAGAGCAGCCAAAACAATTATACAATCTGGCTAAGAATGGCCGACCAACTCGCCCCAAAAGCGGTAGGAAACAACCCTACAAGGATGGCTATCTACTCAAGAAAGTAGTATGATCAAATCCCATGCCCAAAAGGGTGGCAAAAAACAACTCTACAAACCGGATATCAACATGCAGTCGATTATTGTTATCCGAAGAGTGACAAAACCAGTCACACAAAGTGGAAGGACTACTCAGAAATTACACAAATGCAGCAAAAGAAAGACTAGGTCAAAGCCTGCTCATACCTAGTCAAAGACAGATTCAAAAGCAGGGCAAAGCCTGATCATATTCATAGAAACAAGTATATATTACAAGAAACCACAAGTTCATTACACAAAATGTCTAAGGAGCTGGAGGCATAGTAGGAAGCACATTCATCTGTTCCAAGATTTGGTCTGATAGACCACTAAGCTCTACTTTGGCCTCCTCCCACTATCTTGAAAACTCAGCTGTTACAGAAGCTTCAGTAATCCGCTCAAGAGGGGCATCAGGAGCAACAACCCGGACATATGAAACCACATTGTTGATGCATCGGTGAAAGCCACCCCTTACAAAATCATAAAACTGGGAAGAAAGCACCGGTATTATGCCTCCAAGGCCTAATCTCTGTCTTCTCGCCGACAGACTGAAGCAATGATTGGAGCGACTGCAGCATAAAGAGCCTGAAATTGCTCATGGGTAGCCTTCAACTTCGCCTGCAGATCTCGAATAGATTTTATGGCCTGAACAAGATCTCGGTCAGCGCCAGATCGTATCAATTTTGCCTGAGCAAGAATATCTTGGGTTTCTTTTAGTTTTAAATTAGCAAGGGTACTTACAGACTTAGCCTGATTTTGTGAAGTACGGAGGGTGTCAGTCATCGCCTCCCTATCTTTCAACCAGTTTTCTTTTTCACGAGCAAGAGCTGAAAGAAAGCAAATCAACAACTCAGAAAAGAAAAAAGAGCAAAACCAAGAGATAGCAGTCGATCAACAAAAGATTAATTTACCAGCCAGCCTCTCCTTCAAGTCAGAATTCTCAGCCTGAGCGGTATCATGTGCCTTCTCAGCATCAAGCACCTTGGCATTAAGGGCGGCCTCCGTCAGAGCATGCTGCTCCTTCTCATAAGTCAGGACAACTTTAGCCTGAGCCAGCTCATCTTTCTTTCTTTTCAAATTAGCCTCAGCAATGGCAGTAAATTATGCCTCATGAGGACCGAACAAGACATCCTAATCTTGAAGTAAAGATTGGAAAATAAAAATATGTCAGACAGAAGCAGAAGAAACCAATATCGAAAGTCAAAAAAGAACTCGGATACCTTGAGCTCGGTGCCATAAGCACCGGAAAAAGGTTTCCCAAGAACCCTAACTTGGCCAACCGTTCAACTTGGCCAAGCTGAGCCATTTCCTCTCCTGAATGAGTTAGCAGAAGAGTACTCGGCCTAGATGCTGACGGCCGGTCAGCAGCAGTAGCAGAAGCAGGGGGAGGGTAGTTATTAGAACCCTTACCCACTGCCGCATCAACTCAAGCAAGCAGCCTCAAGGGAGTACAATAGAGACGACCCAAGTGGCAGACAAGCAGCAGCAAAAATGCTCGAGGGACTATCCACAACTCGGTGCTCCTCCTGAGAGGACACCAGGGCCCCAACATTCTGTTCCTCAACATGTGGCTCAAGAGGAGCAACACGAGGAGGAGAAGCTACAAAAAGTAGAATTATAAGTCTACAAGGATATAGAATACATAAATTATACAAGAGATGGAAAGGCAAGGTAGAACAAGAGCTCACCAATAGCAGATTCTTGTAAAGCTTTTTTAGCCCCAAGGGCCAGAGAAGACGAGGCATCCTCAGAAGGTCCTACAATGAAAAAAACTCGGGTCTATCAAAAATAGAATAAGATATCAAAATCAGAACAACCAGGAGAAAAACTTACTTGATGACCTTCTTAAAATCACCAACCACCTCCAAGAAAATGAAGTTGGGAAGTGGCACGAAAAACAAATCATCCTCAACCACCTCAAAGGAGGGGATTGGGATGGCCTCCAGGACAGAAGCAGAAGCAATTGTTACATTTGGGACACAAGGAGCCCGTGCATGACTACAAAAAAAAGAACTCAGTCAGAGCAAATCTTACAAAATACAAGGGCACTCGAGAAGTAAAAACTTACGAATGAAGATTAAGGGGGACTTCATCATCAGTCACCTCCTCATCAACAGCGACAGACTGACCATCTATCAGAAGATAAGAAGAACTCAGATGAATACACAAAAGCAGGTCAAATCAAGACAAAACCAGGAAAACAACTCGGGAGAGGCTCAGCACAAGCTCACCTATGAGAATATTACCTGTTGGAAGGTGTTGACGAGCTAAACATCGCCTCTTGGGCAAAGACTGCTTAGAAGCAACCTCAGTCCGCCGCTTCCTAGATAACAAGATATATCGAGTAGTCCGAGGATCAGGAGTATATTCAACAAAAGAACTCTGACCTTCAAAAAGACCAGTAAACAACCTCGTCGATGAAGAACCTAGCCTAGAAGGGGCAGCTCCAGTAGTAGCATCAGCATCATCTTCATCCTCATCACCAGTGGGCTCTTTAGTAGCCGCCTCTCCAGCTATGACAACAGCCACCTTGAGCCTAAAGGCCTGACCAAAACCCTACAAGAGAAGAAGAAAGAAGTCAAAAATAGAATATGAAGTGCAAGAACACAAAAGAACTCGGAGGAGATTACCACTTACCTCAGGAGGAGGATGAGCAGCATCATACTCTTCAACACGAGCAGGCATCATAGAGACCCCACACAGAATACGCCCCAGGCATTCAAGAATGACCTCCTCAAGCAACTCAACATCAGGAACAAGTCGAGAAGAATATGAGGGCCCAGTATATTCAAAGCCGTAATGCACGCTCTGCAAAATAGGTTGCACCCAGCGACGCAAGAAACTAGCAACTATACAATTGCCAGTCAAGCTTGCCTGTTTAAGCACTGCAACTCGAGCGAGCACAGGCTTTAGAGCAGCACGCTCAGTAGAAGAGATTTTATACTTCTAGATAGGGAGGGGAATAGGAAGAACAGAAAGATCATGAGAAAAGGAAAGAGCAGGTTTTGAAATATAAAACCACTTCTCCGCCCAATTCCTAACAGAATCAGAAAGGGTAGGAGAAGGGAAAGAAACTTCCTAATGGGATTGGATAAGGCAGCAGCCGAGAAAAGGAGTATTATTTCCGTCTGACAAATGCACACGGAAAAAATGACGAAAAAGAAGAAGATTTGGAGGAATTCCAACGAAAACATCGCAAAAATGCATGAAGGTAGAAAGAAAAAGAACCGCATTAGGGGTAAGATGATGGATTTGAATCCCATAGGATCCAAGAAACTCAAGCAAGAAATCAGGATGGGGGATAATAGAGCCCCGCCCGCACGAAAGGAACAAAAAGAACAGATTGATTCAGAATGGGAGAGGGGACATCGTGCTCACTAGGACAAGAGAAATTAGAGAGACATTTCTCCTAAAGAAGGCCATGAGCAACAAGCAGATCCAACTCCTGCCTCTAAAGTTGATGGCTTGGGGAGTTGCCTCTGCATTTTCTGCATCAGCAACAAATTCGGTGTTCTCGATCACCTTGAGCGCCGCCTCCTCGTCGACAGACTTGCTCTTATTCTTGCTCTTGTTCTTCGCCACCATCTCAGAAAAGCAAAGACAAGATTTGGATGGAAATAGCAGGGGATCGAAGGCACAACGGAGCTAGGGTTTCGGCTGAGATTGGGGAATTTTTTATAGCAAAGGCAAGTTAAGCCAACAGTAACAGAGCAGTTATCTTTATACAAGGTGCAGTCGCCAAAGGAAGGCCCTTCAAAGTTACTGTTACATCAATAATTACAGTATGCACCAGAGAAGAGCAACGGTCCATTCACACCACAATGGCTATCAATCCGTTCACAAGAAAGTTATTGAGAAAATAATATACTATAAGTCGGGTACGTTTACACAGAGGCAACCGAAACAAAAAGAGCTCGGACACATCTCCAAACAAATCAGACAACAACTCAGACAATATAATCTTTTTTCTCCGATCAAGAAGATACTAGGATTACAACAGAGTACAAGATCTGATAAATTCAACAAAGAAAGCAAAGGAGATCATTCTAGAGTGGCAGCAAAGAACCCAGTGGAATTAGAGGTTACGACCCTATGCACCAAGATTCGATATAACTAGCAGAATAAACACAACCTAGATACATCACAACTACAGAGGATGAAGCAAATCCTGGGTTATGAATAGGGAGGCAACCATGTTCTGGACGAGCACACTAATATAGTTACCTCCAAACCAAGAACAGCAAACGACAAAGACCAAAGGAGTACAAATCAAGAACCTTCTACCAGCTTCTTCTCAACAGAGAAGAACCCGGAGAAGGCTCGGGGGTTGCAAGTACCCACAATAGAAAAGCACATTTTTAATTTTTTGACCCTCTAGCTTTTTTGTACCAAAAAAGAAGAGGCTCGGGGGCTACACTCAATGAGTGCAATTTTTTGCAAAATTGCACTCGCTGTACTCAAAGGAAAAGAACTTAGAGGACATCAAGACAAAAAGACCCTCTAGCTTTTTGTGCCAAATAGCCAGAGGCTCGGGGGCTGCACTCACTGAGTGCACTTTTTTTCAGCAAAAGTGCACATCAGTCAGAAGAAGAATCAAAGAAGACCATCTCAAGATTTCACTTCAAGAAGAACCCGGATCAAGTCTACAACAACTCAGCCCTTGAAGCTCAATCATGAAATGCTCGGGGGCTTGTCGATGGGGAACCCTACGGGCCCCCCATAGACCATACTATAAGGAAGTGGGCCTTGGTAACAAGGCCCATAGCCCAATCGCCAAGAAGAACACGGAGCAAAGCAACGTGCAAGACCAAAACTCCAATTCGGACTATACAAGGAAAGGCGCTTGAAGCATAGCTTAGGACTCTAACATTGTATCCAAGTAGAACACAAACAACTCCTCTCAGCACCTAGACTATAAAGGGCTGGTGGGGATATCCCTTGTAAAGGACTGAACACACCGAATACTCAAAGCAACACAATGCAAATAGGCTAACGCGAAACTGGACATAAGGTTATTACTCGACCAAGTCAAGGGCCCGAATCAGTATAAATCGTGAGTCTCTTTGCATGACCACCGAGTTCCACTATTCATCAAAGCCTGAACAACTGTCCTAGGTACCCCCGTGGTAGGCTATCGGTGGTAAAACATCGACACACCCATGACATCAAGTTGTACCAAATGGATGTGAAGAGTGCATTTCTCAATGGGTACATCAATGAGCTTGTTTATGTTGAGCAACCTCCCAGTTTTAAAGATGAGAAGAAGCCCAACCATGTCTACAAGTTGAAAAAGGCTTTGTATGGATTGAAACAAGCACCTAGAGCATCGTATGAGAGATTGAGAGATTTCTTGCTCTCTAAAGGGTTCAAGATGGGTAAGGTTGACACCACCCTCTTCACCAAGAAGCTAGGCAATGACTTGTTTGTGTTGCAAATTTATGTTGATGATATCATATTTGAATCAACCAATCAAGATTTTTGTGAGGAGTTTGGAAAGATGATGGCAAGTGAGTTTGAGATGTCCTTGATTGGAGAGCTTAGTTACTTCCTTGGTCTTCAAATCAAGCAAATGAAGGATGGCACATTTGTGAGTCAAGGCAAGTACATCAAAGATATGCTCAAGAAGTTTGGAATGGATGATGCTAAAGCTATTAGTACACCAATGGGGACAAATGGAAGCTTGGATAGAGATGCTAGTAGCAACATGGTGGATCAAAAGATGTATCGGTCTATGATTGGAAGCCTACTCTATGTGACCGCATCAAGGCCGAATGTGCTGTTTAGTGTATGCATGTGTGCAAGATTTCAAGCCTCACCAAGAGAAAGTCATTTGAAGGCAACAAAGAGAATATTGAGGTACTTGAAGCATACACAAAATGTTGGATTGTGGTATCCCAAAGGTGCAAGGTTTGGGCTTATTGGATATTCCGATTTAGATTATGTGGGATACAAAGTTGAGATAAAGAGCACATCGGGCACATGTCAACTATTGGGAAGATCACTTGTGTCTTGGTCATCAAAGAAGCAAAATAATGTAGCACTTTCAATCGTGGAAGCAGAATACATTTCAGGTGGGTAGTTGTTGTGCTCAATTACTTTGGATGAAGGCTACTTTGAGTGACTTTGGAATCAAGTTCAAACAATTGCCATTGCTTTGTGACAATGAGAGTGTCATGAAGCTCATCAACAATCTGTTTCAACATTCAAGAACAAAGCACATAGATGTTCGCCATCATTTCATAAGAGATCACCAATAAAAACAGGACATTTGCATTTAGAGTGTGGGCACCGATGATCAACTTGCTGATATCTTCACCAAGCCACTTGATGAGAAGAGGTTTTGCAAGCCAAGGAATGAATTGAAGATACTTTAGTGTAGCAAGTGTGAGACCTCTTAGTGAGTAGTGACTTATCCAATTGTGTGCCTAGTGATTATAGTAACTAGAATTATTGGATAGGTGGCTTGCAACCCTTATAGAGCTAGAGCAAAATTGCATTGTGTCATTTGTGTTACTAATCAATTTGCTTTGGTGCTTTGTCGAAGTTTTAAATAGGCTATTCACCCCCTCTAGCAATATTAGGACCTTTCAGTTGGTGACCGCATCCTTCCACTACTAGAAATATCCACTGCTATAATGAAAATCTTAATGAAGATTCTAAAACCATCATAGAAGATCGCTTTTTATGATGAATTTTTTCCTTTCATCATAGATCAGTGGTGACGATCCTTCAACCCTCCCTATCTATGATGAAATCTGGCATTGTCACAAAAAATGTCATAGAAGAGCACACTGTTTTGTCATAGATCACTCGCGTGACTCATCTATGACGATCTCCTTTAATAGTGTGATGGGGGCTTCATCATTGAATTAATTACACATATGTGATGAATAATATTCGATCTATAACGAATGGTGCTTTATCATAGATCTTCACATGGTACTTTGTCCATCTGACATGTACTTGTGGGACCTATAATTACTCATCCGTGACATTTGCAATTCATCATAAAAGTCTCCGCTCGATCCTTTCTCCATGTGATGTGTACCTGTGGGACCCTTCTCCATCCTATGTGTACCTGTGGAACCTACAGTTACTTATCCATGATGCCTGCAATTCATCATAAAAGTCTTTGCTTGGTCCTTTCTCCATCCGACGTGTACCTGTGGGACCCTTCAGCATCCTACCTGTGGGATCCAACTGGCTTACATGTCTCGTGTACCTGTTGGACCATTATCCATCTCCATCCGACCTGTGGGACCCTAACGACCCATGTCCATATGACCTATGGGACCCAATGGCTTGCGTGTCACTTGATGCTTACAAATCATCATAAAAGTCTCTGCTCGGTCCTTCTGCATCTGACTTGTGGGACCCGATGGCTTATGTGTCACGTGTACCTATGGGACCTTTCTTCATCTCCATCTGACCTATGGAACCTGATGGTTTGTGTGTCACTTGTACCATGTGTGCCATCGGGGTTTAATTTCTCAAAAAAGGGTCTGATATCTAGGAGTCAAACACGGGATCTGGACTAAGGATTGGAGCATCTTTACCATTGCGCTAGATGCTTGGCTATGCTGACATCTCTTTGGAGTTGTTATAGTATCCTATTGGTTGTGTGGATGCCCTACAGGTTGACCTAAATTGGATATATATCCCCTGCAAGTGGAAACAAATCTAGTGCCCGCTAGACTTGAGGCGGCGGTGGTGGCAGAGGCAGAGGCGGAGTATCCCCGGTCTGCTGTGGTGGCTTAGGCATCCTTTTGGTGGCGTGGTGGGGCTCTCCTAGTGGAGCATGGTGGTAGGTGTGTGCCACAGTAGAGGTGGCTTGTAGCCGAGCCATGCCAGTTCATAGAACAAAGGTATGAGTGTCATCTTCTGTGATTATAGAACTCCATTTTCTATACACGATAAAGTAAAGAACACATAAAGAAAGGCTATTCTGTATGAATTTCAATTGAAATCAATGCTTTTGTCACACAAAAATAGAAAACCAGACTGTCCCATAGTATGATATGAACAAATGCATAGATTAGTTCTCTTGAACACTATATGCTTTGTTCTAATGCTAGTTTTGCTATTGTCCACCCAATGGTTGAAACTGTATTGGACTTTGCATACTTTTGTTGCAATAGATGGACAGATCCTGGATTCCTAATGGGAGACCATTCTCGTCGATGTTCATCATAGGAGTTGAAGAGTTCATGGATTTGGTTAAACAAAAATACCCAGAGCAAAAGATCCCTTGCCCATGTACACATTGTCTTAACTAGGTGGTTAAAACTTGGCAGGAGGTGAAGGATGACTTACTTATACACAAAATGTCACCCACATACACCACATGGATTCATCATGGGGAAGAGGGAATAGGTACTGACATTATAGAGCCATAAGATGTGCATGGATCTCATCATGATGGTTGGATTGCGGAGGAGGAGAAGCAGGAGGACCTATGACGAGAATATATTACCAGATTTTGATGATTTAGTTCAAAACCCGTTGACATCTAAAGAGCGGGCTGGAAGAGTCCCAAAGTTTGAAAGAGTGTTGGATGAGTTGAAGCAATCAGTTTCTTCTAGATCTACCTTCTCAAGATTCTCCTTCCTTGTCAGGTTGCGCTATATCAAGTCCCACTATCAAGTTAGCAACAACTATTTTGATGCACTATTGGCATTGCTGTCAGATGCATTCCCTAGTAGCAACATACCAAAATCATGTGAGGAGGCACTCAAATATATTCGAGAATTGGGACAAGGTTATGAAAGTATCCATGTGTGCAAGAACAACTGTGTGTTGTTTTGTGATGATTGTGAGGAATTGCAAGCAGTGCCCAAAATGCAAAGAGTCTAGATGGGAGGATGCAGATGGTAGCAGGCGGGTTCCTCATAAGGTTTTGTGGCATTTTCCTCTAATACTGAGGTTGCAAAGGATCTCTGCTGCTCAAGGAATAGCAGCAGATGACGAATGGCATGAGACTAAGCGTGAGAAGAATACTGGTGAAATGAGCCATCCAGCAAACGGGAAGGCATGGTAGGATTTTGATAGAAAGCACCCAACTTTTTGCAGATGATCCAAGGAACTTGAGGCTTGTCGTTGCCACAAATGGTTTCAACTTTAGCTCGACATATAATATGTGGCCTATTCTTGTAACGCCTCTGAACCTACCACCATGGGAATGTGTGAACCCGTCGAATTGCTTTATGTCTCTACTGATCCCTAGGCCCAACCTCTCTAGGAAAGGATTTTGATGTATTCTTAGAGCCTCTTATAGAAGAACTAAAAGAACTATGGAAGGGTGTCGACACTTTTCATGTACTACATCGTGATAATAAGAAAGGTTTCACTCTACGTGCTACCGTGCTTTGGTGCATACATGATTTTCTAGCATTGAGCACCTTATCAGGTTGAACTACAAAAGGTTATTATGCATGTATTTATTGCGATAAAAATCCATTGTCAAGGAGCCTAAGAAAAAAGCTAGGCTACCTTGGACACTGTCATTACCTTCCTAGGGATCACCCTTGGAGGAAGAGCTTAGATTTTGATGGAGAAACTGAGGACCGAGATGCACTAGTAAAGTTCACCTTATAGGATGTCCTTGAGGAACTCGAGAAGGTGAAAGATGTCTGCCCAGGTAAGGACAATGAAAAAGGAAACTGAAAGCATGGAGAAGTGCCAGTGATTTATAATCTAAAATCTACTTGGTGGGGGCTGCCTATTGGGAGGACCTGTTGCTGCCACACAATCTTGATGTCATGCTCATTGAGAAGAACATATGTGAAAACATTCTTTGGACATTGCTGAAAGTAGAGGGCAAGACAAAGGACACAACAAATGCTAGGCTAGATTTGCATGATATGAACATAAGGCCTCAATATCACGGTGTGCAGCAAGACACCTCGCTGAAATTCCTAGAAGCTCACTATGTCATGACGGAAAGACATAGAGCAAAATTTTGCAAGTTCCTTGAAGGTGTCAAGTTTCCAGATGGTTATGCAGTTAACCTAGCAAAATCCATAAGTGCAGATGATACCAAGGTAGTTGGCAAGTTGAAAACGCATACTTGTCATGTCCTTCTCCAGAGGATCATGCCTACAAGCTGTTGGTATTTATTAACGTGTCACTTGTTTTAAGTAGCCACCTATTAAAAACCTATATCTCCCAACATTACTTTACTAGGTTGTCATCCCTAATGATGATGTTAGAGATGCTTGTTGGTACTACACAGCATTACTACTAGAATAATACTAAGTAGTTCTTTACTATTTTATGTGACTAGAAAGAATATATAAATATATGATTAAAAAGGATCTAGAAGCACACAGATAATATACCATTGTAGCACTTTACCCGAGAGTATTACAGGTATCATTATTTATATTTTTACCACAGGGAAGGTCTAGCATGGACATGCATTGATAACTTATAATATTGAAGGAGAAATAAACCATAACCAAGGTTCTACTCATAACAGGGGTAAGTTATAGGATAAGATATATATATATAAGTATTGTTCAATAATAATGATAAATCACTCAGAGTACTCCTTTCTATGGCATTAGCATGGTTAGGTAGAATATTAGAGGAATAATTCCTAAGTTATTCTTAATTACAAGTCAAACATACATTGATTAGTGCAATTATACCTAGTAGTCATTGCTAAGATCATCCTCATATCTACACATAAGGGATATTACTAATGAAGATTAAGAACAGAGCTTCCTCTTCCTTCGTAACCGGACCCTACGTGCAGCCTATATTTGGGAAGTGGACTACAAAGGACTCAATGGGAGTGTCACATCCATGATCTACCACATGACCTAGAATATAGGGTGTATCCATAGGTAAACAATGTATAAGCACTACACTTACACAATGTCGACCACTCACCCCATGCGTAGTAGAGTGAGTGCTATACGAACTTATGCATGGATATAATGATAAACTAGCTATATTAAGCATATAACCAAAGTAGACGATAAATATTATAAAAAAGAACATGAATAAGATGAATACTAATATTGTCATAATAATTGTAACTAGCATATAAAAGTAATGGAGAAACAAAAGAGAGGGGGTACAAAGATTATACCAAACCACGTTCTTGACAAGATCAGGAATCCAAGAGAAGCCTGCTTGCCTCCCTCTAGACCTAGCCTAACTAGTTATGCCCTAGAATATGGTGGAGCTCTGAGGATGATTAGGGTTTCTATCTTCTCAAATGACTTTTGCCTTCATGGGGGCAGGTGCTGATATATATAGGCTGAAGCGTGCAATGTGAGCCCTTGGATCAAACCTGACTTAAAGGATGGTGTAGATGCAACCTAGGAGGAGGTGGAGAACTGACATTGCAATGAGGGCTAACAGGTGGGCCTAGAGGCCAGGTGGCTTACAGGTGGGTCCGACGGCGTTTCGCCCTCCGCTTCGGTGTGGAGTCCTCCTGAGTCTTCTAGAGTCTTCTGATGTCTGTTTCGCTATAGATAAGTGCAATTAAATTTGACATATAGGTCCACATTGATGGTTTCCTAAATAAACCCTATAGAAAATATAGATTCACCAAAACTCGTGAAATTTGTTAGTTTAAACCCCTAAATCTTCATTGGTGATTATATTATGCCCTTATACATGTTACATTGACGATTTATAATGGTTGTTAACTACCTGTCAACACAAGCTTAAGCGGTTTTGTTCCCAAAGATGTATACAAAGCTTTTTAGAACTTGAGAACTTCTTCAGGCAACTATGCAGTAGAACTCTGAGTAAAGAAGTCATGGAAAAACTAAAACAGGACATCCCAGTCATCTTATGCAAGCTTGAGAAGATTTTTCCACCAGCCTTTTTCGATGTTATGGTGCACTTGGTAGTCCATCTACCTGACAAGGCACTTTTTAGAGGGCCCATACAGTACGGATGGATGTACCCAATAGAACGTCGACTGGGCACGTTGAAGAATTTATTAAGAACAGGACCAGGCCTGAAGGATCAATTGTGGAGGCTTACTTAGAAAGTGAGACATTGATATTTTGGGAGAGGTTCATGGACTGATGTTAAAACAAGATATAACTGGGATAGCAATATGTCACATGATGGGCCAGCACCTAGTGAGACCTCTGTTTTCATACATGGTGTCAAGCCCATTGGCCAGATTAGGGTAAAGGACATCAAGGATAAAGATGAAATCAATATGCTAGCTTGGTATGTGCTTAATAACCACGACGAGGTTGGACCATATGTGCAGTAAGTATGATTTTTATATGCTGATTTGCTATTTCCTATATTATGTACAAAATGTTACCAATAATAATGCTTATATGTGCTACAAAATATACCGATAAATTTTAGAGGAACAAGGGGCAAGTGATAATATTGATAGTAGGCTAGCAGCAGAGTTTCTAGTGTGGTTTAAGTCTCATGTACATGATTATCATATTTTAGTTCTGTTAGGCCGATCATCGTCAAAATTATACGACAACTTAGTGGTGACGGTGGTTTCATGTTTGTGTGTAGATCGAGGAACTGCATAGAGAGAAACCAGCAGAGGTCAGGTGAAGGTTTGTATGCACTATCATGTGGTCTTGATACCCGAGTCTGGGTTTGATGAGGACATCAGCCACACTGGACACACCGACGCCATGGTCTTCCCCAAGTTGCAATTCGTTCTCAACTCAGCTGCCACGTCGCCCTCGGATTCAGTAGACATGTCGTCACTGTTTCGGTCATAACTTTCTCATACGACATCGAAACTGGGCCAGTTCTTGGATGCGTTGGAAAGGGGACGACGACGCCAGTCGTTTTGGATCTGGTCCCAGCTCCAGAAGGTCCGTGGATCATTCTATGTGACCATGGCAAGGTGCTGCAGTCACCTATTTGGGCCAACTTGGCCATGTATCGTGTCGGGCCTTAAGACCAAGTTGTGGGTGCCCAACCCCTGACCGTCCCCAACCCTAGGTCGAGTCTTAGACTATAAACATAGCCGCCGCCGCTGCTACACGATGGGGTTTTTGTTTAGAGTTTAGTTTTCCATCGAGAATCTAAATCGTTCATTATAACTGTGGTGACAAATCCTTTTACAGTGATCCAGGGCCCCCGTTCTTGATCTCCTCCACTGTGTCGATTAGTCCTTTGGAACCGAGTTCTTGAATCCTCTATTGATATTCGCGTCATTCATATTTGCAATTTCAGATTGCGTGTTTTACCTTCTTGCTTGTGCTCTTCGATTCACTTGCAGGAAAAGCCTTCTTGGCGAGGTCAATCAAGTTGTACTTGGTTGATAACCAACTGGAGCAATGGTGTAACGGTTGCAGGGTTCGAATCAGTGTCTGATTTGAAGCCGGATCGCCAACGTCGAGATCTCCACAAAATCGAACTTATCGGCTACCTCTCGGAAGATCGGGCCTATACTCATCAATTGGTATCAGAGACACGCAACGTGAACAATCTAGGTCACCCGCATTGAACAGCTTGAGCAATGCCCTCCACCTTATCGTGCTGATGATGAAGATATGGATGCTTTTGGTGATGAAGATGCGTATGCTGACGGTGGTGCCCGTTCACCGCCTCAACTTCAATCGTCGCGGTATGGAAGGTAATAATCATGGTAATAATGATTCTTTTGCTAAAATTAAATTTAGTCTACCTCCTTTTGCTGGTAATGTTGATCTAGAGGCATATTTAGATTGGGAGCTTGCTGTTCAACAAAAATTTGATTCTCATAATGTTCCTGCTGAGCATAGAGTTAGACTTGCTACTAGTGAGTTTACTAATTTTGCTTTGTTCTGGTGGAGTGATCTTTGCAATGCCTAATAATGCTGCTGCTGTGCCTCAAACTTGGAATGTTTTAAAGCAACGTATGAAATCTCGTTTTGTTCCTCCTTATTACCAACGTGATTTACGTTTGAAACTACAAACTTTAAAACAAGGTGATAAAGGAGTAGAAGCATACTATCAAGAATTGCTTATTGGTTTAGCACGTTGTGGTATAAATGAAGATGATCATGATGCTAGTGCTAGATTTTTTGGTGGTTTAAACCATGATATATAGAACATACTTGATTACAAAGAATGGCGTAATTTTTCCCAATTGTATCATCTTGCTATTAAGGCAGAACGAGAAGTATAGGGACGCAAACAACACTAGCCTTTCAGGTCTAACAATGGGAGGAATTTTTAGCAGCGTTCTGAGCTGGAGACGCCCAAGCTTCCTGTTGCACCACAGCCATCTACACCTCCATTTTCTTCTGGGGTAAGTAAATTGTCTAATGTGCAGTTTCCATAGCTGAAGAAAGGTGGCACTGCAGATGCTTCTACTAGCTCCTCCTCGTCCAGCTCTAAAATCATTTGCCACCGATGCAAAGGCATGGGACATGTCATGAAGGATTGCCCCAGTCGTCGCGCTTTCATTGCTACCAAGGATAGATATGTAAGTGCTAGTGATGTTGAAGATGATTTAGCCCTTGCTGCTAACATTGATGCAGATTCCACCGAGGGCGATCAAGACAAGGAGGCCATCACCATTGACTCCGTGGCTGCTTGCCACGGACTACCCTAGCCTTCTTGTGCAGCGTGTGTTGAGTACACGTGTGGGACATGAAGAAGAGATGAAGATCCAACACCACAATTTGTTCCACATGTATCTCATTGTGCAGGGTTGTCGTGTTCTCACTATCATTGACAGCGAGAGTTGCAACAACTTGGTGAGTTCAGATTTGGTTGACAAGCTTGGCTTGACAACACTGACAACATTCGTATCCATATAAACTTCAATGGTTCAATAATAGTGGTAAGACTAAGGTAACTAAATCAGCATGCATTAGCTTTTTCACAGGCTCTTATCATGATACTGCTGATTTTGATGTTGTCCCTATGCAAGCTTGCTCCATTTTGTTAGGTCGCCCATGGGAATTTGATAATGATGCTTTACACCATGGTAGAACTAATACATACACTATCATACATAAGGACAAGAAAATTACATTGCTGCCTTTGTCTCCTACGGATATTATTAAACATGCTAATGAGATCAAAAATAAACCTCCAACAGACATTGCTAAAAATAATGGGATTAAGTTAAAAGGAGGTGCTTTTCTTGCTACAACTTCTGCTACTACTGAGTTATGTGATAATCCTGATGCACCATGTTATACTATGTTTTGTCAAAATTTTATGTCTGGTGCATTGCCTGCTGTCACTAACCTTTTGTAGGAGTTCGCTGATGATGGGATGGAGTCGAGGAACGACTCCAATTCTAGAAGGAGGGGATGATGAGGACATCGCCAAGATGGAGTCAAGGACGACTCCAATTCGAGAAGGGGAGGATGATGAGGACATCGCCACGCTGGACACACCAACGCCATGGTCTTCCCTAAGTTGCAATTCGTTCCCAACTCAGCTGCCACGTCGCCCTCGGATTCAGCAGACATGTCGTCACTGTTTCGGTCATAACTTTCTCATACGACATCGAAATGGGCCGTTCTTGGATGTGTTGGAAAGGGGACGACTGACACCGTCATTTTGGATCTGGTCCCTAGCTCCAGAAGGTCCGTGGATCATTCTGTGTGACCACGGCAAGGTGCTGCGTCACCTATTTGGGCCAACTTGGCCATGTATCGTGTCGGGCCTTAAGCCCAAGTTGTGGGCGCCCAACCCCTAGCCGTCCCCAACCCTAGGTCGAGTCTTAGACTATAAACACAGCCACCGCCGCTGCTACACGATGGGGTTTTTGTTTAGAGTTTAGTTTTCCATCGAGAAACTGAATCGTTCATTGTAACTATGGTGACAAATCCTTTTACAGTGATCCAGGGCCCCCGTTCTTGATCTCCTCCACTGTGTCGATTAGTCCTTTGGAATTGAGTTCTTGAATCCTCTATTGATATTCGCGTCATTCATATTTGCAATTTCAGATTGCGTGTTTTACCTTCTTGCTTGTGCTCTTCGATTCGCTTGCAGGAAAAGCCTTCTTGGCGAGGTCAATCAAGTTGTGCTTGGTTGATAACCAACAGAGCAATGGTGTAACGGTTGCAGGGTTCGAATCATGTCTGATTTGAAGCCGGATCGCCAACGTCGAGATCTCCACAAAATCGAACTTATCGGCTACCTCTCGAAAGATCGGGCCTGTACTCATCAGGGTTTGTGCAACTTGTAGTATTAATAGAGTCAGGTATAGCACTATTGACCATGAGAAATCCCTGTGTACACATAATAGTGTGTCATGACTGTTGTCACACATGAAGGCCAATCAGTGGAATTTTATGGTGTCCTTAGAGAAGTTATTTAGTTGATGTATAACTCCAACGTACAAAGCCATAGGACGGTGGTTCTTCTGCGCTGTTGTTGATGGTAGTTAACATTCATCACAAACCATCAATATAACTTGTATAAATGGCTAAAATGGATCACCAATGTAGACTTAAGGGTTTAAACTGACAAACTCCACTGAGTTTTGGTGAATTTGTTTTTTCAGCAGGATTAAATAAAAAACCACCTAAGGAGGACCTATTCGTCAAAAGAAATCACGTAATTCCGTCGTGTAATTGATGTGGGAAGACTCTAGAAGACTCCAGAAGATGAATCACTGAAGTAGGACATGTGTGTCTAACATGTGGGGCCGCTCGATGCTACCTAGAGGCTGCTCGGCCCCTGTGGGTCCCATCTGTTTGCCTCGTTATTATGTCAGTTCTCCACCGCCTTAAGGATTGCATCTTCACCGTTCCTTAAGTCAGTTTGATCCAATGGGTCACATTGGATGCTCTGTGCTATATATACCAACCTGCACCCCCTCTAGGGCATGTCTCATTTGATCCTGAGAGCTGAGAAGCCAGAAACCTTAATTCATATGTCCACTAGGATCAAGGCTAGCAATCAAGAGAAGATTAGTCTTCAATAGGATATAGTATTGTATTAGATATAATGAGATAGAGTGAGAGGGAAGAGTTCGGAGGAGTCCTAGGCCTATCGGAGCTCTCTCTACGGCTTGTACCCTGGTGGAATCAAGTTCTTCTTGAGCTTGCTTCTGAGATTTCTCTGGTAATTGACTTCTAATTCAAGTAAGCATCTTGTTCATATTGTTCTTCAGGTTCGCAACTCTCTTTTGAGTACTTTAATCCTTGTAGCTCCTGGGTTAAAGTAGTATTCATAGTGTAAGCGTGGTGCTTAGACTCAGTTACTCATGGATGTACCCTATTTTTCGGATCGGTGGTAGCTTGCGAGGGTAACTCTTATAGCCTCATTGAATCCTTTGTAGTCCACCTCCCATTAGTAGGCCTAACAGGACTTTGTTGCTATAGGAAACATACTCCGCCATTGTTTTTCTATAGTAATATCCCTAGAATTGAGCAATAGAAGACAAAGCTTACTGAAGTTAGAACTAGAAGACCTTAGTAGTCTCCTCTATGCTCCTATTATCTAGCCTTGATTGTGAAGTTGGGATAAGTTAGATTTGGTTATTCTCACACATGATTTCTCGAGTTCAATATAAAACTGGGTACTCCTGGTGAAGTGCTACATTGGTATAATATCCATACGCTTGAGGATTATTCTATGTGCATTAATTTATACCAACAGTTGTGACTGGTACAATCTAGATGGCACTACTGAACTCTATAGGCATTGACGATGATAGACATTTCAGATCTGTCAACATTAAATCATTCTGGTACAAGGATGACCCTTTCATTCTCGTGACATAGGCAAGGAAGATTTTTTTTTCTATAGGACACCTCCTTAGGCAAAGATTGGCAGGTCATGCAGAAGTTCAAACATAGGGATATGTTTGACATGAATGAAATAGAGCCTGTAGTGTACCAAGATGATCACTGTTCTAACAACGAGCATGAAGTCCTGCTGGGTGAGGTGATCATGTTATGCGCAGAGCTAAGTCATGATGGAGAAGGCACTATCATTGAAGCCAATTTAGAAGACCTTCTAAGAGATAAGAGGGAAGCAGTTAGCATACTTGAAGGCAATGAGGATGAAGATGATACTGGAAACCAGTATTGCAGTGATGACAATAATTGTGGTAGCAGAGATCACATGTTTGTAGGTGATGATGACTTGTAGAAGATTTCATGTATAATATTTGGGAAAACATGTATTCTAAAGCCTGCACTTTGCTTTGGATTTCTGGCTTTGTATTCTAAACATGTTTGGTATGCTCAGTTGTTATAAACTTGTGATTCAACGGACACATTGGATTTGTCCACCGAGGTCAGTACTGCACTATGCAGACTGTCTATTGTGTACATGACTATTCCATTGAACTATAATTAGTACTTGTTATAGGTTCATATACACTGCATAAGCCATTGACATAAAGCATTCCTTTCACACAACATGCTTCAACCACTACGGCGAGATCATTAATCAGTTAGACCAGCATGCCAAGTACATATACTAATACGTGTCTGGTTTACCAAACTAAGGCACAAAGCAACCCTTGCACGGTTGCCAATAGTGAATTGAATGTAGGAGGAAAGTCTCTGTAGTTATTTCACTCCAAAAACATAGTCACAATAATTGAGGGGCAGACTGAAGAGTGAAGAGGAGTTGCTTTCATAAGCAATTTCTCTTGGTTGGTTTTGTAGAGGCATGCAAGTAGCTAGCTAGACATGGCTACACTTTTTATTATCCGACAAGAGATCAAATGGACAAGCGCTGGACTTTCTGGTATGTGCAGTAAAAAAATGCAATAGCTATGTCTCCTCTATTGTGCATTAGATCGAGGTGACACTTGTTCAGATGAACTCCTCACTACATGATTCTTGCAAATTCAACAAATTTTATCAAAGACATGAGTTGGGTTCACCACATATCAAAGCCACTCATGACTACTACCACTACTGATACATTTTTTGTTCACCAAACTGAGGCACAAAGGTATTCTTGCACGGTTGGCAAGAGTGAGAAGTGTTTGGCCTAGTCAGATGGATGATACTCGGACCATCAAGTGCGCACAAAGATAATGGTAAACATTACTTTGTGAACCAAAATGTTTGCACAAATGTGCAGTGCCATATGACCATAAGAGGAGAGCAGTGCCATCCCACTACTCAAAGGCATCTAGGTATTACCTAGACATACTAGTTCTAACTATAGATGATTAACATGACTTCACATGAGGCAACATACTAGACCTCTTCGGCACGGTGAACCGACGTGGCCGGACGATCCCTTCAGTCCATCCAACACTGGTTCCTCGCTAGGGCATGATGGCGGGCAATGTTCTTGTCCTTGGTGTAGTAGCCATCTCGGAGGCCGCGTGCCTTTGATAGGACATGCACCCTAGCATCGGCCTTATTCCAACCATGGGGCATACAGTTGGGGTAGATGGGGCACACCAGGCCGCCAAATGGGCTGGCATAGATGAACAGATTCAGGCCTATGGGGATAGGTGTTGGGTAGCTGTGTAGATGATCATCATCGGAGTTCATTGTGATGTTTCTCGGAGAGCCCTCGGACTCATCCACAGCCTTGGTGAACGGCGAGGGGGACCATGACGGTGGAGGACTCGCTCCCGCTAGGAGTAGATCCGACGGCGAGAGGACCCAGCGATGGCGAGTGGGATCGCACCAAGGCCGGTAGTGGCGAGTGAACTGTAACACCCTGGGTGTTAGTCATGAGTTAAGTAGCAAAATTGGACTTAAGTAGGATATGTCAAGCAATGATTATGATCTCTAGTTCATAATCTGGATGTAATGATGAAGGTATTAAGGTCAACCCTCTGAAAATGTGCCCAACTTAAATTGGGACAACACACCTTTGCTTACATGTGTACCCTTGTTAAGATTAGACATGAGTAATGTTAAACATGCTTATTTCATGTACATTACATCAACATGCATCATCTTGACCAGTGGAAAAGTTTCTTGAAGTTTGGAACCAAAAAGTCACATGAAATGATAAGTTACATTTTTGCTTAAATTGCTTCATCAGGCGAATGGGAACATGGGATGTCGAACCAAACCTTGCTACCTTCCCCAACTGACTCTAATAGAATGCTACAACAAAAGTCATGAAGGATTCGTGTTGAGCAAATGTCAAGAAAATGCTTCTAAGTGTGGGAATATTTAAAATTGTCTTTTTCATGATATGGTGTTGACCTATGTTGACCAACTATTTATAGTGCTTGCATGGAGTTGGACCTTAAATAAAAGTTGAAGTTTGAATGGAGTACAACAAACTTTATTTCTGGACCAAGCCCTGATTGAACTCATAAGTGGCTCAAATAGTGGCCTCAAGTTTGGATGCAGTGCTGTTTTGGCCTCACAAAAATATTTCCAAGTCCCTGATTGGCAACAGCGACTTGACATGTTTGTGAATTTTTATGTTCTAAATTTGTGTGACAGCTTGATTAGATTCCTTAATATGAGTTGAAGTACACTTTGTGCTGGAAATAATGAAGCAAGTCTCATCAAGTTTGGAGTTCATTTGGATCTTCGAAGTTAGTTTCAAAATCAACAAAGACTAACTATTTCCAGGAGTTAACTGAATCTTAGTTTTCAATTTTGTATACCCAACTTTGGAGAATTGTTTCTTCCTAACCAAGCTAAACTAGTCTATGATCCTTTAACCAAAGTTGTAGAGCAAGATGTGCACAACAAACTTTGTTCAAGGGTCAAGAGCTAGTTCAGTCCCTAACTTAGTCAAACTGAGGCCTCAAAACTGAACCCTAATGTTGTTTTGGATCTTGAAATTTTGGCTAAGTCTTAGATTTACAATGTTGATGAGGTTGGCATTTCGCGTTCTCGGATTTTTCTTAAACAACTCAAGTTGAGCCAAATGTAAAAGTTGGAGTTTACATCTTGGAGAAGGACATAACAAAAGGTTGGGATCAGTTTGACCATGTTTGGACTAAGTAATTGGAGCACAAGCAGAGCGAAGCTTAACCCTTGTTTAGTCGCTAACACTATCAACTTGGGGCATAATTAGCCGCTAATGGAGAGATCTAATGGCTAGGCATCCTTAATGAGTTTTGTACATCATCAGGTGAAATTCAACTTTGCTTTTGGGCCCAAGGTCCAAATCGGCCCGTAGCTGGCCCAATCGGCTCCCACCTTGCCCACTTCACCACACGCCACGTGCTTGACACAATGTCGACATGGGCATCATGCATGGACGCCGTGCCCCCCGTCTCTACCGATGTTGCCACCTCGATTTGGAGCGATCGAGCCCTCTCTCGGCCTCCCTCACTCGCTCTGTCCTTCCCTAGCACTCACCCTCGCTCTTCCTCACCCTTGGTGCCACGCGTGTGTAGAGCATGGTCATTGCCATGGCCGCCGGCTGAGCTCCGCAGCCACCATCCTCGCTCATCCTCTGAGCCTCCTCCATCCCAGCCTGTCTCACCCTCAACCTCCCCGCTCCGCGCTGCCTCCTCTGTGCCACCTTCCTGTTCGCGCAACCACCTATAGCTTGCTACCACCGAAGCGTTGGCCATCGCCGCCGCCTGCTATCGTGGCTGTGCCACCTAGGGCCATCTCCGGCAGAGCTGAGGCCACCCACGGGCGCGCGTCGGTCCCCTGATGCTCCACCGCCACTCCCCGTGCACCGGCATGGCCTCCTTCGGCCTTAACTGGCGAGCAGCCACGCCTCCTCTGTTCCATTCATGTGAAGGACATCAAACTCAAATTCAAAGAAAGGGAAGGGGTTTTCTACAGAGTCGTGACTCATGTAAATAGTGGCTAGAAGGACTTGTTTCGTTGGAATTTATTTTTGTGGAAGTTAGGGGTCCTCGGTGCAAGTTTGTTTTTCTTTTATGGATAAAACTTTGGAAATCATAATAAATTGTAGAAAAATCATAAAATAGCAATGATGACTTTTTGAAATCCTTATGAGTAGATCTACATAGTAGAGTCATCTTATGATATGTGTTAGTAGAAGGTTTTTGCTGTTTTATTTATCTAGGTTAATTAGGGTTTTCTAGGGATAAATTCATATCTAAAGTTTTGGTGCTCCAAATGAGGTGAAATTTTTATGGTCGGCTACTGATGCTATGTGTGTGCTGTGGTAACAATTTCATGGTCATTGGATGTAGTATGATTGAGTTATTGATTTAACTTGATTAATGCTTGATAAATGGTTTTAGATGGTTTATAAATAATTTATATATGCAAAAATGTGAAAGGTGGTTCCTTTGCCCTTGCATGGTGATATTGTGACCTAAGGAACCATATTATGGCTATATGTTTATAGAAAATGATGATCTTTAGATTTATCTTGCTTTTACATGTTTTCTTGCAATAGCAATTTGTCTTTTTCATAGTAATTAGATTATGAAACCTTAGCATGTGAAATTTGTGCAGTAGACATATTTTGATAACATATACCACTCATAAAAATCTCAGCCCCAAACTAGTTATTCTCATATAGTACTAAAAATAATACATATGTTGCATTATTAAAGTAGAGGATGAATGTTGTGAGCATATACATGTATTTATTGTCATGTGATGCCAGTAGTAGCTATTCCTACATGCTATGATTGTTTGAATATGATTCCAAGGTGTTTGGGATAGCATATATGTCAAGAATATGTTAGTTTGTAGCAACTAAATGATAGATGAATGCAGTATGCCTTTGCTGTTTAGGTTGCATGTATAGTTTTAGTTAAGCAATTAATTTCGTGGTGATAATGATGTTTTATGTGAATGTATTGAATACCAAAGTTGTAGATAAATTCCTTATATTGCTTTTCGTAAAATTTAATGATTTTAGGCCTGATGATTTAGGAGTTATAGATTTTACAAGTTTGCTATCAGCTTTTGTATGTGCTCTGGATAGATCTGAATCATTGTATTGTTTAGCTCATTTAAATATGGAATCATGTATTTGTGATAATAGGAGATCTGTAGTGCTTTTCCTAAGCTTTCTAAAATGTCTGAGATTGCTACTTTTGGTGGTCTAGAACTCTAGTTATCGCTATTCAAAGTGGAATGATAGGTTCTGTCCAAATCTGGACAGAGATGTCTTTATTGTGTTGTTTAACCCTTTTAGCTCTGAAATCACCCTTAGATGATAATAACAAAATTTTAGATAATCTCATTAGCTGTCCATAAAGTCTAGGATCACCCTTGTTGGAGGCCTATAACTCCAGTTGTGGTTAAATTGAGTGGCTGTTATATTGCTGTCTAGATTTTATGCATATACTTGGAGTTGATTGCTTATGCTTGATCTTGATTGTATGATTATTAGGATTGGTTTGTTCTAGATGATTCCTTAAAGTAGCTTAATTTGAGTGCCTCATTGGTTAATGATTGGTGTTATTTTCTTGCTACCTTACCATGATAGGCCTGTGCAATAATTAGTTAAATGACTTGCTCTCTAGTGCTTAAGTCAATACGATGTTACCTTGTCCTTGCCTTTGTATGCCTGTTGCAATGCATCGTGAGTTGTTTTCTATGCATTCATATGTCTGCATTTTTCATCTCATCTAGGTACGCTAGATGCGCCACGTAAAGGACGTGATGTTGGAGCCGAACCCGAAGATAGAGTTTGGTGAATCCATCCAGAAGACGGAAGGACTAAGCAGGTGTCGAGATGGAAGATGCTCGCCAAGCGAGTGTCATCTAACAAACACTGACCTAGTGTTGGATCCTAGGCAAGCCCTAGAGCGTTTTAATCCTCCCATGTTTTACAAAATATCACTTGAGTCCTTTATGTTTGATGCATTAGGTTATAAGAGTTGATTGGAAACACTTGATGCATAGAACTACCTTGTCCAAATATATATATACCTTTAACCCTGTCTAGGTCTAGGATAAAATATATGCTTAGCCATGTTTAGACCGGTAGAAGTCGGGTGATTTCCTATCACCTACGAGATATAGGTGGATACCGAAGCACGATTGGCTGTATTTGCTATCATGGAACAGAACCATGGGGTAATGCAACTAGAGGCCGGGCGGAGTCTATGTGTAGATTGACTCATGTGATTCCGTCTATGCTGATTAAGGATCGTACTGTTGTTGGCACTTCTGTCGAGATTAATTGAACACATGCCTCTCACTTAGCTGGCTGGATAACCCATTTTGACCGTGAAGCCGAGTAGCTCAACTTAGGCGGGGCCCCATTCTATAAAAGTATGCACTCTGATGGTAGTAAGGATGTGTGAGGAGCCAAACATGAGTCCAAGGGTAGGGTAGTCCTAATCGTCCTAGCAGCTAGTCATTCCTGATTGTGCGGCACTAGTCGAACCCACGAAATGTGGACCTGAGTTGTGCCAAAGGTGACCTAAGGCTACCATGGCTGGTAGACCTGGTTTTGTGTTAGGAATAAATTCCCAGCTAGTTGAAATCGATTCGAATCGCCGTCTCTCCTAAACAGTGAGAAACTTGACTAGCCCCAACATCATAGTAACTATATTATGGAATATGATGGTTATGATGAACATGAATTATTATACCGGCTATGGTTACTACTGCATGCTACTAAATGATATACCACATGTTTGGCATGGGTTAGTTGCTAATCTAGAGATGAATAGCTAAAATTAACTTGACGACTGAATTATAATGTATAACTAAATTAGTCGCTTTTTAGGCAAAATGTTGTCAAGCTAGCTCCACTTATAAAGCCTTGCATAATCCTTGGAGTCACTTTATTTTTGGTTTATGATGGGTAAGTCTAGTTGATTACATTCGAGTACTCAGGGTTTATCCCACCATGTTGCAGGTGAAATTTTCGTCATGAGGAAGATGGTGGTTAACTGCTAGTGAGCTCGGTGACTCTATATTTATTTCTCATCTATATGATTTTATCAGAGGATGTCACTTATGCTAGCAATGTATTTGGAACTTATATTAATGTAATCATTTGAAAGCTATGTTGTTTTCCCTTAACCGGTTTTGAAACCCAAACTTGTACTATTATTTGTGAACCCATTTGTAATATTATTTCTGCTACAACTCTGTGTATGTGATGTGTATTTGCTTAATCATGCGATCTTGGTTGTGATATTGATTTACTAAGGTCCTTCATGACACTCGGCGAACTACCAGGTTTATATAAGTGAAAGTACGTGTGCATCAACGTGTTAAACAGGGACAACCATACTTGATCTTGTATAAATTGGGTGGTTCTGTCACACAAACCACCGTTGCTGGTGGCATCAGCGTCGTTGTCGAGGGCAACGGGGAGAGCAATGGCAGCCTAGGAGATGGTCTACGATAGCATGATGGGAACGCTGATCTCCTATGACTAGACATCGATGCTTCCTCCACCTACAACAACCCAGGGTGCCCCAACGGCCCTAACTCTACTGAACCACTGGAGGAAGCGAGGACTAGAGCTGGTCCACCCTTTCTCGATGTGGACTTGTAGCAATTCATGGGGATGGCCTTCACGGACAGCCGACGGGGAGGCAGAGGTAGGGACTTTGTGAGGCTGAGGCGAGGCCTTTTGCGCAATGCAAGGTGGAATGAAATAATTGGATTTAGAAGCGAGATAAAGATTTAATTTTTCCAAACCACTGCGCGTCGCCTCAGGTGCCATCGCACTACCCTAGGAATCACAACCGTATTACACCTGGGGAAGGCGTGTGCGACCAAAGATGCAGGAGTAATGGCATATCCCAACTAGTGAGACAACACAACAATACCAAATCTATGGCCATTGGACTTCCTGTCTAGCCAATACTTGTTTAGATGAACTCCTCAGTGGCATGCTTGTTCCAAGTTTAACAAATTTTATCAGATACATGCAAACAAGATGAGTTGGGTTCACCACAGATACATGCGTAATAGAATTTCAACACCTATGGCTACTCTATTTTGCATTTAGGCTAGGCTTGCTCCTCTCAAAGAAACCATGCGCGGTTGCTGAGAGCGAAATGATGATTTGGGTTCAACACAGATCAAAGCCACTCATGACTACTACTGCCACTACTGATACATGTTTGGTTCACCAAACCGAGGCACAAAGCAACCCTTGTGTGGTTGGGTTGAGATATGTCTAGACCGTTCAGGTTTACAATGGTCGGACCATCATGTGCGCACAAAGATAATGGTAAATGGATACTTTGTGAACCAAAATGTTTGCACAAATGTGCACATTACATGCATAATAAGAGGATATCAGTGCTACTAGATAGAAAGATAACAACAAACCAGACTTCATATATATGTGGGTTACAACAACGATATGAGTTTAGCCTACATAACCATGCCATCATCTGCCATAATAATAAGAGGAGAGTAGTGCCATCCCACTACTCAAAGTTATCCAACTACTACCTAGACATACTATTTCTAACTACAGATGATTAACATGACTTCATACTAATTCTAATGGCACTTGGCAACAAACTAGTCCTAACTACATTGTTGACATGACTTGATACTACTAATGAGGAGTGCCATCCCATATCTCTACACAAGTCATGCAATAAGGGCACCAAAAGGTGCAAACAAAATCCAACTGCCTACAAGGTAACTCGGCCTTGGTTGAAGCCAGCAAACCTCTTCAGCCACGGTGAACCGGCAGTGATCGGACGATCCCTTCAGGCCATCCAGCCCTGATTTCTTGCCAAGGGCATGATGGTGGGCAATGTGCTTGTCGTTGGTGTAGGTGCCATCTAGGGGGGCATGTGCCCTCGCCAGCACATGCGCCCAGGCAACAACCTCACTCCAACCACGTGCCTTATGGTTGGGGTAGATGGGGCACACTAGACCTCCATACGGGCTGACATGTAGGAACAGATTTGGACCTAGGAGAACAGGCGTTGCGTAGCTATGCAGACAATCATCCTTGAGTCCATCATGACGTAGCCTAGAGAGCCATTGGACTCGGCCTCAACCAAGATGTCGGCCATGGCCTTGGCCAGGATGTCGGTCTCGTCATCGGCCTCAGCCTTAGCCTCATCGTCGATCTCAGCCTCAGTGGATGGTGAGGGTGACCATGATGGGGCAGGTGACCCTGCCCACATGAGGAGCGTATCCAGCGACGGCGAGCAGACCCAACGATGGCGAGCGAGACCATACCAGGGGCCGGTGATGGCGAGCGAACCATTGGTGCCTAGTGGCATCCGCATCGTCGCCGAGGGCAATTGGGAGAGCAGCAGCCTAGGAGATGGCGTGAGTCTCGGCGATAGGAATGCCAATCTATTGGGACTGGATGTCGCCGCTGCCTCCGCTGACACCAACCTGAGGTGAACCATCGCCCCCACTTTCGCTAAACCACTGGAGGAACGAGGATTGCAGTCGGGCCACCGATGACCTTCATGGCAATTGATGGGGTGGAGGAGGTGGATGGCGAGGAGAGGGCTTTTGCGCAATGGACGGTGGAATTGTAAACACTATGAATTGGAACAAGGCTAGGCTTTATGTATACACAGGGATGTTTGGGCTTCTAAGGCAAGATACCCCATAAAGATTTATTTACACACAGGGATGCTAAGGCTTCTAAGGCAAGATACTCTGTGAAGATTTATCTTTCTTGGAGGTGGGTGCCGTTGTGCTACCTTGGGAATCGCAACCGTATTACACAAGCTACTGCAAAAATAGGGCACGTCTCCTCCATTTATGCCAATGAGACAGCATGAGTCTTGGACCGACAACATCAATTGTGCGGCCAACGGACTTTCTGGCATGCATAGTATAATGTCATATTGTGTGATTGACTTGACTCACTCGTTATTTCATACAATATTATTATTACTAGTAGTAGGGGCGTGGTCACGTGTACCATGTTCTGCTTGGCTTTTAATTTAATTCCTAAAAGAAAGTAACATTTTTCATAAAGTATGACATGGGGCCGGGAGTACATTTGCACAAATTTCATAGTTTGTGATCGACTACACTCACTCATTTTTCATAAAAGACATGGACACGTATACTATCCGATGCATTCAAATATATGGCGGTAGGACTTTCTTGCATGTGTAGTAGAATTTTCAACACCTATGGCTCATATGTTCTGCATTAGGCCAGGCTTGCTCCTATCAAAGAAACCTTATGCGGTTGCCTAGAGTGAAGTGAATGCAGGATGAAAGCTAGACATGAGTGAAAATTTAAGAGATTTTAACCACCATGACACGGTTGCGACTTGAAAGCATGGTGCGGTTGTGATAGGTCTTTTCACTCCTATCCAAGCAGTCACAACAATCAAGGGGTAGACTGAAGAGTGAAGAGGAGTTGCTTTCATTAGCCATTTCTCTTGGTTGGTTTTGCAAAGACATGCAGCGGCTAGCTAGAGATGGGTACACTTACTATCCGATGAAAAGATCAAATGGATAGCGGTGGACTTTCTAGCGTGTGCAGTAAAAATGCAACATCTATGCCTCCTCTATTGTGCATTAGATCGAGCTGAGACTTGTTCAGATGAACTCCTCATTGCATGGTTGTTGCAAGTTCAATAATGTTTATCACACTCATGCAAATAAGATGGGTTGGGTTCATGATAGATCAGAGCCACTCATTTTGATCATGATCAGAGTGACTCATGACTACTACTACTACTACTACTACTACTGATACGTGTTTGGTTCACCAAACTGAGGCATAAAGCTACCATTGCGTGGTTGCCAAGAGTGAGATGTGTTCGGCCCAGTCAGATTTACAATGCTTGGACTATCACGTGTTCAACGAGATTATGGTAAGTGTTCCTTTGTGAACGAAAATATTTGCATAAATGCACACGACACGAATACTATTCGACATGTTCAAATATACGTCAACAGAACTTTCTGGTTGCCGAGACTTGCTCCTCTCAAAGAAACCTTGCGCGGTTGCCGAGAGGCAAAGTGAATGCAGGATGAAAGGTGGACATGAGTGAATTGATCACCATGACACGGTTGACACTTGAAAGCCTGGTGCGGTGGTTATAGGTCTTTTCACCCCTCGGGTGCTGTCGCACTCCCTCGAGAACCTCAACTAGCTATACTATAGAAGGCATGTTCAACCGGAGATGCAGGGGTATTGATGTTCCCAAGCATACAATGATGAAAATAGAGCACATCTCCTCTATTTATGCCGATGAGACGGCGTTAGTCTTAGCGCTAGTTTTTACTACATGTTAGCTCCTCCACTAATGCCCCAATACTATGTGCACTCCTTGTGTTTGTGACAACACCAGAAACATAGAAAAGAAAGCCCTCGACTGAGAACAGAGACATACCTAGCAAGGATTCCTCAAGACTATTAAGTTCCCTAGTTGGCATGGTGGGGCTACAAGAAGACATGGCAGGACCTGAGCCAGAGTGACCTAGAGTGCATGAAGATTCTTCTTCCCGAATTGTATGCAGAAACATTGGTAAGTGCCCGTTTTCTGTTTGTTAAATCTGATCTGATGAGGTTTGCCTTTGGGAATGAACTTGTACCTCTATTTGGCTATGTTGATCATTGTGCACGCAGAAACTACCGGCTGCAATCACCTAGGCCATCGAAGGTCATTGGAAACTCTAGCTTTGTCTAGATGATGAGTAGAGCCTAGCCCAGTGGAAGGTGGAGGTGTTCCCCGATGGTGGTCACTTGTACCTCCACTGGGATGGAAGCACTTCGCCTACTCCCTCGACCTCCAAGATGGGTTCTCTCTTGTATTGTCGTATGATGGGTGGTCATAGATTAATGTCAAGGTCTTCGGCCTTACCACCTGCCGCAAGCAGTACCCATACGACTTTGAGGCCGGTGGTAGTCGGCTCTCCCTGCCCATTGTGGAGCCGAGGAATTTTGTAGTGATCCTAAAGAAGTACCACCTCAAAGCAAAGTATCTAGTGAGCACTCATGTGAGACATAGAACGTACCGATGTCGCAAGTTACCAGTGTCGTCTTTCTCATCAATCTTTTTTTTGTGTGAGACGAAGAACGTGCTAGTGGACTTTGAGGTAGCACATGACCACTAGCAGTGGCAAGCCATCGAGCTACAGATGGCTGGGCAGTCTTGGTTCATGGCCTTGGAGAGGACCCGCATGAGCAACAAATTGCGCACGTCGTTTAAGTATGGGTGGGACGAGTTATGCGTAAGCAACCCCCTCAACGTCGGTGACACCTACTTCTTCAGCGTGATTCGTGAGACCACCTACAACAATGATGAGGATGAGGAATGGGAGGAGGAGCAGGAGTATGATGAAGCTAAGCTCAAGGTGGAGGTGTGCAAGACAAACGGTGAATGGTTGCGGTGAACTTAGCGCAAGAATTGACACGATCTGTATTTTGTTGTTTCATTAGAACTATTATCTGGCCTATCAAGATTTCCTAGTATTGGACTATCTTAGGCCCTATTTGGATGGACTATGACTAGTTAGCCATGGCTAAAAAAAGAAAACTAATTGTTAGGTTCTATAGACTAGAACTAGTTGTTAGCCCCTGATAGTTGGGTTCTATGGACTAGTTGGATAGCCCATGATAGTTGCTAGCACTGTATTTCTTTGTTCATTGACTCGCAGTGATCTAGAGCATCTATATTTCATAGGGTCGGACTGTCTAAGGGTCCCAAAAGCCTCAACAGTTATACACCCACGTCCTCTGATAAAAAAGGGCAAACTTTGACGGTTGCCATGCCCATGGCGATGCGATGGACGTGGCCCAATCTCAATTCAACCACATTGATGCAGTAGTTACTAATCATCCTCCATCCAGTGTTTGGAACTACTGCAACACATTCCCATACTTAAGTGCAAAAGTTAGTAGTGCACAACTTCTTTCGCCACCCACTTTGTTGTGACATCCATCCACACGACTGTCATCGCTTCCCATGGCCTTCGGTGAGCAAATCGGTGGCGACATCTAGCATATGGTGCCAGTAGAGCACAACACTAGCACTATCCCTGGTGCTGCAGTTATCGATGCTAATGGTGCAGCGGTTGCCGATGCTGATGGTGCCACGGTTGTCGATGCTGATGGTGCTGTAGTTGTCGATGAGGATGCCATGCCCATTTCTATCATCAATTATAGGGGACCCATGTGATTTGTCTCTAGGGGCCTAGCATCATGGTCCGATAGTTCTGCTCCACTAGACATGCATCGAGCTTTACCCTGTCTGACGGCGCTGATGATGACCACTATGAAAAACTTAGCGGTTCACCAGGTAATGGAATGCATGGGCTACAGTACTAGCCATGGCCTCTGACTGCACCACCAAGGGGACGTCAACCTCATCTAGGTGCGATTGCGCCATAGGTACTTGCACGATCGATGCCTCCTACATCATCCCTATAGCCAATAATCCCTCCAACGATTCAACATCATCTGATGACAAGGGCACAAGCAATTTGAGTCCTCATGATGATGAGGTCATGCAACCACCAAGCCCATAGGAGAACCACACCGAAGTCATCCTAGATACGGTTATTAGTGAGTTCACGAAGTTGCTGACTGAGTATCTCTTGGTATAAATTAATGCACACAGAATAATCCACAAGTGCATAGATATTATACTGAAGTAGCACTTCACCGGGAGTACCCAGTTTTATATCGAACTCAAGGAAATATATGTGAGAATAACCAAATCTAACTTATCCCAACTTCACAATCAAGATTAGATAATAGGAACATAGAGGAGACTGCTAAGGTCTTCTTGTTTTAACTTCAGTAAGCTTTGTGAGGCAGAGTATATTTCCTATAGTAACAATGTCCTGCTAGGTCTACTAATGGGAGGTGGACTACAAAGGATTCAACGAGGCTATAAAAGTCACCCTCGCGAGCTACCACCAATCCAGAAAATAAGCTACATCCATGAGTAACTGAGTCTAAGCACCATGCTTACACTATGAATACTACTTTCACCCAGGAGCTACAAGGATTAAAGTACTCAAAAGAGAGTCGCAAACCTGAAGAACAATATGAACAAGATGCTTACTTGAATTAGAAGTCGATTACTAGAGAAATCTCAGAAGCAAGCTCAAGAAGAACTTGATTCTGCTAGGGTATAAGTCGTAGAGAGAGCATCAACAGCCCGGGACTCCTCCAAACTTTTCCCTCTCACTCTATCTCACTATCTCTAATACAAGACTAGATCCTATTGAGGACTAATCTTCTTTTGATTGTTAGCCTTGATCCTAGTGGACATATGAATTAGGGTTTCTAGCTTCTTAGCTCTTAGGATCAAATGAGGCATGCCCTAGAGGGGGGCGAGGGTGCATGCTGGTATATATAGCCTAGAGCGTCCAACATGAGCCCTTGGATCAAACTGACTTAAAGAATGGTGGAGATGCAATCCTTAAGGCGGTGGAGAACCGACATAACAATGAGGCTAACAGGTGGGGCCCATAGGGGCCGGGCGACCTCCAGGTAGGGCCGGGCGGCCCCATGTGTCAGAGTCACATGTCCTGCTTCGGTGATTCACCTTCTGAAGTCTTCTAGAGTCTTCCCATGTCGACTACACGATGGAATTCTTTTATTTCTTTTGACGAATAGGTCCTCCTTGACAGTTTTCTGATTAAATCCTACTGAAAACACAGATTCACCAAAACTCATGGAATTTGTCAGTTTAAGCCCCTAAGTCTACATTGGTGATCCATTTTAGCTATTTATACAAGTTATATTGATGGTTTGTGATGAATGTTAACTACCGTCAACAAACTCCCCCACACTTAGGCTTTTACTCGTCCTCGATAAAAGGATGGATTACTCAAGACATAACCTTAGGACAAGGCATCAACATAAAACCTTTTCCCAGTCATGCATGCACTACAGGATTCAAAGTGTCTACCATGAAACTTTGTGCGGTTGAAGAGCGGAACAACTTGAAACAGATCACCATCTTCCTTCAGTCAAGTCAATTGGAGAAACATTTTAAGATTTTTGAAAACAAAAACATAGTTTACCTTTTCCTTTTATAGTACTCTCAAATCACTCTATATATGAGGTATTTTTGGATCTTCACCAAGGCATTGATGACTTTGCCTTCTTTTTACCTACTTCTAAAAGCTTATGTGGAGCTTAGATACGGATGAATGTGAAAACATACTTGCATTGCATATATTGTAAAGTCAAAACAAGGATCCAAGGAGAAAGATGTCATACTCTTAGATCAAGATGTGCATATGTGTGGATATATATATGGTGGCTAACCTAATTCTACTATGCTCCTCGAAACATATCTCTCTTATTTGAAACATGGAAAACTTTTTACAAGAAAACATGGACTATCTTATTCATCTCTCTTTTTCCCCTTTTATCAGGTGGGCATCTAAGTACCCATTGTTTTAGATATCTTGGACACTTGTCCATTTTTTCAATACCTTTTATTTTCCTTTCTTTTATGAATAACTTTTGCATAGCCCATGCCTCTCTTTCCACAATTGAAACTTGTCAAGAGAGACATTTACAAGAACTTGGAGCATTTATCCTATCAAGCATATTTTTGTGTCTATTACCAGTGTAGGGGTAGAACATTTTTGGGTGGATGGAAAATATGTTGTTGCATACTCCTAGTGTAGGAGCAACAAATATAGGTGGAGTGTACGTGATCTTGATCTTGAGAGCATGATAAGTTTCTCAACAAGGATCACAAGGTTTGACCAAACTCAACACAATGACAAGTAGTATATGTAGAAGGTTTCTCTAGTCTATATATGGCACTAGTAGGACATTGCTTACTACAAAGGAGAGGTGTAGCTATTCTTTTTACTTTTTGAAATAAAATTCTCCAATAACGAGACATCAAGAATCAAGTTCTCAATATTCTACTCTATCTCATTCCACAACAACTTAAGTAACATGGGGTCCCTAATAATAAGTTCCCAATAGTAGCATGACTTCTAGGAAAAGTATTATGTGAGTCTACCCTAAAGTCATGACTGAAATAATCTTTCCTCAGGTTTTAAAGTTGTTTTATCAAAGGATTTTTAATTTGGTTTGAAATAGAAATTAGCGAAACATATGAAAATAGAGTGTATTGGGCTCAAACCTGACCGTAGATGAAGCACAAGGTGAGGTGGCAACGTGATGGGCCAGCTGGCCCATAGAGGAGGCTGGGTGGCCTGCTCTAGGGGCTACTTGAGGCCCAACTTTGGCGAGCATGGTTTTTGTTTTGTCGCTTTCTGAATTTCATGATTTTCACGATCGAATTCCATCTTGATGTCATGGTGTGCTTCCCCCACACTTGTTTTCCTATATACCTTTATGCACAACATGTGGAGACAAACACATATCCAAAAAGAAATAGAGAGCAGATAATAATAATAGGACTCCATTAATATATAAGGCACTTTATTACACAAGCACAAACTAAACACAAACTTTTGATGACCTAACACAAACTTCAATATTCTAATGATCTGAGCTAAGAAAGTAACCTAAACATACTATCTTTAAACATATGACCTAAACACTCATGCCTTATTATTGACTATCTAATTCTCACTTCTTCATCTTAACAACAAAGTGATTTAAAGCATTAAGATCGCGCTATAAGCTTTTGTGATAAACGTGTTTCTCGTCGATCCTTTGCTCTAGGGTATAGATAACATCAGAGAAGTCTTCAATCTTCTTCTCTAGGAGAGCCATAGTCATCCTTGGATGCTTCTCAGCCTCTAGGATAGGTGGTGATGGCACCCTCCTTTTCTTCTCCTTCGGTGGAACAACCTTGATCTGATTTGGCGTAGCACGAACTCCATCAATGGTGGTACAAGGGGTGACTGACTTGTATTTTGCATAGGTAACATCTCCAAATTTGTTAGTCTTCACTCCGATCAGTACCTCATCTCCCTTTGGATGAAGGAGGTTGATCTCCTTTGTCACCTTGATTAGCCTCTAGAGGTCCAGACAAGGCTCTTGTTGACGTGGCTTGTCTTCAAGAAGTGGACACGGCGGTGGCAGAACAAGGGCCGGACGATGGATGGCTTGGGTGAAGTAAGATTGGCTTGAGCAAATGGGGATAACTTTAGGAGGAACGACGGTCAGCGCAAGCGTGTCGGGCTTCTTGCTAGGATCAAAACCATAGGGGACGATCTCTTTGTTGGCCACAGAAACTAGAAAGGTGGAGAGCTTTGCTGCTGTTGGAGAGAGAAGTCTTTGATGGGATGGTTATGGAAGAGGTAGAGGCTCGTTTATATAGGGGGGGACTTACAGTAGGGGTCAAGATCTATCCATATGAGGTCTCATAATGAGGAAAAACCGAATGCGTCGAAAAACTATGGGATTTTAACAAGGAAGGATCTAGAAGACATGAGAGAGTTGACCGAGCACGAGGCGGATGACAAGTGGGCTGAGCGGCCTCTAGGTGGGGTCAGGTGGCCCCACACATCATCATCTCATGCGGGTTTTTCTTGTGGTGATTTTTTATCCCTATCTAATCCCAAAAGTATATTTTTGTGTTACGAAATGTACGGAGGATGGTAGAGGTGTAAATCTATTGTAAAATTAGAAAATCTACCTCATCCAAATCCTCAGGTGATTTTTAGGATCTAGAAAGATCTTAAGATGGAGGTCATTTACTATGAATAATGTACCTTCATCATTTTGAAGTGTTACCGCTCCATGTGATTTAATGCTTATCACCTTGAGTGGTCCTTTCCATTTGCTCTGAAGTTTTCCATGCCCGAATAATTTAACCCTAGAATTAAAAAGTAATACCTGATCTCCTGGGGTGAACTCCTTCTTCTTGATCCTCTTGTCATGCCATCTTTTCATTCTTTCCTTGTAAATCTTGGAGTTGTGATATGCTTTTCATGCCATTCATCAAGCTTAGAGAGTTGCTTCTTCCTCTTAGTTCCCACGGCTTCAAAGTCCATGTTCCATCGCTTGATGGACTAGTGAGCCTTGAATTCTATCTCAATAGGTAGATGACAGGTCTTTCCATAGATCAGTTGATATGGTGACAATCCAAGTGGTGTTTTATAGGCCATTCTATAAGCCCATAGTGCATCAGGTAGTTGATCCTTCCATGAAGTCCCCATCTCATTGACCGTCTTTTGTAGAATGTTCTTGATTTGTTTATTTGATGTTTCTGCTTGGCCACTTGTCTAAGGGTGATATGGAGTAGCAACATTGTGATGGATCCCATGCTTTAACAAGTAATTATGAAAATTCTTGTCAGTGAAGTGAGTTCCTCCATCACTAATCACTATCATTGGAACACCGAATCTTAAAATATTGTCTCTTCAAACATCTTCTTGGAGTTCTTTGCATCAGTAGCTTTGCATGGCATGGCTTCAACCCACTTGGAGACATAGTCAACTACCACCAAGATGTATTCATAGTTCTTTGATTTCAAAAAAGGTCCCATGTAATCGATTCCCAGACAACGAAGAGCTCAATCTGAAGGTTGTTGGTGAGTGGAATGGCATCTCTTGAATTAATGTTTCCATGCCTCTAACATGCTCCACACCTCCTAATGAAGTCTTTCGTGTCTTCATACATGGTTGGCCAAAAGAATCCACTTTTCCAGATTTTTGAATGAGTGTGGAATGCACCATAATGTCCTCCATATGGTGATGAGTGGCATCGCTCGATGATCTTGATGCCTTCTTCCATCAGTACACATCTTCTAAGTAGGCCATCGAGCAGACTCTAAAGAGGTATGGTTCATCCCATATGTGGAGACGACTTTTGTAGATGAGCTTCCTTTTGTTTTCCCCTGGTGGTACATAACCTACAACCATAAAATTAACAATATTTGCTTACCAGGGGTTGGATTTTGTGACCTTGAAGAGCATGTCGTTCCGTAGCGAATCATTGATGGGTAGTTCCTGTGAATTCTCAAACTGCATTCCGGACAAGTGATTGGCAATATAATTTTCTACTCCCTTTTTATCTTTTATTTCTAAGTCAAATTCTTAGAGTAACAAAATCCATCATATTAATCTAGGTTTAGCATCTTTCTTAGTGAGCAGGTTTTTAAAGTAGCATGATTAGTATAAACAATCACCTTAGCTCCTACTAAGTAAGATCTAAACTTATCAATAGCAAAAACAACATCTAGGAGTTCTTTTTCAGTTGTTGCATAATTAAGTTGAGGTCCTATTAGAGTTTTGCTAGCATAAGCAATTGCATGATGCTTTTTATCTTTCGTTTGTCCCAAAACTGCCCCCATAGCATAATCACTAGCATCACACATAATTTCAAAAGGTAGCGACCAATCAGGGGGTTAAATGATTGGTGTAGAGATGAGTGCTTTCTTAAGAATGTTGTAAGGAAAATGGACCCTTGGCCCATTTACTTTGGATTTTGGTGTTTGATGACCAACACAACCAAATTGGACTAATTAATTTGCAAGTGTTTATTTTGTAGTTCAATAGGGTGTAAGACGTGACTCGGATGAAGGTGACGTGGTGATTCGATGATCAACACCTTAAGAAAGACCTTAGAAGCACAAGAGAAGACCCAAGATATCAAGCAAAATCCAAGCACAAAGATTGGAACCAAGCCGTACGCAAGATCGCGAAGAAACAAGCTCACTGAGGTGATCGGACGCTGCATAAGCGACCGGACATTGGGCAGAGGACTCGGTAGATAGGCGACTAGACACTGGATCGAATGCAGGACAGCAGCGTCCGATCGAGTACAGTAAGGTTCCAGAGTGGCAAATCTATGACTGGACACGTCCAGTGGCAGGCGACTGAACGCTGGCCAGCGTCCGATCAGTATATTGCCGGCTCAACGGTTGGGACGACCGGACGCGTCTGGTCAGGATGATTCAGCGTCTGGTCAGTAGCAGTTTCATGGGAATTCAACCCCAACGGCTACTTTCTCAGTGGGGCTTATAAATACAACCCCCAACCAGCCATTTGAGTGTGTGGAGCTGAGGAAACATACCAAGGGTGTTGATACACCATTTTAGTGATCTCCACTTGCATAGAGCTTAGTGATTCATTAGGTGATTAGCATAGGTGCTTTGCGAAGTGCTTAGGTTGATTAGACCACCGCTCATGCGCTTGCTCTTGGTTTAGGCCTAGTGTTTAGTGAGGTTTGCATACCTCTTACCACTCGGTGCTTGAGAGCACCATTGTTGTACATCGGAGGGGCTTGAAGTCTTGCGAGATCACACCAACCGCGTTTGTGGTATGGCCGCCACCGTGTACCGGAGGGAACAAGGCCCGTGGCGTTTCGGCCAGAAGCTTGACAGTGAAGACGGCGGGGAGCATCCGGGAGAGGCTTGCCAGAAGGCACATCAGAGACCCACTTGCGCGTGGGGAAGGCCTAAGGCTATCCACAGAGTTACCCGACTGGGAGCTTGGCCCTTGCGAGGGGCTCCAACGAGGACTAGGGGGAAGCTTGCGCGCTTCTCAATACCTCGGTAAAAATACCGAAGTTGTCTACGGGAGTTTGCATATCTCTACCTTGCTCTTTAGCTTCCGCATTTACATTGCTTACATTACTTGTTTTGTGGTAGAGATAGCAACTCACTAGCAAAACCGTAGTTGCACATTTAGATAGTTCATCTTTTGTATAGGTTTTGCTAGAGTTAGAAAAAGAGGCCATAATTTTGAAGTAGAATTTTTAAGTTGCCTAATTCACCCCCCCCTCTTAGGTGTCACGGTCCCTTCAATTGGTATCAGAGCCGGTTGTCTCAATTTGGACCTTTGGCTTAACCGCCATTGAGCCAACGCTATTTAGAGTGGTTGGGATGGATACCGCTAGGCCTCCACACTTTGACGGCACTAACTTCCCATACTATAAAGCTAGAATGGCTTGCCACCTTGAGGTGGTTGATTTGGGTGTATGGAGAGTCACTTGTGACGGGATGAAACCCATCAAGAATCCTGAAAAACCCACAAAGAGTGATGAAAAAGAAATGCACTTCAATGCTAGAGCAAAAAATTGCTTGTTTGAATCACCTAGTATGGATGTTTTTAACCAAGTATTCACTTTAAATACGGCACATGAAATTTGGTTAAAACTCCAAAAGCTCCATGATGGCACAAGCAATGTTCGTGAGCAAAAACATTGTCTAGCAAAGCAAAACTATGATTCCTTTACTATGAACGATGATGAGCTTGTTCATGATATGTATTCTCGTTTGAATCTAATTATCAATGAGCTCCATTCTATAGGATTATTAAAGCTAGATGATGCGGACATCGTGAGGAAGATCATCTCCGTGCTACCACAAAAGAAATATGCAAGCATCATCACCATCCTTCACAACATGGAGGACTTGAGCAACATGACCCCGGGCATAGCCATTGGCAAGTTAGTGGCATTTGAAATGTCACGTAAGATGGGTCAAGAAGAAGCTTCTTCATCAAGCAAAGGCAAAGCTCTCGCTTGTAGCGAGAAAAAGAAGATGAAGGGCAAGCAAGTTGAGACAAGCTCAAGCTCAAGTTCCTCAAGTGAAGATGAGGAAGAAGATGAGGATGATGATGATGATGATGAAGGTTCAAGTGATGATCAATCTTCCTCCTCCATCTCTGATCTTGATGAAGAATCAATCAAAGTGATCAACAAGGTGGAGAAGATGATCCAAAGGCTCAATGTCAAGGGTGTGCCCATCCAAATTCAAGATTTCATTTTCACAAATCAAAGAAATGAGCAAAGAAAGAGAGGATGCTATGGATGCGGCAAGTTGGGGCACTTTGTGGAAGTTTGTCCAAACAAGCCCACACCCAAGACAAAGAAGAAGGCATGCAAGAACCAAGCCCTCACATCAATAAGATCATGGGATGATTCTTCAAGTGAAGAAGAACCCCATCACAAAAGGCGAGGCCGCAAGCACTCATCATCAAGCTCTTCTCGTGTGTGCCTTATGGCACGAGGTAACAAAAGCTCTTCCTCTAGTGAGAGTGATAGTGATGATAATATGCCTTCTTATCATGAACTTGTGCAAGAAAATCTTAATTATGCAAAAACTCGCACTAGTCAACAAAAGAAGCTCAAAAGTTTAAAAGAAAAGCTAGATAGTTCACAAAAAGCCTACAAAACCTGGCTCAAACAATATGAGAACTTTGCTAATCTCAATGTTGAACTATCTACTAAAATTGAGAAACTTGAGACTAGTGCAACAACAAATGCATGCACAATCAATGATGAGCAACTCTTAAAGAAAAATGAAAAATTAAAATAAAAGTTAGCTAGCTCACAAGAAGCATATAATAGTTTGCTTGCTAAAATGGAAACCATGTGCAAACATTGTGATGAGCTAACTAATAAAGTTGCTAATCTTGAAGCCGTTAGCACAACCCCCACCAAGGCATCTAAAAAGAAAAGTTCTATCTTGAACATGTCTAAAAATGATGCCTCTACTTCTTGTAATGATTTTTGTTTAGACTCACCTTTGTGCAACCAAGCTTGTGTTGAGAAAATTGTTGTAGATACATGCACACAAGAGGTTGCAAAGGAGAATGAGCAACTCAAGCAAGAAGTAGCTCGCCTCACCGAGGACTTGACTCAAGTGAAAGGCAAGGCGAAGCAAACCCAACTTCATCAAGATAACACCATCAAGGGAGTGAAGAAGCTTGATGAAGGACAAACTATAGTTTGTTACGTGTGCCACAAGGAAGGTCACAAGTCCTATGAGTGCAAGGTGAACAATGGGGAAGGAGCAAAGAAGGAGAAAAACAAACAAGAAAGCTCTCCAACACCTACACAAACAAGGTGGACAAAAAGGCCTCCACACCTTATCTCTTGAAGAAGAAGAAAAATGACAAGGTGGTGGCCATCAAGGTGAACAAGCAAGCCAGCAATGGGGTCAAACGCTTTTGGGTGCCAAAGGAAATCATTTCAAACATGAATAGCACCAAGAAGGTTTGGATCCTGAAAGGGAAGTGAGAAGTCCGTCGGACTTTGAGGAATTTGGAGACTTGGCAAAGTTTGGGTACATTTCATGGGGTGCATCATGATGGACAAAGTCATTGCCAAGTAGGTTAGTGAATACTATGGACCCAAATTCCCTTTCCCACATTAGGTAACTAGATATTATTACTTTCAATTAGTATTCATTTCAATTGGTATTGTTTTTCAATTGATATACTCTTAAAGCATCTAGTTATCTTTCATGCCTATGTTTGCATTTACATGCTTAAATCTTTTGTCATGCATTCAATAGGTATATCATATGGTAGGCTTGCTCGGTTTCATTATCAACCCTTGGAGCAAATCTACATGGTTTAAGATTGTTTAGGAGCATGGCACATAGCTTGTTTTACAATTATTTATCTAATATGTGCCAAAGTCCAAATTGTAGATAATCTCTCCCAAATATCATCTTTCAAGTGGTATTTTGATACTTAAATCAATGTGCACAAATTTTACAAGTATTCAACACTTGTGTGCACAAATTTAGGGGGAGCTTAATCTACAAGTTGGATGCTTTGAGACTATCAACTTTTCAAGCTTATCTTGTGTGTAGTAGTCTCATTACAAGGAAAATGGAGTCCCCGGAGGAAAGCATTATACTTCAATTGGTAGAAATCAAATTGATTTTCACATGTGGTATTTCTAAACCGATATCACCATGTTGATCTCACTTTGATATTTATTTGCTTTCTCCATGCATCATATAGGTTAACCTCTCTTGTGTAATAAATTGCTAATTATGCATATGCTTTGCTTTTTATCATATGTATGCATAAATTTAGGCAGAGCTTAGTCTATATAATGTGATAGTCAAGTTTTGTGACCTATTCCATGCTAATCAAATCCTTCATTTGGTTCACAAAGTTTGACCCTCCCTTGTGCTACTAATGTATTCCTTTTTGGGTGTTTGATGCCAAAGGGGGAGAATTTGATGGACCAAAGACAAGCATTTAGTTACAAGTAGTAATGGTCTGAGAAAGGAAGGAAAGTGAATTATGGATTAGTCTAAGTAATGGAAGATTTTTTTTAGAAAGCTAGGCTTTAATCCATAATATCACATGGGGACATTTGCAAGGGCAAGACAAGCTTTTAAGTAAAGTTTTAATTAGTATCTGTCAATTAGTATCATATAACCTTGCCCTTTGCATTGCATCCTAGCAAGTAGGTAGTTTTTAATCTCCAAATTCTTATCATTTGCTTGCTTTGGTCGTGTTGTCATTAATCACCAAAAAGGGGGAGATTGTAAGGAAAATAGACCCTTGGCCCATTTACTTTGGATTTTGGTGTTTGATGACCAACACAATCAAATTGGACTAATGAATTTGCAAGTGTTTATTTTGTAGTTCAATAGGGTGCAAGACGTGACTTGGATGAAGGCGACGTGGTGATCCGATGATCAACACCTTAAGAAAGACCTTAGAAGCACAAGAGAATACCCAAGATATCAAGCAAAATCCAAGCACGAAGATTGGAACCAAGCCATACGCAAGATCGTGAAGAAACGAGCACACTAAGGTAACCGAACGCTGGACAAGTGACCAAACGCTGGACAAGTGTCCGAACGCTGGGCAGAGGACTCAGCAGATAGGCGACCGGACACTGGACCAGACGCTGGTGGCAACCGACCAGACACAGGACAGCAGCGTCCGATCGAGTACAGTAAGGTTCTAGAGCGGCAAATCTACGACCGGACGCGTCCAGTGGCAGGTGACCGGACGCTGGCCAGCGTTCGATCAGTATATTGCTGGCTCAATGGTCGGGACGACCGGACACGTCCGGTCAGGATGATTCAGCGTCCAGTTAGTAGCAGTTTTGCAGGAATTCGACCCCAACGGCTACTTTCTCAGTGGGGCTTATAAATACAACCCCGAACCGGCCATTTGAGAGTGTGGAGCTGAGGAAACATACCAAGGGTGTTGATACACCATTTTAGTGATCTCCACTTGCTTAGAGCTTAGTGATTCATTAGGTGATTAGCGTAGGTGCTTTGCGAAGTGCTTAGGTTGATTAGACCACCACTCATGCGCTTGCTCTAGGTTTAGGCCTAGTGTTTAGTGAGGTTTGCATACCTCTTACCACTCGGTGCTTGCGAGCACCATTGTTGTACATCGGAGGGGCTTGAAGTCTTGTGAGATCACACCAACCGCGTTTGTGGTGTGGCCGCCACCGTGTACTGGAGGAAACAAGGCCCGCGGTGTTTTGGCCGGAAGCTTGATAGTGAAGACAACGGGGAGCATCTGGGAGAGGCTTGCCAGAAGGCACGTTGGAGACTCACTTGCGCGTGGGGAAGTCCCGAGGCTATCCACAGAGTTACCCAACCAGGAGCTTGGCCCTTGCGCGTTGCTCCAATGAGGACTAGGGGGAAGCTTGCGCGCTTATCGATACCTCGGTAAAAATACCGGAGTCGTTGACGGGAGTTTACATATCTCTACCTTGCTCTTTAGCTTCCGCATTTACATTGCTTACATTACTTGTTTTGCGGTAGAGATAGCAACTCACTAGCAAAACCGTAGTTGCACATTTAGATAGTTCATCTTTTGCATAGGTTTTGCTAGAGTTAGAAAAAGAGGCCATAGTTTTGAAGTAGAATTTTTAAGTTGCCTAATCACCCCCCTCTTAGGCGTCACGGTCCCTTCAAATGTTACAAGATTTCAAGCATGCATCATCAAATTCAAAAGGAACATCCTTAGCCAAAGATTTGTAAGTGGTCTAGCAATATGTGAAAAATCTTTTATAAAGCAACGATAAAAACTAGCATGACCAAGAAAACTTTGGATCCCTCTAATATTTACGGGAAGAGGTAATTGTTCAATTACTTCAATTTTAGCTCTATCTACCTTAATCCCTCGTTCGAACACCAAGTGTACAAGCACTATTCCTTCTCTAACCATGAAATGACATTTTTCCCAATTAAGGACTAAGTGCTTTCCCAATTACGGTAATCATAAGTTCCATATGGACATGTAAAGGTGGTTTTACTTTGGTCATCTGGATGGATTGGTATCTGATGATAACCTGAATACCCATCAAGGAAACAGAAGAACGAGTGGTTCACCAATCGCTCCAACATTTCATCAATGAATGACAATGGAAAGTGATCTTTCTTTGTTGCCTTGTTAAGTTTTCGGTAATATATGCACATCCGCCATCCAGTGACAGTTCTTTGGGGGATTAATTTATTCTTTTCATTTTTAACAACAGTCATGCCTCCCTTTTTAGGCACAAAATGAACATGGCTAACCCACTCACTATGTGGCACATGATAGATAATCCCAGCGTGCAAGAGTTTCAAAACCTCTTTCTTAACAACTTCTCTCATTGTATTATTAAGCCTATGCTGGGGCTCCTTAGAAGGTATAGAATTAGGATTTGTAGGGATGTGATGGGTGTAAAGAGCAGGTCTAATACCCTTGAGGTCTTGGAGTGAATAGCCAAAGGCAGAATGATGCTTTTCTAAGACAGTTAGCAGGCGAAGGGATTCTTCCTAAGAAAGTTTATCACTTATGATCACAAGAGAATCCTGATCATTATTAAGAAAAGCATATCTAAGACTAGAAGGCAGGGGTTTAAGCTCAATGGTGGGCTTAGTTGGTTCTAGCAATTCATTTAGAGGTTCAGACTCTGTGGGATTTTTTTTCTTCTTCCTTGATGAAGAACTGGGCATCATCTTCAAGGTTGGATTCGATCAAATAGTCAAGAGATGCAACCTTAACCTCTTCCATTGGGTCTTCCTTAGGAATTGGCTCACTCTCAGCATTTAGAGAGTGAGTAATGGGTATAGAAAGTTTAAAGTTTTTCCCGAGTCTTATATTCAACTTCCCCGTTTGTCCTTCTTGGATAAGTCTTTCAATTGATTGTCCTATCAACATGTCAAACTCCATAATATCAAAGATATAGAAGCTGAAATGAACTTTGGTTCCCTTTACCTGGATAGGGAGGACATACAAAATTCCCAAACTTGGGAGAATGTGTCTTGAAAGACTTTTCAATAATTTTGTTGTTGGGGTTAATGGCACGTGTTTCAATAAATCAAGAGCAAAAGATACAGATATGATATTAATACCTACAATAGGATTATAAAGAGCATCGAAAGGAGCTTTATTTATTTGGCAATGAATGGATATAGAAGGTGAATCTAAACGAATCACATCAGAGGAAAGTTCTGATTCTTCTAACCATTCATTGCTTATAATAGACACTAGCTCTTTTGTAGTCTTTTAAGGAAAGCTTCCTCAGAAGGGTCTAAAGGTTCTTCATGTAATGGTTTTCTATACTTCTAGGGTCTCCTCATGGTATGGTAATTCAAGGTATTTCCATATTCATCGAAAAATTCATCCTCGAATTCAAGCATAAAGTTTGAAATTAGAGTTTTCTCCTTTTCCGGTGGTTCAGGATTTGGGATAGCTGAAGTTGGTGATGGGTCTGGTAAGGATTCGAGTTCAGCTATCTGGGATTCTTCCTCTAACAGTTTCTCTTCTACTTCCTTAGGGATGTCCTCTAAGATTTTTGTAAGAATGCTTCTCCTTGTATTGGCGGAGACATGCAAGAATGAGCCTCCTGAGGCCGTTTTAAGAAGCTTCGAGGTTTTCCTATCAAGACCCATATAGAAGTATTGAAGAAGAATAGGGTCTTAAATGGCAAGGTCAGGGCTAGTATTAATAAGAGTATTAAAGCATTCCCATGCTGTGCCTAGAGATTCTTTTTCCTTTTGTTAAAAAGATAGAACCTCTGAACGAAGTCTGACTACCTTAGAGATGGGAAAGAATTGTAAGCAAAACCTATAGCATAGGGCTCCCCAATCTCCTTGTCTACTCCCTATGGTGAGATTATACCAACATTTAGATTTTCCTATCAAAGATAAAGGAAAAAGCTTCCATCATAAGGTTTTATCTGACATGCCCGCAATGCGCAAGCATGCACAGTTCTGCTCAAACTCATTTAGGTGGGAATAGGGGTTTTCATCATCTTTGCCCAAAAAGGGTTGATCTTGAACCATGTTAATTAAATGTGGGCGAAGCTTATAGCCAGGTGTTAAGATAGGCTTTGTAGACTTTTTTGGCTGTAGGCTTGCGCTTGTGGTGCACCATATCGGTAGATAGGGGTGGATTCTAGATCCATGGTAAAAAGGAAAGGAAAAGATAAAAGAATAATGATACAAGGATATGCTAGGTTCAAAGTTAACTCAACAACCATTTTCCCGGCAATGGCGCCAGAAATGCTTGTTGGTATAAATTAATGCACATAGAATAATCCGCAAGCGCACATATATTATACCAATGTAGCACTTCACCAGGAGTACCTAGTTTTATATCGAACTCGAGGAAACATGTGTGAGAATAACCAAATCTAACTTATCCCAACTTCACAATCAAGGTTAGATAATAGAAATGTAGAGGAGAGTGCTAAGGTCTTCTAGTTCTAACTTCGGTAAGGTTTGTCTTCTAATATTCAATTCTAGGGATATTACTAGAGAAAACCTAGACGGAGTATGTTTCCTATAGTAACAGTGTCCCGCTAAGCCTACTAACGGGAGGTGGACTACAAAGGATTCAACGAGGCTATAAAAGTCACCCTCGTGAGCTACCACCGATCCAGAAAATAAGGTACATCCACGAGTAACTGAGTCTAAGCACCACGCTTAAACTACGAATACTACTTTAACCTAGGAGCTATAAGAATTAAAGTACTCAAAAGAGAGTCGCAAACCTAAAGGACAATATGAACAAGATGCTTACTTGAATTAGAAGTCAATTACCAGAGAAATCTCAGAAGCAAGCTTAAGAAGAACTTGATTTTGCCAGGGTACAAGCTATAGACAGAGCACCGATAGGCTAGGACTCCTCCAAACTCTTCTCTCTCACTCTATCTCACTATTTCTAATACAATACTTGATCCTATTGATGACTAATCTTCTCTTGATTGCTAGCCTTGATCCTAGTGGACATATGAATTAGGCTTTCTGGCTTCTCAGCTCTTAGGATCAAATGAGGCATGCCCTGGAGGGGGGGTGTAGGTTGGTATATAAAGCCTGGAGCATCCAATGTGAGCCCTTGGATCAAACCGACTTAAAGAACGGCGGAGATACAATCCTTAAGGTGGCGGAGAACCGTCATAACAACAAGTCTAATGAGTTCATAGGTTTGTCCACGTGAAATAGTCAATTGTTCATACATTATAGTCCCTTTTCACCCGAATCAGCTATTTCAGCCGATTCACTCGAGCTTTCACACATATAGTGTGTCTTTCGGAAAGCCTGTCCATGTATAGATGGTTTTATGGATTCTAAGCCTTTAGTTTGTTATTATCATCATAGCTGCCATTGATCCGGATGAACCTCACTGTTGATGGTAACAGATTAGATTCAGAGCATTTGTAGGACCACTTGTACTAGACAGTTGATTTGTTCATATGTTATATACTTTCTTGTTAGATTCATCAGCTTAATGATTCACACTGGTAATATCTACCTAGCTGATGATTTCACTTACATCTGCGGGTTATCAACATAAAATCAATCGCTATCCATAAGCTTTACTGTCCGTAACAGTTGATTTCTTCACGTGTCGGCTATTTAGTCAATTTTCTCATCTGGCTGCTCCCAAAGCGGCACACTTGAAACTGTCTAGGCAAAGACCAGCATGTTCCACCTTAAATTACTGATAAACTTTCTCTCCTTGTTAATTGCAGGTCAAATTGACTGGCACACCTCAGGAGGAATTCACAGGATCGATTAACCCTTCATTGAAGCCAAGCGGATCTTCGAGTTCATCCTAAGCAGATCCTTCTAGCTTCCTATGTGTCGACATTTTCATGCCGACACACATTTTTGGCATGCTCGGTGGGACCCACAATCGTCATGGCGACTTACAACAACAATGACATCCTTATGGTGCCTTATGAAGACCTACCCAATGAAGATAAATATGTCATCAACAAAGCTATAGAAGAATTTTAGAACAAGTGTTTGTTGTCCTACACCAAGACATGTGACAATAAAGTTGTTCAGAAATATTCACTATCAAGAGTTCTGTTGCATGGGCAGACAGATGTAGATGAAGCTAAAGATAGGTGTTTCTTTGTAGAAGTTATGAACAAATCTGTTCATGATGCCATATTGAACCATAATATAATTTTTCTGAACACATTCCACAACATCATGAAAGAGGTGTTTCATGGATATCTAGTTGATCAGATCAGACCGGCTTATTATAGCATTCCACATCCGTCAGCTAAGGGGACTAATCAAGCCGGTACTAGCCATCAAGAAGCAGCACAAGCTGGTAATGATGATGTCCAGGTAGTCCAGAGCTCATATGAGCAGATTCAAAGTACCACCACCAATCAGATATAGTATAATCCTGGATCATCATTGCAGCATGTGCAACAGCCGATGGGGCAAGGTTAGGACCAGATGGTTAATTTTGGCACATTAGGCCAAATACCGTCATCGGCTCAAAAAATAGCGCCATCAGTTCAAAGGATTCATAGAGATATAGATCCTAATATCTATAACCAGAGACTTCAAGTAGCAAACCTGCAAAGGTCCCAATAGATAGAGATTCCACAGGGGTATCATTATGGTATAGATTACAACACCCTTCACATGATTCCAAATCTAGGGTATCAAGGTACCCAAAATTTTAATCCACAAACGGGTCAGCAATTACAAAGAAATCCAAATTCAAATGCTGATGAGTTGTTGCTTAGAGTGACCGAGATGATGAAGAATCAGTTCAGTTTGAAGCCAAAAGGGCAGACCTTCTCATATAAACACCCATACCTAGAGTGGTATGATTTTGTCGCTCTTCCTACAAATTATAGGCTCCTAGAATTTGCTAAGTTCACTGGCCAAGATAGCACAATCACAATAGAAAATGTCAGTCAGTATCTTACATAGTTGGGCGAAGCATCCATTGAAGAGGCCCATTGAGTTCGTTTCTTCTCCTTGTCTTTGTCAGGGCCAGCCTTCACTTGGTTTTCATCACTACCAGTTAACTCCATTGCCAATTGGGCTAGCCTAGAGAAGTTTCATACATATTTTTATACTGGGATAGGAGAAAAGAAAATTACTGATTGAACGATTATATGGTAGAGAACTAATGAATCGGGCACCTGAGTTTCTTCAGAGGTTCTGAGGGACCAGAAATTTGTGTTTCTCATTGAACTTGACTGATGATTAGCTAGTTGCATTGGCCGTTCAAGGAATGCTACCAACATGGAGAGAGAAGCTGTTGGGGCAAGAGTTTGATAATCTAGGTCAGTTGGCTCAACGAGTGGCAGCGCTCAATAGCCAATTTTAGAACATGCATAGGGATACCCGATTCTAGAAGAATGCCACAATTGCCAACACCTATAATCCATATTTGGTTGATGACGGCTATGAAGACGATGAAGAAGAGGTTACCATGGCTAAATGGAATTGGGGTAAGAAGACAGTAATGGTGCCAAATCCTTAGGGAAGAGGGGTCAAAGAGAGCTATGACTTCAATGCCACAAAATCAGATAAGCTCTTTGATTTCTTGCTTCAGAAGGGATAGATCAAGTTGCCCGACAATCATGTTATGTTGCCTCCCGATTAGTTGAAGAATAAGAAGTTCTGCAAATTTCACAATGCTACTTCTCATTCAACTAATGAGTGCAGAGTTTTTCGGCAACACATACAGAGGGTAATTCAGCAAGGAAGGCTCAAGTTTGATACACCTCAAAAGATGAAAGTGGATGATAATCCTTTCCTGAGAGATCAGAACATGGTCGATGCTAGGCTGCTCAAAGGAAAGACTAAGGTACTGACATCAACTAGAGCAAGAGAAACTAGAACAGTCGATCCTAAGATACAAATATCGGTTGATGAATATAGAGAGGTTAGAAGGCGTCGTGACCAACAAAAGAGCCGATATAGGCAAGGAGAGACATTGAAGGATGGGGCGACAAGGCTACGTGTTACATCTCAAATTTTGTTGAATAAATGGCAGCGGTAGAAGGAAAAGGATTATCAGCGTTGGTTAGAAGAGCAAGAATACTAGCGTCAACAGGAAAAAGAGGGGTATGAAAGAAAGAAAGCTAAATCATATTGGAATTGTCCTTTCTTCAGACATTGCTGGAACGAAGGTTTGAAATTACCCATTAGAAATAACTGTTCGGAGTGCAGCGAGCAATATTGGGAGTTTAGACAATCTCAAGCCAACCGCCGGTCTATCCATACCCAAGATGAGTATCATCATAATAACATAGATCGGCGCTTAAAAAATAGAAGTGTTCATGATTGGCTTAAAAAGCGAGTTGTTGATCAAAACTGGGCTAATTATGAAGAAGAAAGTAATGAGAAAGAATATGTTTGGTAGGAAGGTCAATGGTGTCCAGGAGGGTTGACAAGAAGCCAGAAAAGAAGGGTGTAACGCCTAAGGAATAGAGAGCTAGAATAGACTCAGACATCTAGTAGGCCTCAGGTGTGGCATGCTAAACAACACAACAATAGGAGGCAACCATCGGCTAACATTCAAATGACTTTTCTATTGCCGTCAGAATTTAGAGCTCCAATGGATCAAGAAGTTTATTTAGATTTTGATGAATCAGAGTATGAAGAGATAGTTGCCAAATTAATAGTTATACAACAGGCTATACTCGATAAGCCAATCAAACATTGGCACTTAAAGGTTCTATATGTAAAAGGTTTTGTTGATGGAAAGCCGATGAACAAGATGTTGGTGGACGGAGGTGCTTATGTTAATCTTATGCCTTACACCACTTTTCATAAACTTGGCAAGGGACCAGGAGATTTGATTGAGACTGACATGATGCTTAAGGATTTCAGAGGTAATGCATCTAAGACCAGGGGGGCAATGAACGTTGAATTGACAATTGGAAGTAAAACTTTGCTCACCACATTCTTCGTCATTGATGGAAAAGGGTCATATAGTTTACTCCTTGGTCATGATTGGATTCATGCAAACTGTTGTGTGCCATCCACCCTGCATCAGTGTTTGATTCAATGGCATGGAGATGATGTCGAGCTAGGTTCACGCTGATGAAGCTATGAGTATCGCAACAGCCGGTCCAGTATATTAGGAGCTAGAAGACTTCGAGTATTTTTCTGGCAAGCTATGGGAAGGAGGCTTCATTAAGATCAGTGATGAAAGCCAACAGCCGATCCAAGCAATCGGCTTTGAGAGTTTATTTTAATGGATAATCATGGCTTTGCGTTGGTCGATGGATTAAGGGAGATAAACATTAGTCTTGGAGATAGGCCTAGGCCGACGTACGTGAGCGCTAAGTCAAATCCTAAGTACAAGCCAGAGTTGGTAGATTTATTAAAGGGAATTTAAAGATTGTTCTGCTTAATGAGATGCTTGGCCTAGATTGGTCGATCGTTTAATCTTTGATCTGAAAGGTTATGGTGCAACCTATCAATAAGCAATCGATGGAAAATGTTTAATGGAATATTATCCTAATGCTTGGATCAACACTTGACAGCCAATTTGTTTAGTCATTGACTCTAATAGCCAGTACCCGAAGGGTATCGCCTCTAGTTCAAAATCAACCCCAAAAGGGAGAAAAGTCGATACAAGATGTATCGCCTATAGAGCAAAAAACAAGCGCAAGAAAAATCACGACGCTGCAGAAAGTACACAGATGTAATCATAGAAAGACAAGAGATCTCATTCATTGATCAGTTTGCCCTAAATACAAACTAATCGAAGACATTGTTCACCACATCCTGAGCAGATGTGATGTCCACGATGGCATCCACCGCATCAACGAACTCCACGATCAAGTCCTCGTGCTCCTTAGGGTCATCACCCATCGGGAAGCCGGTCTCCATGGTGTGGAGCTCGTGCCCGGTCTAGACCTACGCCATGGCCAATGCCACTGACATGCCATGATAGATCCCATGAAGGGGATCTCCTAGACGAGGACCGAGACATCATGGACACGGGCGTTGATGAGGGGGCCCAGGTGTTGACGACATCCATAGCCACATTCACCGCTAGCTAGAGGGACTCCAATTGCACCATTAGGGCTGCCGATCATAGAAACAGGAGAGCCATCAAGATAACGATAGTGGAAATCAGAGTGAGGATGTTCTGGAATCCATCTTACCTGCCACCATGGCATCGAACTCGGCCAGCCGTGCCGGAGCAGCGCTGGCCTCTTCCTCGGTAGCTAAAGAGCAGCTTGAGAGACCCTGAGGCAGATCTCAAGTTGGTTGTTTTCCTAAGTTGCCTCAAAATAATGGTCCTAGGGTGCCCTCCACTCTTGGAGGAAACGTCGAGCGTTGTCGCCGTTGTAAGAGTCAGAGGAATTAGACGACGAGGCTGGTGCAGAAGATGTAGCATCAGAGGGCTCGCCAACCCTAGGGAGAGGATGAAGACTATCATTCAAGATGAACCTATAAACAAGTTAGAAAAGTTTATCACCATGAACAGAAGATATTGATCTCACCTCATGTGTCGAAGGCGCTGGTTCACTGGCATGTCCTCCCCTAGAATCTCCTCCGCTGCATGTTTCCCTCAATTGTCCTCGCCGACCATGAAGTTGATTGGATCTACAAGAAGGGGAAGAAGGCCGCTATAGAGTTTGCGAGGGAGGAGAAGTGCAAAGGAATAGGAGCGATTGCAAATGTAGATGTGTTTGACACCGAAACGCTCGGCTAGTATTTGAAGCCATGGAGCGAGGAGGTGGATGCCTCGGGAGGTGCAAAAGGCAACCACAGTTAATAGAAGGTGAAGCGCCACCTCACTAATGCCAAAGAGAATACGTTGTTTGATGACTAAGGACAGAAGATCGAGGGTTCTCTTAATAAAAGCCGTGTTTTAGACTTAATTGGATTAAGGTTAGAAGTCTGGAATCAACTATTTTCAAATCGGCTCTTTAGCCGAAACAAGAAACATAATAAGGCGACATAAAATATGGTTATCATTGATTCCACAAAAGTTACATATTGGTATACATATTACAAATCTAGAGCATCCTAGATTGTTTTCAATACTTCTTGCCGGATAGCATTGACTTTAGTGATTTGTTGCTTATCTTCTTTGGCAGATCCAGGAATATCCTCAAGGCTGCTATATATAACCCTACTTTCTCTAACCTTGGTAGCAGTTCCTGTTTCTTCTGCTAATGGCATCAGGTATTTGAGCCAGATTGGACTTGTGGCGATCAATGATAGCCTTCACATTCTCCAGTTCCTTCTCAAGTTTTGCATGCCTGGCTGCTAGTTGGGTCAGCTCTGGATCGATCCTGATAGAGGAGTTCTTTAAATCATTGATTAGTTGTGTCAGCTCTTTGGCCTCTTGCCTGTTGGAGTTCTTCTTGGCTAGTAAAGCTTCATGGTTAGACAGTCTCCTCTGAGCCTTTTTCACCTTTGGAGCTTGATCTTCAATGACAGACAAAGATGACAAGACCTTGGTAAGAACCAAGGATGAATTATCCTTAAAGGCCAAGGAGACTCTTTGCATTAAATCTGCATCTTGGACCAAATCGACTATATTCTTCTTAAGCATTGGCAATATATCTCTTAGCCAATTTCTGGTCTCTTCTGATGGAGCTTCTTTAGAAGAGACGGCTGATGAGCTGATTTCATCTTCATCCAAATACTCTTCAAGGTTGAAAGAATGGCTTGGAGCTAGAAGATTAAGTGCCTATATATAGAAAAATCTTGATTAAGAGGATTGAATCAGTCTATGATAAAATAAACGGTAAAGTGGATATAGTACCATCTCTATGGTAGTCTCTATCTAGGAAAAAGGAGCAGCCAATGATGCACCAATGATATCTGGTTGAATCGGCTCTAAACTCTCAACATTGATATCTGCAAACATCAAGGAAGATTTTAGGTTCATGTTTGTTACAGAGAAATAAACTAAACATATGACTTTCTTACCATCAGTTGTGTGTAGGACTAGGGAATCGACAGTTTGAGTGTCAACAACAGTAGGATCATTTTCAATAAGGAGACTGTCAGATTCCTACTCTTGTATAGGTGTTTTGTCAGGAAGTATCTGGCATGATAAGAAATCAGATCAAAGATGAAAAATTGAATAAAATTAAAAGTTTTGAGAAAAATACTTCGGCAGCATCAGGGGTAAAATGGGAGAACTCACATCTTCTGCTGTCTTAGAAGCATCGGTTGTTTCAACCAGAGTTGGCTCCTCTTGGGGATCGACTGATGAAGGTCTAGTTGAGGCCGAATCAAATGCCTAGGACAATAGTTCTGCACCTAGAGTCGATTGGGATGCAATGGTTGATAGCTGTGAAGAAAGAGGATTAGAAGTTGAATATCATTTTGAGGAAAAGATGAATTATTTACCTAAGCAGCCTATGGTCTCATTCTGCAAAGTCTTTTCCCAGTAACAGTTTTCTAGGTTGTCCCTTGGGCTGTCTTGCACTTTGAGGGTTGATACATTATGATTATAGGGGTAGCTTAAGTTTTCATCAGCCTCTTCAGTGGAGGTGCAGCTGATCCTATTCTTGAAACTAGACATGGTGGCTGATAATCTATAGGATGCCTCTCCCTGTCCAAGCTTGGGGGATCGAATTCAGTGCCCTGAAAAGGTCTGTTAGAACAATTGCTAGGGGAGCTCATCAAGTAATTTTTTTGAAAAAAGGAATGGTAAGTTACCTCACTGTTAGAAGCAAACTCTCTATCCAGAGCTATGCATCTAGGATGGATCGGCCCACAGAAGAGGTGGGAGTGCCATTCTTGCCACCAGGAGTCAAAAAGATTGGAAGAGAAGTTGACTCTTGTCTAGTCGTGCAAGTAAAGAGAAGAAAGATCTAATCCTAGTTCGAAAACTCTGGAGGCTTCCATTACTTCACTAATGGCCTCTCTTGGCCTCAGTATGTCCTTGAAGAACAGTTGAGGAGGCAGTTGACCAAGACCAAATCAACGAGCTACAAAAGAAGGGTTGTAAAACTCATAGGTTGGAAGGTTGCCTAGAAAGAAGGGACATGTAGACATTTTGCCATGGCCATGACAAAACTCGGCTGGAAGAACATAGGGCTTGATGAAAGAATTGAAGATTGTGACCATCGTTTCATCTGAATAGCCTGATTCAAATCAAAATTTGAATGGGAAGGTCAGCTCATTGTTCTCATCCTCGTCATAGGGTAGCCAAGTTAGGGTATCTACATCAAACCCTCTATAAAACCTTTTGAAGAGATGGCCAACATCGACAACAATTGTTATGGTCGATGTAGCTTCACCATAACTCATGCACTGACGGGTTCTTCTTTTTTCACCTCTATATTCCTCATTAAATTTAGAGAAAGGAAAGCTCAGGTTTCTAAGATCAGGCCGTACAATCTTGTGCATATATAGGTTCAGCCATAACTGTATAAACCACCAAGGGCCACTAATAGTATGCACGGGTTCGTTGAATCTGAAGAAGATCGCTTGAATGAAAACTTGATAGGGTAGAGGATTTGTTAGGGTTGAGGCTTGGGCGATGGCGGCGTCGACTGTTAAGATTTGCTCGAGAAAGAAGGGGAAAGCAAACAGGCCGAGTGAGTTGGAAAAGATACTATTGGGATATTATATAAGACTTGGACCAGGAAGTCAGGAGTCACGTGTATATCTCAGAACAAAATGGCTGCGATATGGTAAATAGATAAATAGGAATTTTGGAATAAAATCATTTTATCCCAAAATTGGGGGGGCCTGTGTTTGCACCAAAATTTGGAAAGAAGAACACAGGAACTCAAAGCTTCTAAGATTGTGTTAATCAAGGAATCGATTGCATAAGGATCGGTATCAGCTGATTCAGATGCGACACTGGAATCGACTCCCTTTGAATGACGTCAGCAGATAACAACAATGAGCTACGGTTGATGTCCGGAAATACATATCAGACTCTACGAAAAGGGAAAGATTAGGGTCCAAGTTATCTTAAGTTAGGAATATTTTCTTTTATACCAAAGATTGTAATGAGTCGTACTTAAATATGATTCATGCTTAGGCCCCGGGTATAAATATTTGACCTCGGCTATTGTAAAAAAGACATCCAATCAATCAAATACAATTTACTTTTTTCGGCTCCATGCCAACCCTTAGGAGTAGGAGTAGTATAGATCTCGGTGAGTTCTTCAATACGAGAATTCCCAGACTCTAGGGCTAGCGTAGCTTTGGTTTCTTCTTCCTCTGCTTCTCGGATACTGTCCGCCTTCCTCTGCCTCTTCCTAGGCTGTGGTGGTGCTTGTTCCTCTGCTTCTAGGACACTGCTAGCCTTCCTCTAGCTCTTTTCTAAGCTATGATGGTGACTGTTCCTCTGCTTCTCAGAGAATGGTTGCCTACCTCTGGCCCTTTCTACGATGTGGTAGTTCTACCTGCTTTGATTTAACTCGTGCCATCTACAACAATCAGAAAAAAATACACATGCATTTCATCAAACACCATAAATTCATGAAAAAAGAGGAGATCGTAAACGACCTCACCATGCTGAGGCGAGAAGGCGATCTCGACCGGCTTGCTCACTGGAGGAGTGGCACACTGACAGACGGTAGCGTGGTAGATCGCCACGGTGTAGTAGATCCCCACGGCGTAGAAGGATCTAGGCAAGAGGTTTCAGTGTGTGGAGGGGAGGGGTGGCTAGAGGGGGAGGGGGAAGCTGAGGAGGTGAAGGGCAATGGAAATGACATGCAAAAGAGTAAAAGATGGGTACTGATCAAAGAATGCCTTTAGTAGCGGACTGTCCCACGTGCCGCGTAATTGCATCATTGACACATAAATGCTGTCAAGAGTTGCCATCTCCCAAAACTTGCGGGGCTTGACCAAAACTTGGGGGATTAATATTGGTGATCCAATGGTTATAACACATACTCCATATATATCATAACCATTCATCATATAAAATTCGGTCTCTACTCACAAGATGCCAGACAGGGGTGGTGATCTGCCCCTGCAAAAATTTATTTTGGGCGAAAATGAAATCCCCCACGCCTAGCAGTGCCGCCAACACGAACCGAAAATTAGATCTCTCTCTCTCTCTCTTTTGCCCTCGTTGGGGAAATTGGTTAACCACGCCATCGATTTCAGACAAGGGTATTTGTGGTATTGTGATGGCCACATAAAAGCGCAAGGAGTCGTCGTCTCTGTCTCCATCTCCATTCTCCTATCGGACCAGCCGTACTATGTCTCCTCCCACTCCAAAGCCTAGCCCCCTCTGCCACCTTGGTCCAAACCCTAGCTAGGCGCATTGGCATAGTAGCTTGACTCCCTCTCCACTTTTTAGCTACACCCTCTCTCATACCTTTTCGAACCCTAGCTAGAGCAGGAGCCAAATCCAGATCTGATCCGATCCCCTTCATCGATAGTAGGGCCACTGAAGGTGGAAGGACCACCGTCAACAATGGTACATGCCAAATCTGGACCCCCTATGTCAACATCTATCACAGTCGAGCCCTAGCGTCATCGTTGACGTCCGCCACACTGGATCTACTACCCCTTTATCGACGTCGGCCGCACCACTTTTATGACTAGGATGACAAGAGGGCGGTGCTGATGATGTAGCGTAGCCAGGAATAGGAAGAGGTACTCAAATTCCTTTTATGATGTGTGATGTACTCTAGTGGTTGAACCTAGGACATGTAGATATATAGTGATAGGGTTACATGTTTCTTAGTTGATTGTAATTTACATGTGCTTTATTTGAGTATAATAGCTTTCGTATAAGCTGTAGTTCACATGTGCTTTATTCAAGTAATGGCTTCCGTATAAGCTATAGTTTAGGCGCCTAAATTACATGCTCCTGCTCTGTTTTGTTGACATTCGGTACAAGGTTAACTCGATAAATGCCTTTGTGATATACATGTTGACATCTGGAATATCTCCCTAAAGCAGGGGATCGTGTTCAAGGATATGGTGATACAGATATAGATTTAGAAGAGCGAGTACCCTTATAATTGAGGTGCTTGTTCTATCTTGTCATATTGGGATGGGGGGTTGGTTTAGGAAGTAGTGCAATTCAATTCTTTGTTGTGTAGATAGCAATGCAATTTTTACATGCCGGCCGCTTAAGTTTGTTTCTCCAATTTCAGGCTATGGGTTGAACAAGCCATAGAGAAGTCCCTACCAGTAGGGAAAAAGGCAGCACCGATATGGGTCCTAGGGGATGACAATCCAAGAGAGTGAAGCCAACTAGTCCAGAAGAGTTGCAGCATTAGGCGAACAAGCCCTATGAGGGACAGGTCACATGACGATGATCTTAGCCATGCCAAAGAGGAGACTTCACCTCCCCACCAGTAGAATGACCAAACTTGCAAAGGTTGATACTACCTTAGACATGTCTATAAATCAAGTCATGCTATTTGATATTCATGTTACTTTTCTAACAATCTGAATGTATGAAAAACCGTGTAGTACCATTGCAGAGAAGAGCGAGGAGGTCAAGGCAAGCAACTTAGGGGGTTGGGCTTCACAAAACCACCCAATCAATGGGAACAAGGATGCCCATCTCGGTTGTCAAGGAGAACAGAAGGCCACATGATCCATTGCAAGTTGCCAAGTTTGCCTTAGAGGCAGGTGTAACACCCCGTGTGTTTAAATACTAAAACTGCCATATCATCATATGCATTGCAAGGCAATTGGTCATATTAAAAACTTTGAGATGCATACACTAAAACAAGTTTATATTTATGTGGTATGTGTTGAATTGTATTGTTTGACTCAAGTTCAAAGTTTGTTTGGAATTTGAATTTTTCGAGAAAACCCCGATTTTTAGCATTTAAATCCTACCCTAAAAATCCATTTCAAAATCTAAGCATATTTTGGGGTTGAGCCCAAAAGCAAAAGTGTAGAGCTTGACAAGTTATACAAAGTTTGTTTTTGGAGTTTTTCAAGTTGTTTAGAAAAATTTTGAGTAATTCAAAAAGGCGTAATTCGTTAAATTTCCCTATTCAAATTCAAAAGTTCATTTCAAAATCTAGACTGAATTAGGAGATGGTTATAAAAGAAAAGTTGTAGAACTTTTGATTTTGAACAACTTTTGTTTTTAGAGATTTTTGAGTTGTTATGAAAATTTGGGAGTAATTTGAGTTTCTAACTGGATGGCAATTCTGTAATTAGTGGAACAGTACTCGCCGCTCAAACAACACCGCCGGTGACCTTCTTTGGCGTTCCAGGCGCATCGTGGCCATCCTTGGCGTCGCGCTGGCACTGAAACGGCTTCGTCGTGCCTTCCTTGAGCTTCTGAGTCGCGTTATAAGAACCGAGACGCCGTCGTCGTCATTTTTCTTCCTCCTCTGTTTTTCCCGTCACCACCACCGCAACGCCGTCGAGCTCTCGCCGTCGACCTAGCACCGTTGCCGTCTCAGCAAAGCCCGTCCCAGCTTCACCTATTCCTTGCGCACCCAGCCAACCAACCTTGGTCGCCTGTATTCGCTGAGAACTTGCTGTGCGTGCTCTTCTTCCTCGCGGCCGGCAACATCTCTGTCGTGGCTGCTCCGTCGTGGCCAGCACTCTACGGTGAGCTTCTGACCTTGGGAAGCATTGTTTCAGCTTCTCCATGATGCCATGGTGCTTTGTGTCCGATTGATTGACCATTTTGTCCACCACAGTCGCCGAAACATCGCCGTCGTCGTTGCGTGCTCCGCTGTGGTTGCTGTGAACGTCGACCAGCGCCTCCGTTGATCATCCAGCTCGACTCTTGACTCCAACTCGTTCGGGGTGAGCTACTGGTGCTTCCTGAGCCATCCGTTTAAGCTTTATAGGTCTCACATCGCCGGTGTAGTGCAGCAGCGCCGTCGTGGCCGCCATGGTCGGCGTAGTGCTCGGTTTAGTCCGTAATTGGTCGCGTTAGTGCCATAAATCGATGCGCTGTGACGTAGTGATCATGTTAGTATCCTCGCCATCGCTGTTGGTCTCACTGGCGGCGAGAATTCGCCGGTCAGCACGCGTGCCCCCGTGGTCAACGTCGGAGATTAGGGATGACAGGTGGGGTCGGGTTGTCAGTGACTCAACGTTCAAATGGAATTTTTTTTCTATTTTCAGATTTGAATGAATAGTGATGTAATTTGTTATTTTTGTGTAGATTTATTTAGAGCTCCAAAAATTATGAAACTATTTGTGTGACCTCCCTATGGTGTATATTATTTAATAAAAATATCAAATAATGTTTTTCAGTACTTTTTGAATGTGATAAAAATTGCTCAATTAATTAATAAATGGATTTCCATGATTTTTCTAGGCTTATTTAATTGTCCACAAATTATGAAATTTGTTTTGCCATTTACTTATCATGTAATGAACATTTACTAAAATTTTGAACTCAATCAGAATGAGTTGATTTATTTCATAATTTTGAATTAAATAATTAATTCATAAAAGCAAATAGTAACCTATAATGATTTAGGTTTTGTTTGAAATTTTGGATTGAGTGATGACCTTGGGTCATTAGTTGGTAATGATCCTTGGCAATTGATGTAAGTAATACGAAAAATATTTGGTTAGTTTGACTTGCAACTGTACCACGAAGGAAAGTTGTATTCAAATTTTTAATTTTGCATCCATCATCGAGCATCATGTTTCGTATTCCACATCATGTTAAACATGGCATTGTTACTACATGTAGTGAACGAAGGTGAGCACATGGTAATTAATCAAGTTGTTGAGGAAGTTAATCCATCTATTGAGGTCGGATCAAATACTTGTGAAACGTCGTAGGAACCAGGCTTTTCCGTCAACGAAGGCAAGCCCCGGATGCATAGAAACCTACCTTGTGTTTTATAAATCAATTTTGCTTTTGCTTTCTATTACTGCATTAAGTAATTAGGAGTTAAGTAAGAACCTAATTGGTGCATTATCACCCTTGTTATTCCATATTTACCATATTACCAGTTTTAAATTCGTATATGTCTAGTTTTACTTAGCTAGGCGTAGAACGATGAAAGTCGGGTGATTACCTGCCACCTGCACGTTTTAAATGGAACCTTGGTTACTTATGTTATCATGTTATATGGGGATGTGGAGTAATAAATCTAGACCGGGCGGACTCCGTGTGTGTGAGCCACAAGACATGGAGGTCTTGTGAGCGGGCTCTTTCCGCCTGTGTCGATTAAGGTCCGTCCATTGTTGAACTATATGCGGTGAGACTTTGTAGTACTAACCACATACTCTGGTAAGCCTTAACTTGGCGATTCTATTACGAGAATGGCTACTCGCGCACTGGGAGTGGAGAGATGGCGGGAATAGCATGTACCCACGTGGCAATGGGCTGGATTGGTGGAGTACTGTATTCTCGGGTGGCGTAGACCCGTTCTTGTTTTAGAGGATCCGAGAGTAGGTTGATATATATAGGTCGAGGACCTGCATATGTCGTGTGGTCTAGAATTCCCAGCTGGGTTTAATCGGTTCGAATCATCGTTGCTCCTCGGTTATGGAGACTCACTTCTCTGTTCATCATCGTAGTACTAATAACTGGAACTCGAATAAGGCTTGTGAAGGTGTTGGATATGAAGTTTCATGATCTCAACATGGATCGTGTCAGCTTGTATATGATTTTATGAAGTTTTCTATATAAAAAATTTTGTTAAAGAGCTTTTATGCAAAGAACTTTGATTATTGTTAAAACCATACCTTGAATCCCTAAGCCGGCATTCCTAAGTTTATCAGTTAATATTTCGGTTAAGTCTTGTTGAGTACTTTTGTACCAGGAACATATGCCTATTTGTCAAAGGTCGTTGGATAGTGACAAGTGCATGTGGGTCCTATAACTTAGGAGGTTCTGCCACAGAATGGTATCGGAGCGATCGTTGCAAGGTTTTTGTTGTATTGTTTTACAAAAACTTCAAAATGATTTGGGATGACTAAATTTAACTTGATAATTTGGTTCAAATTGCTTCTGAGTTATCTTATTTCTTTCTCACCATTTCATATTTGATTAAAAAGGTTTTGTGTGGTGGAGTAGTAATCTTACTATGCCCTATATAAAAATAAATGTTGTTTATGTGCATTATAAACTTTGATGTTTTTGTTCGTAAGAACGATTCATGCATCATGATTAATTCACTCGTTACTTCCTTCACCTCTTAGTCTGGAGTTGAGTAGTGAGTCTGGTTTGAGTAATGTAATCCATCTTAAGCTACTCTTTAGACTTTGATCAAATGGTCTTACTTGGATTAAATTGGTTTCCTACAGTATGGCTTGAACCAAGATGACACCCCATAAGTCCACAGGACCCAAAGGAGTTCCTCATCACCAACTTGCCCCTAGAAATGACGGTGCTAGCAGTAGCAGCTGTAGGCCTGATCCCCAAGCAGAGATACAGAGGATTTCTACAGAATTAGCACAAGCTACTAGAGATAGGGCTTTGGATGCTATACAGGTAGGAGAATTACAGGATCAATTGAGGCGTCTCACCACCGCTCACAGGAACTGCGAAAGTATGTTAGTTCGTATGGTGGAGGGAAGGAATGAAGCTTGGCATAGGGAAAATGTAGCTAGAGCTAGAACTCATGAGTTAGAATTCTATGTAGAAGATTTAGATGAACATAATACTTATCTACATGAGGAAGTTCATAGGCTAAGCAATCTACTAAATCCTAATCATGAGCCCCAAGCTGATGCCATGGACCCCGGTGTCATCCTTGCCAATGATAACAAATCAGAAGAGGAAGAAGAAGAAGAAGATCCTAAAGAATTAGTAATGATCAATGAAAGTGATGATGAAGGCGGTAATAATTCTGGAATGGATACCAAGCCTAAAGTCTGAAGTAATCACGGAAAGGAGTAGAGTTGTATAATAGTTAGTTATAGTTAAGTTATGTAGTTTTGTTTTGGTACTTACATGTTCTGGTGTTTATATTAGTAAACCCTATGTAAATGTGTCTGGAGTAAGCTTTTGTGCAATTCAATAAAGGCTTGTGAATAAAGTTTGGTTTGTTATGAGCAGATGCGTCGTACGCGGGGTTCGTATATTCCTAGAACTTCACAAGATGAGGATGGTATTCCAGATTCCACCACCAGTTCCAACAAATCTAGCTGATGCTATAACCGCACTTGTCAATGTGACGGCTGAAAATTCCCGTTTGCTTCATGAGATCGCCCTGAGTAATCAGAATCAGATGCAAGGAAACTGTGGTCGCCACCACAACAGACAGGAGGCTACATATGTTGACTTTACAGACATAAGACCACCGGTGTTCACCAAGGCAGATGAACCATTGGAGGATGATGACTGGCTTCGAACCATGGAACAGAAACTTTGATCCTTATTCCATGCACGGAGTATCAGAAACTTGTGTTTGCCGCCCAGCAACTTAGAGGAGCAGCAAGTGCTTGGTGGGCGAACTTGGTGGCTATGCAACCAGCTGGCATTCCAATAACTTGGGCTGAGTTCCGTACTGCCTTCCGAGCCCATTATATCCCTAAAGGAGTGATGACCATGAAGCTAGATGAATTCCTTGCTTTGAAGCAAGGAGATCTAACCATGATGCAGTATGTGGGAAGGTTCAATCACCTGTCACAATATGCATCGGAACATGTCAATAATGATGCCAAGAAGAAGAGGTGGTTTATGAGAGGTTTGAATACCAAACTGCAAACAATGATGACAACTTGCACCAATGTCACTTATCATGAGGCCATAAATATTGCAATTGCTTCAGAGTCAAAGTATCGGCAGCATAAGGAGCTCAAAAAGAAAAAGAGTATGTCGTCCTGGATCTTTTGGGGGAAATCAGAAGAGGCAGAGGGTGATTTATCATCCAGTACATCATAATCAGTCCTCCTTACCGCCCGCCACAGTCTCAAGTCGGGCAACAGTCAAATGTTCATCCTGCTATAACCTATCCGAATTCACAGTCAACCAATGCTCCTGGTGGTAATGCTCCAACATCCTAGGGTCACAACTATCTGTGTTACAATTGTGGAAGGACTGGTCATTTCTCCAGGGAATGTCCATATCCTAGGTAGGCTAATCAAAATTATTAGAAGGCTCCTACCAATCAACAACAGGGTCAGGCACCAAACAAGAACCCCAATCAGAATACTCAGAAGGGCAAAGATGAGAGGAAGACAGGATGGGTGTTCTATATTTAAGCTGGAGAAATTCCAGAAGGGGAGCCAGTGATGATGGGTATGTTTCCTGTTGCCAATCACCCTGCAGTTATACTTTTTGATTCTGGCGCATCGCATTCATTCATCAATAGAACATTTGTTGTGAAGTATGAAATTTCAATTGGGCAACAAAGGAAAGTTTCTTTATATAGTCACCCAGGGGAACGTCTGTGTACTAAGGAAATGGTATACCTAGGTACCCGTAAAGCCTAGGGTGGGCATATTTTTCCCACTACCATGATTATCCTTAAGGATCATGATATAGATGTAATCTTGGGAATGAAATTGGATGTATCAGCATAAGGCTGTTATAGATGCTTTGAATAGGACATTAAGAGTAAGTTTGCCTGATAGTAATTCTCAACTTCTCATCCAACTTCCAACCCTAAGAAGATCAGTGGGCAAGGTCTGTGCAACTGCTATCAAAGAGATTAGAGAGATCCTGGTAGTGTGTGAATTTCTGGATGTGTTTCTAGAAGATCTACCCGGTCTACCACCTGATAGGGATGTCCAGTTTAACATAGAGTTGCAACCTGGAACAGCTCCGATTTCTCGGAGAGCTTATAGGATGCCACCTAAGGAATTGGCTGAGTTGAAGACTCAGTTACAAGAATTGATTGAGAAAGGATTTATCCAACCTAGTTCATCACCTTGGGGATGTCCGGCAATATTTGTGAAAAATAAAGATGAGACCCTAAGATTATGTGTTGACTATCGTCCGTTGAATGAAGTGACCATCAAGAATAAGTATCCCTTACCTCGGATAGATTTGCTTTTTGATCAATTGGCCGGAGCCAAAGTTTTCTCCAAGATAGATTTGAGGTCAGGATATCACCAAATCAAGATAAAGCCTGAAGATATTCCCAAAACAGCATTTACCACAAGATATGGATTATATGAATACTTGGTAATATCTTTTGGTTTGACAAATGCTCCAGCTCATTTCATGTATCTGATGAATTCAGTATTCATGCCTGAGCTAGACAAGTTTGTAGTGGTGTTTATTGATGACATTTTAGTATATTCCAAGAATAAGAAAGAACATGTGAAACATCTCAGAATTGTTCTGACCCGCTTGAGAGAACATCAACTATATGCCAAGTTCAGCAAGTGTGATTTTTGGCTTAAGGAAGTGCAATTTCTTGGACATGTCTTATCAGCTGAAGGAGTTACAGTTGATCCCAGCAAAGTGAAGGATGTGCTTGATTGGAAACCGCCAACCACAGTTCATCAAGTTCAGAGTTTTCTAGGTTTGGCAGGGTATTACCGTCGGTTTATTCCAGATTTCTCTAAAATATCAAAGTCCATAACTGAATTATTGAAAAACCAAGTCAAGTTTGTCTGGTCATCTGATTGTGAAGAGGCTTTTCAGACTTTGAAAAGATTATTGACTACTGCACCAGTGCTAGCCCAACCTGATATCGAAAAGCCGTTTGATGTGTATTGTGATGCTTCAGGTATTGGTATTGGATGTGTGTTGATGCAAGAAGGCCGAGTCATTGCTTATGCATCCAGGCAACTTAAGCAGCATGAAGAACACTATACGACTCATGACCTGGAGTTAGCAGCTGTGGTTCATGCTCTGAAGATTTGGCGACATTACCTGCTTGGTAATACGTGCCATATGTATACAGACCACAAGAGCTTAAAGTATATCTTTATCCAGTCAGAGTTGAACATGCGACAAAGAAGATGGTTAGAACTGATTAAGGATTATGATTTAGAAGTACATTATCACCCGGGTAAAGCAAATGTGGTTGCAGATGCCCTTAGTCACAAAAGTTATTGCAATTGTCTGACAGTGAGAACAATGGGTTTGAATTTATACCAAGAAATGGAGAAATTGAATGTAGAAGTAATTCAACAAGGAAGTTTGACCAACATAATTGTTGAAGCCACTATTCGAGATCAAATTATAGCTGCTCAGAAGGAAAACAAGGGTATAGCCCATATCAAGGAAAGAGTCAAGAATGGAAAAGCGGAATGCTTTAGCATAGATAATGAAGATGTGTTATGGTTCAAGGATCACCTGGTGGTACCAAAAGTTCCTAAGTTGTGGCAGTCAATTCTAGATGAAGCACATGCTACTAGGTTGTCTATCCATCCGAGAAGCAACAAGATGTACCATGACTTGAAGCAAAGATTCTGGTGGACTAAAATGAAAATAGAGATTGCTAGATATATAGCAAAGTGTGATACTTGTCAAAAGGTGAAATCTATACATTTGAGGTCTGCTGGTGAATTACAACCATTACCTATTCCATCTTGGAAATGGGAGGACATAAGTATGGATTTGATTGTTGGTCTACCCAAGACATCAAAGGGATTTGATTCAGTATGGGTTATTGTAGATCGACTAACCAAATCAGCACATTTTCTTCCAGTTCAGAATACATATCCCACTATACGGTATGTCAAGATGTATTTAGAGCGAATTGTGAGTCTCCATGGAGTACCCAAGACTATTGTGTTAGATAGGGGTACATAGTTTGTCTCTAACTTTTGGAAAAAGTTGCATTCTTCATTGGGTACCAAACTTCTGTATAGTACAGCTTATCATCCACAGACTGATGGACAGACTGAAAGAGTCAATCAAGTACTTGAAGATATGTTAAGGTGTTGTGTCCTTAACTATTCCAATAAGTGGGATGAATGCTTACCTCTAGCCGAGTTCTCATACAACAATAGTTATCAAGAAAGCATTAGAATGGCTCCATTTGAAGCACTCTATGGTCGTAGATGCAGAACATCATTGAGTTGGTCTGAGCCTGGAGAAAGAAGATTCTTTGGAGTTGACCTTGTGAAAGAAACAGAAGACAAGGTTAGGCAAATACAGAGTAATTTGAAGATAGCTCAGTCCCACCAAAAGAGTTATGCGAATAGAAGACGGAGACCATTGGTATTTAACAAAGGAGATTTTGTATATCTGAAAGTATCACCAATGAAGGGAGTTACCCGTTTTGGTGTTAAAGGAAAGTTGGCACCCCGATATATTGGACCATATCAAATTTTGGAAAGGTATGGAAAAGTGGCATATCGCTTGAAATTACCTGAAACATCTCATAGCTGTGCATGATGTGTTTCATATTTCTCAATTGAAAAAGTGTCTCCGAGTGCCTGAATAGAATGTTGAAGTTGAATGAGTGGAACTAGAACCGGATTTAACTTATTCTGAATATCCTATCCGAGTGTTAGATTAAAAAGATCGTGTTACTCAAAGATGGACAATCAAGTTCTATAAAATACAATGGAATCAACATTCAGAAGAGGAAGCTACTTGGGAATCAGAAGATTACTTAATAGAAAAGTTTCCTGAGTTTCTAGCGTCAATATAGAATAGAGTAATGCTAGTTGAGCTCTGTTGTACAAGTTGTGTTTTGTAAAGGGACCTCAACTGTTTTATGGATAGATTTTGTAGGTGTTCTTGCGACACATTTCCTTTTCCATTACTTACCCTATGGCTTTGAATCTCGAGGGCGAGATTTCTTTTAGGGGGAAGGATTGTAACACCCCGGGTGTTTAAATACTAAAACTGTCATATCATCATATGCATTGCAAGGCAATTGGTCATATTAAAAACTTTGAGATGCATACACTAAAACAAGTTTATATTTATGTGGTATGTGTTGAATTGTATTGTTTGACTCAAGTTCAAAGTTTGTTTGGATTTTGAATTTTTCGAGAAAACCCCGATTTTTAGCATTTAAATCCTACCCTGAAAATCCATTTCAAAATCTAAGCATATTTTGGGGTTGAGCCCAAAAGCAAAAGTGTAGAGCTTGACAAGTTATACAAAGTTTGTTTTTGGAGTTTTTCAAGTTGTTTAGAAAAATTTTGAGTAATTCAAAAAGGCGTAATTCGTTAAATTTCCCTATTCAAATTCAAAAGTTCATTTCAAAATCTAGACTGAATTAGGAGATGGTTATAAAAGCAAAGTTGTAGAACTTTTGATTTTGAACAACTTTTGTTTTTGGAGATTTTTGAGTTGTTAGGAAAATTTGGGAGTAATTTGAGTTTCTAACTGGATGGCAATTCTTTAATTAGTGGAACAGTACTCGCCGCTCAAACTACACCGCCGGCGACCTTCTTCGGTGTTCCAGGCGCGTCGTGGCCATCCTTGGCATCGCGCTGGTACGGAAACGGCTCCGTCGTGGCTTCCTTGAGCTTCTGAGTCGCGTTATAAGAACCGAGACGCCGTCGTCGTCGTTTTTCTTCCTCCTCTGTTTTTCCCGTCACCACCACCGCAGCTCCGTTGAGCTCTCGCCGTCGACCTAGCGCCGTTGCCGTCTCGGCAAAGCCCGTCCCAGCTTTGCCTATTCCTTGCGCACCCAGCCAACCAACCTTGGTCACCTGTATTCACCGAGAACTTGCTGTGCGTGCTCTTCTTCCTCGTGGCCGGCAACATCTCCGTCGTGGCTGCTCCGTCGTGGCCAGCACTCTACGGTGAGCTTCTGACCTCGGGAAGCATTGTTTCAGCTTCTCCATGATGCCGTGGTGCTTTGTGCCCGGTTGATTGACCATTTTGTCCACCACAGTCGCTGGAACATCACCGTCGTCGTTGCGTGCTCCGCCGTGGTTGCTGTGAACGTCGACCAGCGCCTCTGTTGATCATCCAGCTCGGCTCTTGGCTCCAACTTGTTCAGGGTGAGCTGCTGGTGCTTCCTGAGCCATCCGTTTAAGCTTTACAGGTCTCACATCGCCGGCGTAGTGCAGCAGTGCCGTCGTGGCCGCCATGGTTGGCGTAGTGCTCGGTTCAGTCCGTAATTGGTCGCGTTAGTGCCATAAATCGATGCGCTGTGACGTAGTGATCATGTTAGTACCCTCACCGTCGCTGTTGGTCTCACCAGCAGCGAGAATTTGCCGGTCAGCACGCGTGCCACCGTGGTCAACATCGGAGATTAGGGATGACAGGTGGGGTCGGGTTGTCAGTGACTCAACGTTCAAATGGAATTTTTTTTCTATTTTCATATTTGAATGAATAGTGATGTAATTTGTTATTTTTGTGTAGATTTATTTAGAGCTCCAAAAATTATGAAAATTTTTGTGTGACCTCCCTATGGTGTATATTATTTATGAAAAATATGAAATAATGTTTTTTCAGTACTTTTTGAATGTGATAAAAATTGCTCAATTAATTAATAAATGGATTTCCATGATTTTTCTAGGCTTATTTAATTGTCTAAAAATTATGAAATTTGTTTTACCACTTACTTATCATGTAATGAACATTTACTAAAATTTTGAGCTCAATCAGAATGAATTGATTTATTTCATAATTTTGAATTAAATAATTAATTCATAAAAGCAAATAGTTACCTTTAATGATTTAGGTTTTGTTTGAAATTTTGGATTGAGTGATGACCTTGGGTCATTAGTTGGTAATGATCCTTGGCAATTGATGTAAGTAATACGAAAAATATTTGGTTAGTTTGACTTGCAACTGTACCACGAAGGAAAGTTGTATTCAAATTCTTAATTTTGCATCCATCATCGAGCATCATGTTTCGTATTCCGCATCATGTTAAACATGGCATTGTTACTACGTGTAGTGAACGAAGGTGAGCACATGGTAATTAATCAAGTTGTTGAGGAAGTTAATCTGTCTACTGAGGTTGGATCGAATACTTGTGAAACGTCGTAGGAACCAGGCTTTTCCGTCAACGAAGGCAAGCCCCGGATGCATACAAACCTACCTTGTGTTTTACAAATCAATTTCGCTTTTGCTTTCTGTTACTGCATTAAGTAATTAGGAGTTAAGTAAGAACCTAATTGGTGCATTACCACCCTTGTTATTCCATATTTACCATATTACCAGTTTTAAATTCGTATATGCCTAGTTTTACTTAGCTAGGCGTAGAACGATGAAAGTCGGGTGATTACCTGCCACCTGCACGTTTTAAATGGAACCTTGGTTACTTATGTTATCATGTGATATGGGGATGTGGAGTAATAAATCTAAACCGGGCGGACTTGGTGTGTGTGAGCCACAAGACATGGAGGTCTTGTGAGCGGGCTCTTTCCGCCTGTGTCGATTAAGGTCCGTCCATTGTTGAACTATATGCGGTGAGACTTTATAGTACTAACCACATACTCTAATAAGCCTTAACTTGGCGATTCTATTACGAGAATGGCTACTCGCGCACTTGGAGTGGAGAGATGGCGGGAATAGCGTGTACCCACAGTGGCAATGGGCTGGATTGGTGGAGTACTGTATTCTCGGGTGGCGCGGACCCGTTCTTGTTTTAGAGGATCCGAGAGTAGGTTGATATATGTAGGTCGGGGACCTGCATATGTCGTGTGGTCTGGAATTCCTAGCTAGGTTTAATCGGTTCGAATCGTCGTTGCTCCTCGGTTATGGAGACTCACTTCTCTATTCATCATCGTAGTACTAATAACTGGAACTCGAATAAGGCTTGTGAAGGTGTTGGATATGAAGTTTCATGATCTCAATACGGATCATGTCAGCTTGTATATGATTTTATGAAGTTTTCTATATAAAGAATTTTGTTAAAGAGCTTTTACGCAAAGAACTTTGATTATTGTTAAAACCATACCTTGAATCCCTGAGCCAGCATTCCTAAGTTTATCAGTTAATATTTCGGTTAAGTCTTCTTGAGTACTTTTGTACTCAGGGTTCGTTGACCCTTGTTGCAGGTGAGCCTCATGAGCAGATCTGTTTTGGATCATGCTGTATGACAGTTGTTCCTTGTGATGACGATGAGAAGTAAATGTGTGGCCCTTGGGCAGGGCAGTTTTATTGTGTGTTTTGTATTATATTATAATGCCACTCCACTACTACTACGGTTTGTAATAATTATCGAACTTAGTTTGTAAGGTTTGAAACAACTGGTTTGTAAACTAAGTTATCGTAAGACTTTCGCTGTTTTTACTCTGGTATTGATATTTGAATAAATGTTGTAATACGGCAATGACTCTGTAATGTGATCCTGCTCGGAAATCGTGGATGATTCGGGGTTCCCTGAGGACACCCGACAGACTTCTTAAGTTACCAGGAACATATGCCTATTTGTCAAAAGTCGTTGGACAGTGTCAAGTGCATGTGGGTCCTATAATTTAGGAGGTTCTGCCACAGCAGGTGTAGTAGTCAGGTCTCAAGTACCAATTTTCCTGCACTAGAAACATTACAAGCAACGGATCAACCATCTCAATGGATTTGTGACCAAGCTATCTGTAAGTATGTATATCATCTATTGACATTCAACTTTGCCTTGAGCAACTTAGTAATAGATTTAATTTGCATTCACACTTCTGCAGTTGAGGCTGACCATTGATGACAATGATGAAGCAACAAAAGAAGCATGCACGAGTATATTCTAGTATGTTGTATGGTAGATAGGGTACAAGTTCAAGCGATCTTACTTCAATGGTGTCCCCGCTGATGAAATCAGAAAGACCTCTCCTGTCATGCATGAATGACGTATAGTGGTGTGAACTTGTCCACATGTGGTTAAGTTCCAAGAACAAGGTGTGTGTGTGAACTCATTTATTTCTTGTCTAGTCTTTATGTGGTCTAGTTGTGCTATAGTCTAACACAATTATGGTTATAGACAGTCTCGGAGCAGAACAAGCAAAATCAGTGCAAAAGTCAAATGCCACTAGGTTACAGGATCTCGCTCCTATATTGCCCACCTACAAGCATATGTAAGTGATGGTTGTGTTACTCTTTTTATATCAAATACACATTACCTTTTGTATCGATAGAAAGGCATGTGCAATTTTAACAGAAGGACAAAAACTAGGAAGGACGCAGGACACTATCAAGAAGTGCTTGTTGAAGAACATGATCGACCTCATGAAGATGATGATGCAGTGGGAATCTTCAACAACTTGCATACCAGTAGCAACACAGGACTGAGCAAGGATGTTGTAAGAAAAGCAGTGGTAAGTACCTTCATTTGCTTTTCTTAAAATCTACTGAAGCCATTGGCATAAAAGAAGGAAAAGTAGGAGGAGCCTAAAGTGGCACCATCATTTTGAAGTTGTAATATTACAATAGTTAATATGTTACCTATGTATTGTGCTTATGAATCTCTGATGGTACTAGGCTGAGCAAGACCTATGCATTACTTGTAATGAAATAATCTCTTGGTTCTGCAATTTAAGTCCTCTTCCTAATGTTTACTCCTTGGTTTTCGTAGGAAGCTATGGAAACTATACGAGTAGAACATGTTGCTGATGTTGTTTCCAATGACCTCTCCTAGGCCAGTTCAACACCTTTTCTTTAAAGAATGCTGGTATCAGGACAAGCTGCTCCAGACTTTGGGAATAGCTTGCTGCTCATCAGAAAAGTTCAGCTATCCTCACTGAACAAGTGGATCAACTAAAGAGGAAGGCAGAAAACACTAATAGGGAGTTTGAGAAGTTCAAGAAACATCAACAGGAGGAGTACAATAAGCTCTGTGAGCATGTCATGCTCTTAACCGCTGGTAACTCTCAATCTTGTTGATGTAGTGAACATGTGGTTAGTTTGCTGTTTTGATGTGAAATTTTGGTGGCTTGATATGTGAACTCTATCAATGGTTTGCTGCTGAGATGAACTGCTGTTATTTGATTCAGGTTCAATATAATTATGCATGTAGTCATTTTGTGCAGCAGTGTAGATCTAAAATTATTTTCTCTGATGTAATGATTAGTGTGCATGTGGTAGATTCGGAACATGCACGTTGTTAAATAAGAATTTGACACATGGGCGAACTAATGAATGACACATGTAACAGCCACGACAGGGCACATGGGCCAGTATAAACAAAATACGTGGTACAAATTCATCCTACCACGTGGTCGAATAAAAAAAAGACATGTGGGTAGCTCAGGGCGCAACATGGGGGCCAATAAAATACTGACACGTAGACATACAACATCGAGACACATGGTCGAGTAAAAGAGAGACATACGGGGTATTGTGGTTACGCCACGTGGGCCAATAAAAATACGACACTTGGTCAAATGAAGAAGTGACATGTGACCCAACTACAACACGACACGTGTGCCAATAGAAAACTGACATGTGGAACAATAGGGTCCCGACACATGGTCTGGTAAGAACCTAAAACGTGCAAGAACCAGAGATGGCCACGTTGTACAATAAGAAGATGACATGTATCCGAACCATCTCCAATGCAACCGGCTATAGCATGTACACGTGGAAAAGTATCTCCAACGGAAGCACCCACTAGCGTGCTGCCCCCTGCCATACATGCCAAAGCAGTTGTATGACTATCAGTTTTTGTCATCGATCTATCCAATTCTATGACGAATTTCTAGAATCGTCATAGAATTGCAAGAATGACGCGACTTCTATGATGAACCATTTTTCATCGTAAATTCGTCATAAAACTGAAATTATGACGAATTTGGCTCCTTCAATGACGAAAAATGTTCGTCATAAAAGTGGATATTTCTAGTAGTGTTCATCGCCCTGGCACCGGTGGCTGCTCCCTTCATCGTCCGAGATGTCTACCGCCTTGGCCAAGAAGAGCAAGCAAGTCATGGCATCTAGGAAGACCAAGGGCGACTTAGCGGCAGTGGCGGCCCCGAAGCACACCTTCGGTCACAGAACCGGCTCGATGGCAGCGGTGCGTGACCTCGGCCTTTCTCTTTGCTAAACCTGTGCTTGAGTATTGTTTATTAGCGGTAAATCATGAAGCCCTTTGCCAGTTTGCCAAGCCTATTCTTGCTTCCATTGTTAGTCGGTATGGATGTCTAAATGTTCCTGAATAAAACTTTGCCACTTGTGCTTGATTGAAAGCTGAAACTAATTTGAAGAATTTGGGTATCATATTTGCATCTTAGGTTTCTGATAGGTTTACTGAATTTACATGAACAAGAAACCATCAAATGGTAAAGCATGGAATAATTGTTTCAATCTGAATATATTAGAAGACTGAATAACAACTATCTGCAATTTTTAGAAATCTTAGAAGAATTCATAAGGAAGCTTGGAGAGGAATTGAAGACCGACATTCAGTTATCTGCATGCTGTTATCTCTTATCTGATTGCAGATATATTTTAGTTCAGAAATTGTCTATTTGGCTTTTCTCAAAACTGAATGCATGTGAAACACCACTATTATCTGTTAGCTATCTGAAACACCACTATTATCTGTTGCAGTTCTGTAAACAGGGACCCTGTATTTGTTGTGTCCACTTGATAACTAGATATATCATGCAACTGTGCCATTCCTGTTTTATCCACTGCCTTTTTTATAGCTCTTGTGTTTCAGTTCTGAAGACTGAGGCCTCCTTTAGTTTGGAATGGAGGATTTCCAAAGGAAAAGCAAAGGAATAAATTCCATAGGAAAGTTTTTTCAACTTGTTGTTTGGAACAAAGGAAACCTGCATTCCTTTCCAAAGCAAAGGCTAACCTTGCTTCACAAAACATAGGATAAAAAAAGAATCCAAGGAAACCTAAAGGAAAAATTCCTACAATGTTTTCTCAAGTTCTCAAGCATGGAACTTTTGCTTTCTTGGGCACATGTGATAGTTTTGTTTTCCTGCAATCCAAACACCCCAAAGTATCTATTCCCGTGTTTTCAAATCCTATAGTTTTCTACTTTTTGCTCTATTTTATTCTTGCGTTTCTTTTCCATTCCTTTGTTTTGCATTCCTACGTTCCAAATAGGCCCTAGAACATAGGATTCTCAAAACACAGGAATAGGAAAACACAGGATTAGAGTTGCATGAAACTTGCAATCCTATAGGAATCTATAGTGCAGGCAAATTTCCTAATGTTAGCCTTTCGATGCAACACATGAAAAATACAATAACTAGAAGAGAGAGATAGACACAAAGGAAAGTTTCCATGAGGTCCAACCTCATGTTAGGGCTTGTTTGGAACGCAAGAATTTCACATGAATTATGCAGGAATTTCACAGGAAGCAGTTTATTTTCACAGGAAAAACGTAGGAACAGGGAAAAATTCCCGTGTTCCAAAATTCCTATGTTTTCATGCATCCCATGGCAATCCTAAGGAATTTCATAGGGTTCATTCCTTTGTTCCAAAGAGATGTATAGGAAACATTCCTATAGGATTGAAATCCTCTAAAATTCCTATGTTTTTCCTTTGTTACAAAGGAGGCCTGAGGTTATCTGATTCCAGTTCTATAGGCTGTTGTCTGTTCTATTATCTGAACCCATATCATAGCGAACTGCTGTATTCAAGAGCATGTCTTAAACTTGCTATGAATTGCTGTTTGTTAAGCTGTCTAATGAAATTTAAGTGCAGATATCATATCATGTGAAAAAGTGAACGTTTCTAGTGAAGCTTGATGTTTATTAAGGTTTCTAAATATGCAGTCTGTTACATGTAGTATGTTCTATGAAGACTGAAATTTTCTAATTTGTAACAACAACTGCAAACTTTCTAAATATATGTAGTCTGCTGCATGTGAACATGCAGTCTGCTACCTTTTGGTGTGAACATGTTGTATAAGAGCATCTCCAAGAGTTTGTCAAATTTTACTTGGCAAATCTTGTGATTTGCCAAGTAAAAAAACAATCCATCTTCAAGAGTTTGGCATTTTTGACTTAGTAAAATAAAAAAACCCGTTAACAAAACGAAGAGCCCCGCTAAGAAACGAAGAGCCCCAGATGCCAAGCCGTATACGCGCGCGCATATTTGCGCGCGCGAAGGGAAGATTTGCCAAGTTGTTTTGCCAAACTGTTGGAGGCTATTTTTTCTTATTTTATCAAAATTATATGGATAGCAAGTTAAGATAGCAAACTCTTGGAGATGCTCTAAGCACGCAAGGTGGAGAGCTTGCCATTGACTGAACGGCCGCTGCGATCCTCCGATGCCTGGCGCTAGAGAGGGAGGCTTGTCCGGACGCTTCGGGAGAGGCAGCGGCATCATGGCGCCCCAACTGAAGTCCAGCTTTGCACAAATCCTTAATGCCGGGACGGATCAGACATCTCCTCCCATAATGGAGCAAGATCGACCAACCTGGAAATTATTTTGATATACTCTGAGACTGACCCTGACGGCCTAATACTAAACAATTGGCGAGTCAGTAACTCATGCTAATCCTTGCCAAAGCGATCCAACATAATTTGACAAAACTCTGCCCAAGGAACACGACTCACACGAGACTCGACCGATTGCAACCACCGTGCCGCCGCGCGTATTGAGATGCATACACGCCACCTTGTTCCACATAGAGAGATCAACATAATACATCTCAAAATAATCATCACACCGAGAGATCCACAGCTTAGGATTCTCCCCATCGAACGAGGGAAAGTGCATCTTAGGTATCTAATTTGCTACTGCTATGACTGACACGCTCCTCACCCGAACGCGGATCAAAGGGACGCGGACCCAGGCACTCCAACTGCGGATGAGATGCAGAACAAGTAGTCGGTGGATCAGAGGAAGCTGACATACCCTTGACTGGGAGATGGGTTTGGAACCCAGGCTCCCGGTGATGTAGTTCAACGTGGTGCCCACTTGAGCCGATGGCCGGGTGCACGGCCGATGTTCCTGCCGCTACTGCCACCGGATTGGTGAAGATGCACGCCGAGGTGGCAGGGCTGCCATCGAGCACCACGCGATGGACGGACTTGCGAAGCATCCCCATCTCCTGATGGATGTCATCGACGACGGCGTCAACGTGAGGCTTCCAATCATTGAATACCTTGGCAGCGCTATCCATGGAAGCGAATCGGCCCGCCAGCGTCTTCTCCCCTGCATCGATGCGCTGCGTCATGGAGGATTGGAGGTCACAGAAGTCGCTGCGGATACCCTTTATCTCATCCATAATCAGCTTGAGGTTGGGATCCATGGCTCCTAAGGTTTTGCGGAAGCGGGTGAAGTGATCGTGGTGGATTTCGTGGGGTTCCAGATCGAACTATGGTTGTGCTCCCACCGCACGACCCGGGGATACGAAGAGGTTTTTTTAGTCAGAGAGCGTCCCACGTGAGCGAGTGGGCTGGAGAAGGCCGAAAGCGAGTGGGACAGTTGGGCCAAAGAATGGGCGGACAAAAAAAAGGCCAGACCAAAAAGGAGATAAATTTTTTTATCTCTTTATTATTAGGTATATAGATATAGATATAGATATAAATATACATACAGATATAGATTATTTGTTTTATATTGTTTAGAAAAATTTGTTGTTGACGTTAGAATTTGAACATAGCTCCTAATTTAGTAAGATACTCTGCTTTATTTTTGTTGGGCTAAAACTTATCTTGAGTACTAATTAAGGTTGCATGCTGATGTCGTGCCCTAAGAGCATCTTCAACCCTCAAAATTCTCATTTAGAGAGAGACATTCTAATAAAAGTCTTTTTCTACATCTCTTTGTCCGACCATTTTTTTAATTTTGTTTGGCACTTTAGAGAACTAGCTTCGCTCTTTTATTTTTGGTGAGGGAGAAACTTGAAATAACGGATGGAAGCATTTGGAGATCCAGTTGAAGAAAATTGTTGAAGTGTCCACTAAAATCTCTATCCTGCACTACCGGAGACCGGGGCTCTTTGCCGAGTGCCAAGTGGTTTGCCGAGTGTTGTTTTCGGGCACTCGGCAAAGACGCCTTTGCCGAGTGGTTTTTTTTTACACTCGACAAAGAAGCTCTTTGCCGAGTGTTTTTTTTTTGACACTCGGCAAAGAAGCTTCTTTGCCGAGTGTTTTTTTTTACACTCGGCAAAGAAGCTCTTTGCCGAGTGTTTTTTTACACTCGGCAAAGAAAATTTCAAAGCACATTTTGAAGCAGTAAATTAATTCAAATGAAAAAGTTTTTAACTACAAAGTTGTATAACTCATCAAGATGTACAATGTTTGTTTTTGTCTTTTCTTCATATGACAAAGTGAAAGTAAATTTGTTCACAAATCTAACATATCTCTCTTGTAGTTTATGAAACTACAAGAGAGATATATAAGATTTGTGAACAATGTTAAAACGACCATATCGGATGAACAGATGACTAAACAACCAAAATAAACTTTATATATCTCGAAAAGTTATGAAACTTTGTAATTGGACAACTTTTTGATTTGAAATCATCTTGTCATGCAAAATTGTGTTTGAATTTCAAAAATTTAAAATTTAAACTTTTCAAATGACCTCGGATGGAAAGACAACCAAAATAAACTCTGTAGATCTCGAAAAGTTATGAAACATTGTAGTTGGCAACTTTTTGATTTGAAATCATCTTGTCATGCAAAACTGTGGGGAATTTCAAAAATTTAAAATTTGAACTTTTTAAACGACCTCGGATGGAAAAACAACCAAAATAAGCTCTGTAGATCTCGAAAAGTTATGAAACATTGTAGTTGGCAACTTTTTGATTTGAAATTATTTTGTCATGCAAAACTGCGCTTGAATTTAAAAATTTTGAAATTCAAATTTTGTAAACGACCTCGTATGGAAAAACTTCCTAAACTAAAAGTGTAGATCTCGAAAAGTTATGAAACTTTGTAGTTTACAACTTTTTTATTTGAATTCGTTTAGGGCCTCAAACAAGCAATTTACACTCGGTTTAGTATAATATGTTGAGAACTAAAACGGAATCCAGACACAAGTGACAGTGTGGTGTAGTGGTAGAGGAGGTTCACGCGCAGGGGAGGTTGCGGTCGGCCGCGTTGCTGCGAATTTTACGTGAAAAATGCTGGAGATGGGCGGGCGCTGGCCGGTGGGGGCCTCCACCGATTACAAAAAATTCCATTTTTTTTCCATTTTTCAGGGTTTTTTTTCGGTTCCAACTTTGCCGAGTGTCGGGCACTCGGCAAAGACACCTTTGCCGACCATTTTTTGCCGAGTGTCCTTTGCCGAGTGCAAATTGGGCTTTGCCGAGTGCCCCTGGCACTCGGCAAAGCCACCGAGTCCGGTAGTGCTGTCAATACAAAAGAAAATCCCGAGCAAGATGAAGATGGTGCCATGGTGGACATCTCTTTTTCAAGTGCTGTCTTGCCAAAGAGGTTTGGAAGAATCTGAACCTGGAGAGCTTCTGGCTGGAGTTGGCGACTGCTGTGTTGGTCAAGGATGCAGTCGAACTGATCCTGAAGGCTAAAGAAGATCAAAAGCTTCTGATGATTACTGCCATGTGGTATCTTTGGCATGAGAGAAATACGATAAGAGAAGAAGGCCAGCGACGAGGCGCAGATTTCCTTGCTCGGCGTTCGTATGCAGAAGAGAACACTGCTGTCGTTCGTATGAAGAAGAGAACAACAGGCTGATCAGTATGAGCCGAAGAAAGGAGCACCGGGAAAAACCCCCACAGGGCTTCTTAAAGCTTAATTGCGATGGATCCTTTTTGCCGAATTCAATGGAAGGCAGCTGGGGTTTTCTGACCCGAGACTGTGATGGAGATGTGATTGACTGATTGTATCAGGAAGAGGGAAGATATATTATCTTCTAAATGCTTTTCAGACCGAGCTCATTGCATATCTCCAAGGGATACAAGCTGCAGTTGATCTGGGTTATTGGCCGACTTATCATAGAGACAGATACGAAGATGGTGGTTCAGGCGCTAAGCACAAATGATTATGATGCGGTTGCAGTGGGTGTTTTAATTGTGGAGATATTCTCTAGTATCTTCTTGCTTTATTAGTTTCGAGTGCTTTTTTAAGAGTAGAGATTGTAACAAAGCCGTTCATGAGCTGGCTGTGATTGGTCATTTGTGTAATCCTCAGGAGGAACAAGTCATTAGTTCCGTCCCTGAAAATGCTCGTGTAACTGTTGCTAACGATTTGTTAGCCGTTAAGCAATGAGATTACACTTAGTTTAAAAAAGGGATATAAAAGTCTCTCAGAATTGCTCTATAATCAGATCATTTATATCTGATGCCTTACTTATATTTGAATGCGATGTCTAGCACAACTATTCAAATATAATTCATATTATATGATAACCAAGAAATATTTAAATATCCACAAATAAAAGAGCTTTGGAGCAATATCAGCGGAACAAAAGGAGAGGACTCACATCATATAAGCATGGCTAATAATACAAACTTCTGCTGGTTATATATGTATTGTATACAACCCGTCTATTAACCCACATATATAATACTAGTTGCTTACTAAAACATACCATAATATTAATATATGGCTTATATATAATACTAGTTGCTTACTAAAACATACCATAATATTAATATACTGCTCTGACATAGCTTTTTGGTTCCTGTGTCTGAACTGACTGTAAATTTACAGCTCACTTTACTTCTCTTACCTCCTCTTTCTCCTCCATTAGTATTTAGTCTACTTACAACCCTTTAGTATACTTGCTCCAATGTACTATGGATGCACATACTCGTGTACACGTATTGGAGGCAGGATTTTGAAAATTATAGGGCGCATGTTCTTTGCACGGCAAGTTCTTGTTGATAGCAGCTTTAAAACACCCTCCTCAGCAGTCCCCTACTTTATTCGCAGATCAGCGTCCATATGACTCATACGTACTGTATGCCGACTTAAACACACCATACATATGGGCAACACTAGCTTGTCCTATATTTTAAGTGTCTAATTTTTTATGAGCCCTTTTACAGTACTTGAAATTGCCTCGCGTTGCCTCCCATTGCCTCCCGAAAATTTTAATTATCATCCTAAAGGGTATGTTGGTCATTTCACGTGCCTATCACTACTCGCCGCGCCCCCTCCCCGATCCGCGCCCAAAGCCGTCGTCCCGACTCGCCCTCGCACTCGGCATCGCCCGACGCCCCAACCCTCGCACGCGTTCACCAAAGCCGCCACCGCCGCCGCCACCCTCACACGGCGCCGCGCCGGCCTGCCATCGCCCGCACTGCCCTGCTCTTACCCTAGCGACCGCTGCCCTGCTCTCTCCCTCCCTCTAGCCGCCGTCGGAGCCTCGTCGCGACGGCGGCCCAGCCGCGCCGCTGCCCCGATCCGCGCCCGAAGCCGTCGTCCCGACTCGCCCTCGCACTCGGCATCGCCCGACGCCCCAACCCTCGCACGCGTTCACCAAAGCCGCCACCGCCGCCGCCGCCCTCGCACAGGCGCCGCGCCGGCCTGCCATCGCCCGCACTGCCCTGCTCTTACCCTAGCGACCGCTGCCCTGCTCTCTCCCTCCCTCTAGCCGCCGCCGGAGCCTCGTCGCGACGGCGGCCCAGCCGCGCCGCTGCCCCCGCCCCCAGCGCGAGGGCCGCGGTGGTCGCCTCCGTCGCCCCCAGCGCCTAGGTCCAATCTAGTGCTATGCCAACTGTTTTTTACTGTGTACAATGTAGATGCCGGCATGGTGGGCGTGAGCTACGGCCGGTTGGGGAATGACCTGCCTGACATGGCTTCGGTGGTGCAAGAAAGGTGGCGGCGTACTACCCGGCGATGCAGCTACGGCCGTGTACCCGTCGACTGCGGCACGGTGGGTGCAGAGAAACGTGGCGGCGTACTACCCCACGACGCGGATCCACAGCGTGGCCATGGGGAACGAGGTGTTCGAGGGGGCCAAGAACCTGAGCGGGCAGCTCATCCCGGCCATGGCCAACGTGCACGACGCGCTCGTGAAGCTTGGCCTAGACAGCCGTGAAGGTGTCGACGCCGACCGCGTTCACCACGCTCAAGGAGTCCTGTCCGCCGTCCGCGGGCAGGTTCCGGGACGACATCGCGCAATCGGTGATGAAGCCCATGATCGAGTTCCTCGAGCGGACCGGGTCATACCTCACCATCAACGCATACCCGTACAAAAGAATGCCAAGATCCACAGCTCATGACGCAAAAGAATGCCAAGATGCACACCTAAAGACGCAAAATAATTCCCCGTACAAAAACCCTGTGCTAATTAAACTGAAGGAGGGATGTATCATTCACCTGTACCCATGTTGATCGGAGTACGTGGGGACTGCTCTCCATCTCCTACCGTGTCCATGGTGCCAGTGCCGATTCCAGGTGATGTTGTCGTTGTTCGCCGGAGAAATCGAGACAGAAATCAAGGATGTAGAGAAAGAGCAACTACGCCGGGAACGTGGCAGCTATGATCCTATAATTACGCGCGGAGATTGTGGCTTCAAACCTCGTTTCCAGTTACCCCCGTGTTTGGCAGCCGAGCGGCGCAACTGGGCGCGAGGGCATAGTGGGCCTTGGGCCGCGCGCTCGGGCTCGACCGGGGAGTCAGGTATATACCGGGCTAATTGGGCCGGCGCGGCCTGGTAGGGCCCTATTTGTGGTTGAACCTGACCTAGCTGTCGCTGGCCCATGGCACCAATTTTTTTGTTGCAAACCATTGAATTTTTTTTTGCAAACCATTGTAGTTTGCACGTAATGACTGAGTGGAGTAAAAGGCCTAAAGTGAATGGAAGTGAATCAATCACTCTCATGTCTCGACAGAGTGAACCACTAGCCTTAACATGATACAAACTAATCCGTCACTATCACGTGTCGTCCGAGTGGACTAACAGGCTAATATCACGATAACAAAGTCAACCGATCACTCTTATGTCTCCTCTGAGTAGCTAGACTAGTGCTCATAGGACGACAAGTACTGAACCTACATTCTCGCGGCTTGTTTGATCAGTGGACTGATAGACCGTTAACCTAACATGATAGGAAGTGAACCGATCACTCTTATGTGTCATCCGAGTGCACTTATAGGTTGAACCGATCACTCTATCCACGTTTTTTATGTGTGAATCCGAGTTTCTTTATTTTAAGGTCCGGCTTTATATTACAAATCAATACTGGAAGATACAAAAAAAATCAATTACAAAATAAATGGTTTGAAAAAAAAGGTTTTCAAGAGGGACTTCAATTGCAAACCATTGTAGTTTGCACGTACTGACTAAGTGGAGTAAAAGGCCTAAAGTGAATGGAAGTGAATCAATCACTCTCATGTCTCGACAGAGTGAACCACTAGCCTAAACATAATACAAACTAATCCGTCACTATCACGTGTCATCCGAGTGGACTAACAGGCTAATAGCACGATAACAAAGTCAACCGATCACTCTCATGTCTCCTCTGAGTAGCTAGACTAGTGCTCGTAGGACGACAAGTACTGAACCTACATTCTCGCGGCTCGTTTGATCAGTGGACTGATAGATTGTTAACCTAACATGATAGGAAGTGAACCGATCACTCTTATGTGTCATCCGAGTGCATTTATAGGTTGAACCGATCACTCTATCCATGTGTTTTTATGTGTGAATCCGAGTTTCTTTATCTTAAGGTCCGGCTTTATATTACAAATCAATTACTGGAAGATACAAAAAAAATCAATTACAAAATAATTGGGGAAAAAGGTTTTCAAGAGGGACTTCAATTGCAAACCATTGTAGTTTGCACGTACTGACTAAGTGGAGTAAAAGGCCTAAAGTGAATGGAAGTGAATCAATCACTCTCATGTCTTGACAGAGTGAACCACTAGCCTTAACATGATACAAACTAATCCGTCACTATCATGTGTCATTCGAGTGGACTAATAGGCTAATAGCACGATAACAAAGTATTGTAGTTTGCATGTACTGACTAAGTGGAGTAAAAGGCCTAAAGTGAATGGAAGTGAATCAATCACTGTCATGTCTCGACAGAGTGAACCACTAGCCTTAACATGATACAAACTAATCCGTCACTATCACGTGTCATCCGAGTGGACTAACAGGCTAATAGCACGATAACAAAGTCAACCGATCACTCTCATGTCTCCTCTGAGTAGCTAGACTAGTGCTCGTAGGACGACAAGTACTGAACCTACATTCTCACGGCTCATTTGATCAGTGGACTGATAGACCGTTAACCTAACATGATAGGAAGTGAACCGATCACTCTTATGTGTCATCCGAGTGCACTTATAGGTTGAACCGATCACTCTATCCACGTGTTTTTTATGTGTGAATCCGAGTTTCTTTATTTTAAGGTCCGGCTTTATATTACAAATCAGTACTGGAAGATACAAAAAAAAAATTCAATTACAAAATAAAAGGTCTGAAAAAAAAGGTTTTCAAGAGGGACTTCAATTGCAAAATGGATGGTTTGAAAAAAAAAATTGGTGCTAAGGGCGAGCAACGGCTAGGTCAATCTCGACCTCGAAGGGCGCCCAACCAGGCCGCGTCGGCCCAATTAGCACAGGTAACAGACGTTCAAGAGCATAGGCAGTGTAGTACAGGTGTTCGAACTAGCTAGTTTGCCTGCGCTTTTAAGCTGTGCTTTTGATTGATATGCAAGCGAGGTGGGACTAAACTAGGCATGTAGCTGACTTCCTTCTCCACCGCTCTCGCACTCCCCTCTATTTTAGTTCTGGGCCATAGCCCACTACCCGGCCACACAAACCAACCGCAGCCCTCAACAACAACAGGCCAGCCCCGCAACAACAGGCGATGTGGCCTAGCGCCCTTTGCCCGCGCCCCTATCGCTGACCTACAGGGCCCGCGTGTCAGCGGCTCCACGCACCATGTCGCCTTCTTCCCTAGAGACGGAACACAGAGCGGCAACTTCTCCCCAACTCCCGTCGATATGCCTCTGGGCCAAAACCCACTACCCCTCCCCTCCATCGAACGTGCCCCGCCGCGTCGCATCAACCGGGATTAGCCACCGCCACCCGATCCCCTCGATCGTGGCCTCCGAGGTTCCCCGCTGCCTCGCCCCTATAAACAGTATGCCTAGAGCACCGCGCCGCCACCTTAGAACCCTAAAGGGGCCGCTCGGAGCCATAGCCTTAGCCCTAGCCCTAGCCCGCCGCCGGCCGGAGCTCGACGCGCCGCTGCCGCTGATCTCCACCTTCACCGCGTCGCCGGCCACATCCACGCTGTCTAGAGATGAATCCAGGAAAATCATCGGCTGAGAAGAAGATGAAGACGGGAAAATCCACGGCTCTGAAGAAGAGCGCCGAAAGGTGCTTGGCCCCTGACTTGCGTGAACGGAGTCTCTCCATGCCTCTCCTCGAGAGGGAGAGACGGCTTCAGCTGCTGCAACTGCTAGAACTGGAATAGCGGTTGTCGCAATGCTTGCGTGAACGGAGGATGTGATCTTCGTATCAAAAGGCCCAGGTCACCCAATGAGGTATGTCTGTGGAACTGACGAATTTTTAGAGATCTGTTTGTAGTTGAATTGGAAACACCTATGCCTGTTTGTTTCTATGCAATCCAGTCCATAACACATGCATGCATATTTCTATGCAATTTTTTTTCAAGTGCTAATGAGTGTTTGGTCTGGTTCCACGAGGGATAGATGCATTGGCTCTTTTATATGATCCATTATATTTAGGTGTGCAATCATGAATTCTGCCCTGACGATGGCCGATGCAATAAGTATCTGTGCGGCAACTGCAAGAACAATGTCTCTCCGTGCCTAAATCCTGTCGGTGGCATCGACGACCTGTTGGCGTGGTGCTGCAACTGCTGGAGCCATGAGATCCGTAGATGCTTGAATGGGTGTCAGGACTGGAGTGATGAGGAGGACGTGTCAGACCACCAGGTATCTTCTTGCACGAAAAAGGATTGATCAATAATTTCATGGAAGCAGGAAAAAGGCTAAATTTACTATACACTGAATTCCACAGTAGGGGACAAAACCGTTGTTTTACATCCATTTTATCCATGTTGTGAACTGCTTAGTATAACTGTTCGACCGATGTAATGCATGGTTGATGTGTTATTCTGTTCTAATTCAGTGCACGTTTGGTTTTTCAGATTGTCAAGAACTGGGACACAAACAAACCATGGCTCCCCAAAAAGAGAGTAGATGAGGTAAACCTGTGAGCTTAATGAAGTTGACTTTGTGATTATGTGTAATACTCATTTTGTTGGTCGTGTAATGCTCTGGTTCTAGGTTGTAAGTGAAGCAGAGAAAGTGAAAGCTTGGTTGGAGGAGGAAAACCTGCAGAAAAAGTATACCTTTCGAGTCAGCTTGCTTTTTTTTATTGTCTTGTAAAAGGTGGCTAACTCCCATTGAAATTTTTGCAGTACCCCTATCTATAGCCCACCAGTTTTCACATCTGAAGAAGTTTATGAGAAAGTTCTGGACTTGCAAGATAAGGTTAGTAATTTGGTAGAGCGCCCTATAAAAAGTTATGCATACTACTCATGGTAGTAAGTATAATGTGTGCTCTTTCATTGTGCAGGTCTCAAGTGTCAATAGGATTCCAAAACCAAAACCCAAGGTTGAGAAGAAAACAGCAAAGGAGGAAGAACATGCTAGCAAGGAGAAAACCACCTCTTCGGAATCTGCACCCAACGAGGGTGAATACACCGAAACGTCTCAGGAATCTAAGAGGATCAGTCTGCATCAGCCAACACTAGCGATTCAGAACCTGAATCTCATGACGAGTTGTGAGTACCAGAATCCATAGAAACAGGTCGGAAAGACGCATTACGCATATACTACTAGAAGGCAGTTTGAGGATAAATTTTGGTTGCTTAAATTTTCCCAGTTTTTATTTGACGGCCTAAAGATGAGGCTACGTAGGGTGTCGAGGAACATTAGATGCTGTAGAGCCAAAAAGATTTCATCGGTAGTTTCTGATCATGGTGTAAGTTATTCGCCTCAAAGGCGTAGTTCAGGATCTAGAATCGCATTGTTGTACTGAACTCATTTGAATTTTTTTTAATGAGGAATGCTATATAGATTTTACGCCAATAGAGCATTGTTGTACTGATTTTGATTCTTCTTTAAATGAGGAATACTATATAGATTTTTACGTCGGGAGGCCGTAAACGATCGTGGATTATTTACTGCTGGCAGGTTTGGTGTGAGAGAAAAACACTGTTCCCGGTTGGAAATTTACGATCGTTTACGAGCAAGCGAATAGGTACTTGCTATGTAATGATATATGATCAGATGTATTTCCGTCGGTGGAGGAATAGAGTTTAATGATAATAACAGCCTCATAGGCATAGATTCAAACTCACGACCTTAAAAGCCCGAACAGTGCAAGGCTCCTCTGCCTGCTGACAAATGTTTTATATTCTTGCGATTGCTGTAGCAAGTAGGCAAACAGGATAGACACTGTGAGTACACCACCATTAGGCTACCACCAGCGACGGATATTCTTGCCGTTGCAAGTACATCAACCGCTCAGGAACTTGTGATTGTAAAACAAACTGAGTAGACACTGCAAGTATATCAACATTAGGCTATCCGCAACGGTTATGCTTGTGGTCTGAGCTTTGCAGCCAGTACACTTGTGATTGTAAAACAAATAGAATAGACACTGCGAGTACATCAACATTAGGCTGTCAGCGATGGTTATGCTTGCGGTCTTCCTCTAGCTTTGCGAGTACAGAAAAAATCTCTGAGTATCAAGTCCGGTGGTGCGAGAAGTAGGTGCAAATAATCACATGCTCTTCTTGTATTTTAACTTCCTTCCTGTCAAGGCAACACAGCTATCTTCAACTTCAATGTTACTTGGATTCAAGCCAAGCAAAATGCTAGATCATAGTACGAACCAACAACAACAACAAAGCCTTTAAACAGTATAAAACAAGTTGGGGTAGGCTAATCATAGTACGAACCAACAACAACAACAAAGCCTTTAAATAGTATAAAACACTTATTGAGTTGATTCATCGGCGAGAGCAACTGACCAAGATCGACAAAATCAACTGAGAAAAATAATAATTATTGTATTTCACTCTGACATAAATTTTCTGTTCTACTGTCACACATTATAAATCAAGGTTTCAGCCTTGAAAAAACTTTCACATCCTTCATTTCAGACATTTTGCAGAAGGGACTGATACTATATTCAGGTGCAAGCATCCCATATTTCTGCAACGAAAATAATACTTGTTCACTTGATGATGTGTCAGGCTACTCTTTACATGTGAGCTGCAAGTATGCATTCAGTCACAGGATTTGTTCAATAAGTCTTTGAACATGAAACAAAACAACATTAACAACAAATATGCATTCATTTGCGTAAACAGAAATCTTTCAGCTGCTTCATATAATTATTTCCCCTATATCACCATAATTATATCACTGCTGATAGCTTATTCCACAGTGACGAGATGAGGCCTAGTCATTGTACTGAAAACCAGGAAGAAGCGATGCAACAAACCCTACAACAACCAGCTGGACCTCTTTCAAGACACCTCCAAGCCAATTGCGCTGATTTCCTTCTACCTCTGCCTCTTGCGGATTCTCGTTACCAGCTGCAGCATCTTGTTCATGGTTCTCAGCAGCTTGGTCAGGGTTTGCAGGCCCTGCAAGATTTTGCACAACAGCAGAAGCGCTTAGTCACTAGATACTAGCAAACTGTGCATTAACACTTCCTTAGAAAAAGAGAAATATGAATCATTATTGGTACTTGTAGTCAAATCAAAAGCAACAAACAACTTGACTGTTAAAGCATGAAACACCATTCCATCAAAACAGGAATCAACATGAGACATTAGACAGCTGTAACATGTCTCATTCGTTGGTGCTAATCGTGGCCATTTACAATTTTATTTCATGCAAGGGCTACTGCTGTTTATATGAACCTCCCATTGAAGAGCAGATGGTAGTGAAAAGGAAAGTTACAATATTATGGTGAGACTAAAATATACTAAAAAGTGAAATTGGTGTTGCAATATGATGAACAATCATGCATAGAGCACAAACAATACAAAGAGCAGTATATGGAAGCTACCATTGGGCTGATCATTGCCATCATTCTGGGCAGGCAGAGGAGCATGGTTCTCAACCCGAGCAGGGGCCTGTGGTGGACGAGCAGCTGCACCTCCCGCCCGCTGAAGCCATCTTAGAAAAGGTGTAATAGCTCCGGTTTGATATCTACAGGATACAGAACCACGAGGTTATCTAGCAGCACCATATATAGGCTATACAAGTAATGAAGAGTAAACTGTGAAATAGCATTAAGTATATTGGAGATGATTTGAGCAAAGTACTAACAAGTTAATCAATGAGGCAAACAGTATGAGAAGAAACAACCTTTGTTTCGAGCCTTCCTGGCTAAAGAGAAACACCACTGCGGCTAGTTTGATGATCAAGGCCAAGTCAAGCTGAAAAGCAAAGTGAAACCTCCTCACAACAACTTGTTTTTGATGTCCATTTTGCTGCCTAGCATCCTGTACATTCTCTTCACCAACAGGACCACCGACGCTTTCCCTTCAAGCACAAAAGAGCAGATATAGCCAAGCAATTGGACAGTTCAAAACTTCATAATGCTTTGAACTGGTCCCAAGTATCCCCACTCCCCAATGACCAAACTAGAATAAAATGGAATGCCATAGCCCATAGTAGCAAACTACATTTGGCTTCATCATTCTTGCAACAAAAGTTGTTTCTTTTTTAAACTGATCAAAATTTGTAACCAAGTTTTACATGTTAGCTGTAGTTCCATTCTATCTTCCAGCATGGCAGCAACAAAAACAGCACTTGGGCAGCATTCAAGTAAAAGTTAAAGGTGTTTGTGTTGTGGTATTCTCAATCAAATTAGTCATTACTAACAGTTATAGCAAAAGTCCCTGCTGTCATAATGATGGAAATTGTATTATTATTTCAGGACTGAAGTCTATAAGATAAAAGTTCCAGAGTGATCCAACCCTTCACATTCTTGAAACTAATTTTAGCCATTAGGAAAAAGATCAGACAACCCAAGGGGTCAATATGGAATGGCATAAATTTACATTCGGTCTGAGCTGAATATCTACATTGAATGTTGAGCACAAAGTATGAGCAGCAAATTCCAAATCAAAGCAAGTGTTTTTTCACTATATAAATTACCTTTGATGAAATTGTAGGAAGCATAGCGTTCCTCTCTCGCACTAATGTGTTGAATGACATGTCAATCCTGCCCAATGTTACAAATGCTCCAACCAAGCCACCAGAAATTCTGCAAACTATGAAAGTCAAAGTTGAACCGGCTGACAGAACTATAGTTGTATCAGTTGCTCTTCATACTTCTTTTCACAAAACTCAAAATTACACATGATGGCTGTGTCAAACTAAAAACCTAAGTCCAAGAACATTTAATTCAAGCTCATATCTGCAAATGAGATTTGTCAATAAATAATTCACTAACTAAAGAGAGCATACTTGACAGTTTCTAACCTAGTATACGAAAACCATCAATCCTGTAAGACCATACCCCTTTTGCCAATTGGAAACAAGCATTGTATGCTATGATGAACACACAATTGCAAGTGATTTGTATGAACTACTCTAGTAGTTACGATATTCTCTGAACTAAGAATCAAAAGACATGAACTTGCAGTAGCGAGAAACCAACCTAGGTAACACCTACGCCGGGTAAAGTGCGCGAGAACCGCGCAATGAGGTCAGCCGCAAGGGGCGCGCCGCCGCAGTTCACCGCCAAGAGCGTGGCCACGTGGGCGGCAGCGCTCGCGTCCGCTTCCTCGGCGGTGCGCACGATGGCCAGCAGCGCCGGCGGCGCCAGCGCCCGAGCGGATGACGGCGAGGAGGAACAAGAGGTAGGGGTGGCCCGTTGCCCTGTGCCTGGCCTCCTCCCATCGGCGGCGGCGGTGGCTCGCAGATAGCACCGCGGCGATGTCGAACCTGCCCTTGGTCATGTGCAACACGCCAGCACTAGCGTCGGTGTCGGCGCCGGCGCCTCCTCCTCCTCATGGCGCGCTTGGATGTAGGTTTCATGGCCCCCATCCTCACCTGCCTCCTCTTGCTCCACCATGGACGAACGCTGAGGGCGGCGCCCGAGCGGAGTACGGCGAGGAGGAGGGCGACGCCCTAGCGGATGATGGCGAGGAGGAACAAGAGGTAGGGGTGGCCCGTTGCCCTGCGCCCGGCCTCCTCCCATCGGCAGCGGCGGCGGCTCGCAGGATGGCGGCGGTGGAATCGCAGATAGCACCGCGGCGGTGTCGAACCTGCCCCTGGTCGTGTGCAGCACGCCAGCACTAGCGTCGGTGTCGGCGCCGGCGCCTCCTCCTCCTCATGGCGCGCTTGGATCTAGGTTTCATGGCCCCCATCCTCGCCTGCCTCCTCTTGCTCCTCCATGGACGAACGCCGAGGGCGGTGCCCGAGCGGAGTACGGTGAGGAGGAGGGCGACGCCCGAGCGGATGACGGCGAGGAGGAACAAGAGGTAGGGGTGGCCCGTTGCCCTGCGCCCGGCCTCCTCCCATCGGCGGCGGTAGCGGCTCGCAGGACGGCGGCGGTGGAACAAGAAGTAAAAGACATATTCATTTAAGTAACTATACTAATTGTATTATCCATCCTAACTATATTACTCGAAACATTATTTTTACATTTAGAGTTACCGTTTTACCCTTTATCAAAAAAAAAAACTACGAGAATGGAATTACCGCCCAGTCCTATTCCCCACATTTGCGGAGGCAATGGAAGGCGATTTTTGCGCATATGGCCCACCGATCATAGACACAGCAATCGCCTCCCGTTGCCTCCTGTCCCATTGCCTCCCGTTGCCTCCTACCTTTGTTGCCGTCGGATTGGCCGCTCTCGCTCGATGTCAGCCATCGAATTTTTCCCTAATTATTGTAAAAAAATTTCTTTTTTTATTGATGTCCAGGCAACATGTAACTTTGTAATTTGTGAATTGTCCTACTTGATTTCATTGCACTAGTTGATTATTATTGCCTGAAAATTCAGAGATCTCTGCACATTATCGCAACTCCCTATGTGCAAGGTTGCATGCCTGAAAATTAGAGGGCGCATGTTCTTTGCATGGCAAGTTATTATTAATAGCACGCAGCTTTAAAACAACTTCAATTCCCCTGCAGTCCTCTACTTTGGCCCTATTCGCTTGTCTTATAATGTACTTTTCAGCTTGCTTTTTCAGCCGAAACAGTGTTTTCTCTCACAGCAAATCAGCCGGAACAGTGTTTCGGCTTGTTTTTTCAGCGAAGCGAACATGGCCTTTATTCACAAATTGGCGTCTATATAACTCAAATGCTGTAACTTGAACACACGATACATATATATGCGCAAGTTAGCATGCCAAGAACAAGTATCTCAACCAAATTCTTGTGAACAATATACACCATCATCATATTTTGCTACCACCATACCATGGTCGCCATGATCCTCGAGGTCATACAGATTTGCCAAGACAGGCTACTCACCTCGTCCACTAACAACCTACCACCCATCCGTCACCTCCTGGCTTTCTTACTCATAACCGTTGTAACTGTCAAGTATCTTACCCGACATCCACGCAGAGTGTACCTTGTTGAGTACGCTTGCTTCGGTCCTAACTCAAACTACCGAATTGCCCCAGCCTCCTTGATTGAGAATTTTCGCCTATCAAATTTCCTTGACGATGATGACACTTCCTTCCCAAGCAAGATTTGTAGACGCTCTGGCCTTGGTGACGAGACATGCCTCCCCTCTTCATATCATTGCACCCCACTCATTCCTAGTTTTAGCTTAGCTCGTATGGAGGCAGAGCAGGTCATCTTCACGGTCGTCGATGACCTATTTTCCAAGGCATCAATGGAACCTAGTAAAATTGACATACTGATTGTCAATTGCAGCCTCATGACGATGACACCATACATGACTGACATGATCATAAACAGATACAAGCTGCGTAGCCATATACAAAATATACAACTATCTGGGATGGGGTGCAGTGCAGGATTGATCGCCGTTGGGCTCGCCAGGAACCTCTTGCAACTCATGCCCTACGGTGCACAGGCGCTGGTGGTATCTACGGAGATCGTGACTTGCAACTACTATGCAGGGAAGAAGAGATCGATGCAGCTGACCAACATGCTGTTTCGCATGGGAGGCGCCACGGTTTTACTCTCCAATTCAAGGGCCAATGCTCGGTTTGAGCTTCTGCACACTGTGCGGAAATCCACTCTGCCCAGGATAGCGCATACCACTGCGTTTTCCATGAGGAAGACGACTAGGGGAACCTAGGGGTTAATTTGTCCAAGGATCTTGTGGCCGTCTCTGGCGAGGCACACAAGGACAACATCAGCACAAGTGCCCCTCTTCTGCTTCCAGTCTCTGAGCAGCTATCGTTTTTGCTCTCCTCCATTGCACAAAAGGTGTTCATGAAGAAAATTACAAGCAGGCAGTATGTTCCAAATTTCGGCTTGGCCGTCGAGCATTTCTGCATACATGCTGGTGGGCGAGCAGTGATCGACGCAGTGCAGCGTAGCCTGAATCTATCGGATGAGCAGGTTGAGCCGTCGAGGATGACACTGCATCGATTTGGAAACACATCGAGCAGCTCGGTATGGTATGAAATGGCATATTGTGAGGCCAAGCAGTTGATGCGGAAGGGGGATCGAGTTTGGATGATTGGGTTTGGGTCTGGGTATAAGTGCAACAGCGCTGTGTGGAAGTGCATTCTACCAGAGCCTTTTCCCTGTGTACCATTAAAAAAGATGGCCTTTTTCTATAGGCCATTAAAAAATTCGGACTTACCTAGGTGCCATGACACTTTATTTCTTTGCCCCCCAAGCCATTCCGTGCACGTTCTGTTTGGTTTTGACAGTTTCAGGAAATTTGTCCATCTTACCCTTCTATGAGGGAGAGGCCGTGTTGACCGACCTTGACCGCCATCGTATTCTCACTCTCGCTTCTCTCTCGTTCTCTTCCCCAAACCCTAGCTGAGGCGGGCGGCGGCGGACGTGGAACCCTAGCGGCGGCGGCGGGTTGAGAAGAAGATCAATCCCCCGTGCTTCTGGCGTCGAATGGGGTAGTCCTGCTTGGAGTTCACCGTGGATCCAGAGGATTGGCCGCGTATGGCGGTGAGGTGAAGAAGGGTGCGGGCGAGCGACCGAACTTGTGAGCTGCCGGGTGAGTGTTATTCCCCCTAGATTGCATGCTCCTTGGTATGTATGGATCGATTAGGTCGGGTAGTTGTGAATGTGGATGCTTAGGGTCTGTCTTGTTGATTGTGGTGTTGTTCCCCATTGTTTGCGTTCTCCTTGATTGCGTGCTCCTTGTTGTTCATCTGTAGGATGGACGCAGACAATAGCTTCAACCTAGAAATGTGGATTGTTACTCCCAATTCGCATGCTCGGTGGTTTTCTTTGAACAAAATTGTGGATGCTGAGCTTACTAACTTCGAAGATCTGGTTCGTGATGTTGTTGACAAGTATCCACCCGATTTCGGTGAGGTAGCTCGACTGTTTTATTTCTGCAATCAGAGTAAGGTCAACGTTGAAGTAAGGAGTGACCAAGATATGCGTGAAATGTTTGCTAAAAGTAATGAATCAAAGTGTTGTTTCTTGACTGTTGCCTATAATAGGCCAACTAGTGAGCCTCAGATTCCTGATTGGGATTTTAGTCCCCCTGCCATCTCTGTTGAAGCCCCATTCACTCCTTCAGTCCACTGTCCTACCAGAGTAGAAGCAAGCAATGCCTCCCAGAGTGCCACCCAGAGTGAATGTGCTGAACCTGAATATCTGGCTAACCCAAACCCCATCCAATGAGCATGTGGGTGTTGATGAGGAAGGGTTGTACATTGACCTTGGCCCCCCAACATCCCCCACCTACCAAACCTCACAGTCAAGTTTGCAGTAAGCAAAGGCAGCCTGAAAGTTCTGATGGTTCAGACAGTGATGACTCTGACGATGAATCCTTGTCTGATGATGATAGTGAAGTAGAGGACTTAGATGATATTATTAAAGATAAAGAACCTGAACAAATTCCTGATGCTGATTATGACAAGAAGGACCCTCCTATGGTTGTAGGCATTGTTTATTCAGACATTCCTTCCTTTAAGCTGGCTTTAGCTACACATTCTGTGAAACATGAGTACCATTATAACATTGAGGCAAGTGACACAGGAAGGTATAGGGCAACCTGCACTGCCCAGAATGATGGCTGCCCGTGGAGAATCCATGCATCAACTCTGAAGGATGGTGTAACTGTTAAGGTACTGTGTATGTACTTTTTGTAAATGCTGATAGCAATTTGATTCTGTTATTACTTATTGCAAATGCATGCAGTAACTGTGGAATGTATATTTGTTTTGCAGATAAAGGGGAACCCATTTTCCCATCAGTGCTAGAGCGCCAGGAGGCAAAGAGTCTGTGTAGGAGTGACTTAGTTCTGGGTCTGTCATCAAGTGGTTGATTGGCTCAAGGAAGATGGGACTGTGGGTGCCACTGAACTACAAAGGAGATTGAAGGATGAGCACAAGATTGTGGTGCCCTACAAAAGAGTATACAAAGGTAGACTACTTGCCATGGATAAGATTTATGGCCCATGGGACAAAAGTTTTGACAATCTTTTTAGATTTAAGGCCCAGATAGAGGAAACCAGTCCTGGTTCATGGGTTGTGATTGATCACCACACCATTAATAACAAGATAAGGTTTAATAGGCTCTTTTTTGCACTTAAACCTTGTGTTGATGGCTTCCTTAGAGGTTGTAGACCATATCTTGCAGTAGATAACACATTTTTAACTGGGAGGTTTAGGGGCCAGTTGTGCATTTCCTGTGCAGTTGATGGGTACAACTGGATGTACCCAGTAGCAGTAGGTGTCATAGATTCTGAAACCAATGAAAATTGGGTATGGTTCATGGGGAGGTTGAAGGAAGCAATAGGCAGTCCACCTGGGCTTACTTTCTCCACAGATTGCGGCCAGGCAGTGATGAATGGAGTTAGTGAAGTGTTTCCAGAAGCTGAACATAGGGAGTGTATGTACCATCTAGTACAGAATTTCAAGAAGAGGTATAGTGGTAAAGTTTTTTATGAACACTTGTGGGCTTCTGCATATTCTTGGAGTCCATATATGTTTGATAAGCATTATCAGGCAATGGCTGCTGCCAAAGTAGAAGCTATGAAGTACCTTCAAGACACTCACAAGAAGCTATGGACTAGGAGCCTGTTTGGCACCGCCTCAAAAGTTGATTATGTGACTAACAACTTGGCTGAGTCTTTCAATAACTGGATAAAGGGTGAGAAGCAGAAGCATCTGGATGACTTGATGGACACTTCGGTCTTGGCGCTCAAACGCTTGGTCAGGGAGTGGCACACAGGGCAAACAACAATTTCACTCATCCTCCCTAGACTGAGGGCACTTCGGTCTTTTCTCCTCGCCGTTACACACCGTTACCAGCGAAAATGGACGGAATGGCTTGGGGGGCAAAGAAATAAAGTGTCATGGCACCTAGGTAAGTCCGAACTTTTTAGTGGCCTGTAGAAAAATGCCATCTTTTTTAATGGTACACAGGGAAAAGGCTCATTCTACCAGCCGGTAGTGCCGACTCAGCATGGCCGCATGGGCAAACTGTATTCATCGTTACCCAATGGAAGTCCCAAAACAAGTGTAACTGCCATGACCAAACAGTGTAGGTAATGATGGACTAGCAAAATATGAAATATATGAAACCATGATGTATACTTTTAGGCATGTTCAGTCACAAATACTAGATGCTTGGAGTAGGATCCGGTCTTAGGGTATGTTCATCTATCCAAAGCAACACATTGGTCTCCCTTTTTACCCTTCTGCTTGTCCTCTCCTCAATAACAGCATGCATGCCTCCCGGCCTCTCTCCAAGTTGTGCAAAGGAGTTAATAAGTTACTACCAGTTTGTATTCCAAACGAAAATATTGGACCTCTTGACATTTTGATTTTTCTAATAAAGCGACCGGGTTGTTTTCCTAATGCAAATATTGCACATATAATTTTTGCTGACTATTCAAGTGACCATGGCATCAGTACAGAGAAGTTCGTCAAAAGTGAAGTTACTGAGGTCGTATCGTATATATCTGTACTATATATGACGACATAAAAAATTGATTAGGTTTTCTACAATAGCATTAGCTACAAAATTACAAAACTAAGGTTGCTTATATAGATCTTACCAAAGATTTTGGAACCAGGAATACTAAATGGATGGCACATTTCATCTAAATATAGTAGCAGTTTAGTAATTAAGAGGTTTATGTTTTTTTTTTGCAAGATGTAATCAAGAAAATATACTATTGGTAGATTAACAAAACAATAGATCTTTTTTAATAATTCTTCTTATACATAGGGTCTCAATTTGAATTTTGTACCGGCCAACCAAAATGCTAAGGACGGCCATGATATTATCACATAACATTTGCTAGTACGGTACGGTACTATGACTTACTACAATGACCTAAAGCGCCCACCTAATTCTGCCTCTGCTAACTGTAAATGAAATAATTGTACAGTGAAGTCTGCAAAAGGCGATCGTGATCAGACTATTACCTGTGGATGCCCGAAAACTGTAGTTTCTCGATGCAAATCGGCCCGTTTAAAATGCAGGAATTTCTTGTGTTCCTACTTACAAGACCAAAGACAGAGAAAAACAACCCCCGCAGTTGATTGATCTTCTGGGGGCGTGCTCTGGTGGCAACAAGCCTCGGGGAGGTAAACAAATTGGATGCATGCAGTTTGCACCGGTCTTTTATTTATACATGCCATGGATAAATGCTACATGTTTTCACCTCATGATACAACAGCACGCATCTAGCTGTGTTTCGTGGGTCTCACTACTACACTCAGACTTTTCACAGCCACGTCGTAACCCATTGCAGCCGCATTTCGGCCTCGGCAGTAAGTTGTCGGCAGTGATGGTCATAGTCCTCGCTGACCCTATCTAAGATCGACTGGGGTGTACACTACACTGCCATATTGGCTTATCATCCATCTGTGATAAGGTCCTTACTTTCGTCGCTTTAGAGCACTACTCGTATGTGTGGGTATGCACTAACACCGCCGCATGGCTCATGATCCGTCTGTGATCAGATCCTTATTCCGTCGCATTGAGGCCTGACCCGCCTGTTTGGGTATACACTAACACCGTCGTATTGGCTTATGATCCGTCCATGATCAGGTCTTTGTTTCTGTCGCATTGGAGCACGACTCACCTGTGTCGAGGCGAACATCACAATCGCTTCAGTGTATGAACCGTCTGGTCATAGGGCATGATCACCATCGCGTTGCTGTACGATCCATCCGTGATGATCCTTTCGTCAGTGTCGGTTATTAAACGATTCGGCGGTGATACACTATTGACCCCTACCACATCAAACGAATAACGGAGGTGATGATATCTGATTTTCACAATTTATTTACTAATTTAGCTGGGCCTTAATAGCTTACTGAACACACACCATACAGATATAATTATTACACACCATTCATGATGTCCACAATAAAGAGTACTTTTTACAGTAACAATCGACACTAACATAACAACTATGTCAACTGATGAATTAACGCAAGCGGTACATAGATAGCAGAATAAAGGTTCTGCTCCCTACAGACTTACGTAACGAAAACGAGGTAGATGTGCTCTGCTCCTTCAGATTGGCACTACTGCTTGCAAGGCAAAGCTTCCTTCGGATTGGTAGGCAATGCACCATGGAACCCCTCTTCTTCCTTCCTTAGCCAATGCAGGAAAATTATTCAAAACCACTCAGACTCCTCCTGCTACACAAAACAGGATAATTAATGATATTCAACACACAATTCCTTTAGTTACCAAGCCCAAATTGGTCTATATATAGAATCAAAACAACTACCTACCTGAAAAAAGGTATGACATAATTACAACAAAATACAGCATATGCACCTTTACTGCTCTGCTAATGACTCCTGAACAAGGGAACATAAGGAAGATAGTGAGGTCCGCCACTCATACATAATAGTTTCTAGGTACTTCTAGGACAGTTGATGGCCCGGGCAGGGAGAACATGAACTTTACTGCGGTTCATGTCATATGCAAGTAGTGTTTTGTCCTCCCCAACAAGGAAAATCAAATTTCATTCTAGATGAAATGCAATCACTCTATAGGCCGTACCACAAACCTCGGTACCAATTTCAATATTCTTCTTTCCAAATAGCTACAGCATGGTCACCTTATGCTTCAATGTCCATTTACTAGTACAATAGTCTTCAAGGATCCAGATTGAAAGCTCATACCTATTCAAAGTATCAGCAGTACATAAACACAACTGACCCTGAGCTTCATGGATGGAGATTGCATCACCAGTTGTCCTACGAATTTTTTTCCATGTCTTTCTCTCCATATCAACAGCAACTATCTGGGTGAACTCCAACATGTGCATAAAACCATTAACATACACACCTTTCCCATATGTGGATACTACAATACCCTCGCCCCATTTAGATTCTTTAAAGATCCATAATCCAGTTTTAGATGAGTATATGTCAAGGAGCATATTGTGTATCGTTTTGGGATTCCTCCAACTATCACTACCGATCAAGGGACAATGTTCACATCAGAAGAGTTTAGAGATTTTGCTGCCAGTGTGGGAATTAAGTTGCTAAATTCTTCTCCTTACTATGCTCAGGCTAATGCCAGGCAGAGGCGTCCAATCAGATTATGATTAAGCTGATCAAGAAAAGGATTGAGGAGCAGCCAAGGAAGTGGCATTCAACTCTTAATGAGGCACTATGGGCATATAGGATGACCTGTCATGGATCGATTAAAATGTCACCTTATGAACTTGTGTATGGTTATAATGCAGTCCTTCCTTAGGAGATTCGAATTGGATCGAGGCATGCAACATTGCAAAATAATTTGTCAGCCAGAGTCTACAAGAATCTTATGATAGACGACTTAGAGGACTTGAGTTGCCATCGGTTGCGTGCTCTTGAGAATATTGAAGCCAATAAACTAAGGATTGCAAAGTATTACAATAAAAAGGTCAAGAGCAAACAATTTTCTGAAGGAGACTTAGTCTAGAAAGTGAAATTGCCGATCGGGTCAAAAGACAACAAGTTTAGCAAATGGTCACCTAATTGGGAAGGACCTTATTGGATTAGACGTTGTGCGTCTGGCAATGCTTATATTTTGGAAACACTAGGAGGAGAAGAAGGGTTTGACAGAGCAATCAATGGGAAATATCTAAAGAAATATTATCTAGCGTTTAGATTAATACTTGACAACCGATTTGTTTGGTCATCGGCTCTAATAGCCGATACCAGAAGGGTATCGCCTCTAGTTCAAAAATAAACCCAAGGGGTAAAAGCTGGTATGATATGTATCACCTATAGAGCAAGAACAAACACAAGATTGATACATGGAATATGAGCACAAGAAACCAATTAAAATGAAGAAATTGTTTGCCAGCTTCTCCTATTATAAGCTAAAGGCTGGGGAACACTTTATTCACTATGTCCATGGCCTGGCTAGCAAGGGCTACGGAGTTGGTGGCATCGAAGAAATCCTCGACTAGGCGCTCATGATCCCAGGGTGTTTGGTGGCTAGAAAACCATGGGGAAGAAGTCAAAGCTCGTGGCCAGAGCGAGCATGTGCAGCAGCCAATGCCATGGCAGCACCATGGCGAACACCATGAAGGGCAACCTCTCTAACATGGTTTGGGATGTTGTGCAAGCGAACCACCAGCATGGCTCCCATGGCATTGACAAATCCTACTACGCACTCCGTAGCTGATCGAAGGCTTTCTAGCTGAGACGATAGATCTAAAAAGATTCAAGGAAAGGATGATAAAGATCTAGAAGACAAAAATTAAGAAGAGATAGAAAATTGTGGAAGGCGTCTTACCCATGATTCTGGCTTCAGCCTTGGCCAACCTCTCCTCCACCTGGTCGGCCACGAAGGGTGATTGATGCTGAGCCATGGCTAGAGCCGATTCTGCTATGGAGATGCAGTTGGTGAGCTTCTAGCCAGCCCGATCGATGGAAGCGATTAGGTCGTCGTTATCTATCTGCTTCCTCGGGTAGCAGGGGAGCTCACAGTGGATTGTTGATGAGGACAACCCTAGGAGTTGAGCGGAGTCAGCCCTATGCTCTATGATGATAGGAGCATCCTGGGTTACACCCTCCTGATGATGAAGATGCCGGCGTGGTGACACAGACCCATTGAAGGCCTCCTCAGTAGACCTCTTACCGTTCTCCATGCCTTCAAAACTATGAGAAAGCAGAATCACACCAAAGATACAGAAGGTTTGGGACAAAGCAGGTTGTTTTTTCGATCCACAGCCGTGGCCTGTATATATAGCCTAGGAGGTGAGAAGATAGGCTTCGCCGGGGTTGTGGAATTAAAGTCAGATATGGAAACGGATCGACACTCCAGAAATTCAGGGGACGGATCACAAAGAGACAACAGATTCAGACTTATTGCTTCCTATAATTACAAAATGTCAGAGGAAGCAAACAGAAGAGAAACATAACTGAAGTTGTTGAGTTGCTCTCGCTAGTGTCGGATAGACATTTATTGTCGCCCTAGAAAGATGGATCCAAGCAGCCCGTGAAGCAATGATGCTCTCGTAAAGCTTTGAAGCCTGGGCTCATAAGATTGCAAAGATGGTGACAGACAGTAGACCCCAGATCGAGATTCTCTACCCATGACTACGGACCTATCGGAGATACATGCATGATAATTTTGGAATAAAATTCCTTCTATCCCAAAATTGGAGGGCATGTGTAATAGAAACGGGGATCCCGATCTTCCGTCAGGTAGTGGTAACTATCGTTGTGGCAGGAGAATGACACACCGATCCAGCTTTAGACCGAAAGATCGAATCCTGCAATCTTAGCACCATAACTCCTCTGAATATCAACCGAGACATGGATCCAGTTGACCTCGCCAAGAAGGCTAATCCCTGCCTGCGCAATGAAGAACACAAGCAAGAACAAGAAAGAAAGCAACCAAATTGCAGATGAATGATTAATCTCACGAAGTTGGGTTCTCACAAACCGATGAACGGCGAAACTGTTCTTGACAGATTAATCTAAGCAAAAACCCAAACCCTAATGGAGAGGGTGGTGGCTGTTTATGAAGACTCTAGGGTCATGCAATACCCCTGGACGCTGCCCTCTAATGGGCCCAAACACGATACACGGTCCAACATACAAAAAGACAGGTGTCGCAGCACCCTGGCAGATTCTGGACGCTGACTTGTTTCGATGATTCCCGTTGATTCTAAAGGGATTTTGATGTGAGACTGACTTGTATTGGCTTCCTTATCAAATTAGCTTTCCAACCATATGTGTATCGTCGAAAACGAAAGTCCGGATGCGTCCTAGGTGACCAGTTTAAGGTAGGCTGAATCCTAGAGGCCGAGGCAGACTCGAAATCATGTTGGACTAGGCCTCCGGTTTCTGTTGAACGTCCTTGCTGGTCATCAATGCCTCCGCCTCTTCCTCTAAGTCCCTCATGACCCTCTCCAATGTTCCTAAGCAAGATAACATCATTAGGTAGTAGTCTATTCTCAAAAGTATGAAAAGGATCGCTTAAGAACGAGATGACCTCTAAATTGAGTTGACGCATTCGAGCCTAGGTCATTGGACCTTGCATGACGGTTGGAGGATCAGAGGGTACATCCGAAGGAGTGATGTCCTCATGATCCTCTCCCTCTTGAAACTGAGTCAGTCCTCGACTCAAGCTTATCTTCTTCTCCCAAATAAGGCTTCAAATCTGCAATGTTAAAGGTGGGACTAACCCTGAACTTGGGTGGCAACTCAAGTTTGTAGGCATTATCATTTATTTTCTCAATTATCTTATAAGGACCAGCTGCTCTTGGCATTAATTTAGACTTACGCAGCTCAGGAAATCTATGTTTTCTCAAATGTAACCAAACCAAATCACCCGGTTCAAGTTTAATTTCTTTTCTACCTTTACTACCAGCAATTCTATACTTTTCATTCATTCTTTCAATATTTGCTTTAGTTGTTTCAGTGCAACTTATGTATGAAATCAGCACGCTCTCTAGCATCACTATGTGTTCTTTCAGTGGTAGGTAAAGGCAAAAGATCAATAGGAGTGTGATGGTTAAAACCATACACTACCTAAAAAGGACTTACCTTGGTGGTGGAATATTCCGCCCTGTTATATGCAAACTCCACATGCAGTAAACATTCTTCCCACATCTTCAAATTGCGCTTCAAAATTGCTCTCAACATGGTGGACAATATTCAATTCACTACCTCTGTTTGGCCATCAGTTTGGGGATGACATGTTGTAGAAAACAGCAGCTTGGTCCCCAATTTATTCCACAAAGTGCGCCAAAAATGACTCAAGAATTTTGCATCACGATCTGAAATAATAGTAGAAGGCATACTATGCAAGCAAACGATTTCTTGAAAGAAAAGGTCAGCAATATGAACAACATCGTTGCTCTTATGACAAGGAATAAAATGTGCCATCTTAGAAAAACGATCAACCACCACAAAAATACTATCTCTCCCTCTCTTAGTCCTTGGCAAACCCAACACAAAATCTATAGATATATCAACCCAAGGAGTAGAAGGAACAGGAAGAGGCATATACAAACCATGTGGGTTCAACCGTGACATAGCTTTTTGACATGTGGTGCACCGAGCCACATACCGTTCTACATCTTGCCTCATCCTAGGCCTAAAGAAATGTGTGGACAACACCTCCTCTGTCTTCTTGGCTCCAAAATGTCCCATCAATCCGCCTCCATGTGCCTCCTGCAACAACAAAAGACGAACGGAGCCAACTGGAATGCATAGGCGGTTAGCTCTAAACAAAAACACATCATTGATCATAAACTTATTCCATGTATGTCCCTCTCAACAATTTGGCAACACGTCCTTAAAATTAGGATCAAGCGCATATTGTTCTTTTACTGATTCAAGCCCTAAAAATTCCGACAATCAAGTTGGGACAGCAATGTATATCATCTAGACAAAGCATCAACAATCATATTATCCTTCCCTTTCTTGTGTTTGATAATATAAGGGAAAGATTCAATAAATTCAACCCATTTAGCATGCCTATGATTCAAATTATATTGAGAGCAAAGATACTTAAGTGATTCATGATCAGAATGAATAACAAATTCTTTAGGCCACAAATAATGACGCCACGTCTCTAAAGAACGGACAAGTGCATACAATTCCTTATCATACGTGGAATAATTCAGAACAGGACCATGCAATTTTTCACTAAAGTAAGCAATGGGTTTACCATCTTGCATCAAAACACCCCCAATGCTAACTCCACTAGCATCACATTCTAGCTCAAAAGTCTTACCAAAGTTTTGAAGTTGTAGCAATGGTGCGTGTGTGAGCTTGTCCTTCAAAGTGTCAAAGGACTCCTCATGTGCCTTTTCCCAATGGAACACCACACCTTTCTTCGTCAACTCATGCAACGGGGCAGCAATGGTGCTGAAATCTTTGACAAAGCGGCGGTAGAATCCCGCAAGACCAGGAAAACTCCTCACCTGTGTGACGGTTTGGGGAACCGGCCAACTCTTTATGGCTTCAATTTTTATCTTGTCCACCTCAATTCCCTATGGAGTTACAACATAGCCAAGAAAAGAAACTCGATCCATGCAAAAGATGCACTTCTCAAGGTTACCAAATAAACGTGCATCACGTAAAGCATTAAAAACAACACATAAGTGATCCATATGTTCAACAAAAGACTTGCTGTAAATCAATATATCGTCAAAGTAAACTACCACAAAACGACCAATGAAAGATCTTAAAACCTCATTCATTAAATGCATGAAAGTGATAGGTGCATTTGTCAAACCAAAAGGCATTACTAACCACTCATACAAACCGAATTTGGTTTTAAACGCAGTTTTCCATTCATCTCCAAGTTTTATTCTAATTTGATGGTAGCCACTTCGCAAGTCAATCTTGGTGAAAAATATAGAACCACACAACTCATCAAGCATGTCGTCTAGCCTAGGAATAGGATGACGATACCGAATAGTAATATTATTGATGGCTCTACAATCAACACACATACGCCAAGTTCCATCTTTCTTAGGAACCAAAAGTACAGGAATGGCACAAGGACTAAGGCTTTCACGTACATACCCACGGTCCAAAAGGTCTTGGACTTGCTGCTGAATTTCCTTAGTCTCCTCAGGATTGGTTCGATAGGCAGCACAGTTAGGGCAAGGTTGCTCCCGGAATTAAATCGATTTGATGCTCTATCCCTCTCATAGGTGGCAACCCCTAGGGGTATCTCAGCTGGAAAAATATCCTCATACTCCTGCAAAAGGTTAGTGACAGTAGGAGGCACCGAGCTAACAATATCATCAAGCGAAAACATAGCTCGTTTGCATACCAAAGCATAGCAAATAGAAATTTCAGCAAAGTCACATTTTGTTGCAAGCATAACACCACCCTTCAATTTAATCCCCTCGTCCTTAGAAATAGATGTAGACTTATCCTTTTTAGGTGGGAGAATAGAATTAGCAACTTGCTAATTTTCAGATTGAACATCATTCAAACTAGTAGCGCGTTCTCTATCAGCTTGTATAATTTGAGCAGGGGTCAAAGGTACCAAAGTAATTTTATTTCCTTTATGCACAAAGGTGTATTTATTACATCTACCATGGTGTGTAGCATCATTATCATGTTCCCACGGATGACCCAATAAGAGTGAACAGGCTTGCATAGGTACCACATCACAATCAATAGAATTAGCATAAGAACCAATGGAAAATGAAACTCTACAAGTTTGTGTTTCCTTTGCTTTTCCAGAATCATTTAGCCACTGAATATGGTATGGACGTGGGTGCAGGCATGTGGTCAAGCCAAGCTTCTTGACCAAATCAGAACTCACCAAATTATTGCAGCTACCTCCATCAATAATGACACATGCTCGACGGTTGCTGATGACGAAGAAAATCTAGAACAAGTTATGGCATTGTAGCTTCTCATGTTGCTAGACTTGTGAGCTGAGCACCTACTGTACAATGATGCTCCTATTGGCCGCCATGGCTTTGTCACCAAGGACTTTGCCATTCTCCTCATCTGTATCTTGGTCTTCTTCATCCTCAATGTCAGAGGTGCTGATGTAACCATCTTCTATAGCAATGTATGCCCGCTGACTTGGGCAGTCCTTCTGCACATGGCCAATGCCATGGTAGCGGTGGCACTGAATACCTGAAGTGCATCCCATCGATGCAACGGATGAGGCACTCTTGGTAGGCACCTACAAAGAATTTTTACCTAAATCTGAAGGACGTGCGGGAGGTGCCTTAGGTGTAGCGGTAACTCTAGAGGCTGCTGGTCGCTTGCTCGCTGGTGGAGGTTCCCAAAAAGTGGTTGGCTTGGTTAGCCCCGAAGATGGTGCTAAGCGTGGCGTGTATGTGGTGCTGGACCTTGCTCTTGCTGTGCTGTTCATGCCCCTGTAATTCCTTTTCTACAAGCATAGCAAACTGAAACAATTGGTTGACAGTGTTAAATTCTTTATAATCAACAATGTCCTGAATCTCACGCCTCAAACCCGAATAAAAATGAAAAATGGAATCTTCGTTCCCCTCCGCAACACCACAACGCATCAATCCCTTTTGGAGCTCAACATAGTAATCATGTACAGATTTCTCTCCTTGTTCTAAACGCATCAATTTCTTATGCAAGTCTCTATGATAAGGAGGAACAAAACGATCATGCATAGCTATCTTAAGTTCTTCCCACGTACCAGGTAAAGCATCCTATGCAGCTAGCCCATTCCACCAAATAATGGCAAAGTCCTTAAACTCACTAGTAGCTTGTCAAACTCTATGGTGCTCAGGCACAAGGTGGGCACTAAACTTTTGTTCTACCATCATCTCCCAATCAAGATATCCCTCAGCATCATAATGACCCAAAAAAGATGGTATTATGAACTTAATCTTAGCATAAGGATCATCGGGACATGGTGATTATTACCTTGATGGTGGTGGACACCACCCATACCTGTCGTGTTGCGGTGAAGACGTCATCGTAATCTTGCTTGTCGGAAGGCTGCTCGATCTATGTTGCCAGTAGCATCATGCAACATGTCTTCTGGCAAGAGACCATTGGTGTTGCTGCCAGAGACATCGTTGTTGACTGCCACCAAGGTTTCCAACTCAGTAACCTTGTCAGTTAGCATGGAAATTCGTTTGTCCAATCTCTCTATGCTGTTGCCAATGTTGAGTTCAATGAGTGCGTCAGTGACGACCTTCCTGATGGCCTCATTCATCCTTTTTAGGGCATTATCTACAGCAGCTTGCAGTTGCACTTGGATGACACACTCGTTGAAATCCTTGGGACTGTTATCTCCAGTCTGATCACCTCCTGTCATTGTAAACACAAAAATAGGAACAAATGGTGAAAGTTATCCCTAACAAATTACTATGTGGTTGTAGTGGTGTCACTTTTCACAGCAAGTGGAAGTGTCTTACCAAGCTCTTACAAAGTTCTTATCCAACACAAGTAGTGGGCGGTACAACCGGCGGCTGGTCCGTGATACCTGTGAGGCAGTGGTACCGAGATTGCAAGGCCCTTTTTATGTACTGATCTGAAGAGTTTGTGGAGCTTGGAAGGCACACAAAGAATAATATGTATATTTGGCACACAAGTCAGTAACAGAAAGTAATACTGAATTATAGTCCAAAGTACTTGTTCTCGTTGCTAGTCTAAAATGTTCCAAGTACCAGGTGTGTAACAAAAAGGTATGGTGGATAGCAAGGTGATTGGGGTGTGAAAAACAAGTATGGCGGATAGCAAGAGCAACACAAACAAGGAACCAGACAGCACACGCTAACATAGCTCACTTTGGCCTTCTCTATGTGCTCCTCTAGATATTGTTCCTCTTTTGCCCCTCTTTTTTCTATTTTTGGGCTGTCGTTGTGTTTTTGGGAAATTTTGACTTTTTCTTTTTATTTTTTTGATATTTTTTATTCACTTAGGATCACAAAAGAAATAACCACAAAAAATATGAGCTCAAACAAGTGAAAGGTGTGGTCTGTGGAAATTTTAGAAGATGTGCTCAAAATTGATAAAAAGCTTGTGACCATGAAAAGATGATCTTGTGACCAGTTTTTGACCAAAATAAAATTTTCCAACCCCAGCAAGACAAGGGATGGATGGATCCAAAAATTTTTTTGATCGATTTTGATATATGGAACGTCGAAATTCGCAGTTCGTATGCGAAAACTAGACCAGTTTTAAGAACGGACTCCGAATTAGAGGACAAAACAGGAACAATGCGCGCAAAATTGGTCACGACAGCAAGGATTTGATGGAAACGATGGGAGAAAACACACGAACTAGACTCTAACATGACCTAACCAGCAACAAGACCCGGACCAGGACACAAACTCAACACGATGGACTCTGAAACCAAAATATGCAAAGGCTATGGCGCGGAAGGTTCTAGGACAGGAAAAAAATATGGCACTGGACTATGGGACGAATGTGAAACACTCAAAACTAGGGGATAAATGTGAACCTGATGGTATGCCTTAGCTCTGATTACCACTTAATGGGAATAGGGATCCCTGATCTTCCGTCAGGTATAGGTAACTATCGTTGTGGTGAAGAATGACACACCGATCTGGCTTCAGATCGAAAGATCGAACCTTGCAATCTTAGCACCACAACTCCTCTGGTTATCTTCGGGTCAACCATATAGGAGATTATGATGAGAATTGGTTGATAGATTGAGTGAATATTTTCAATTTGCTTGCTCAACCACCTCGAAGCCTTCATCTCATCACCAAGTACCTACATCAATAATCTAAGCACATTTTGGTACCCAACTCTTATTGGGTCCTTTTGAGTTAGTCAACAAGTGCTTAGGCACCCAAATGGCTTTCGTACTAGTATGTGGTGAACACATCACCTTGCTAGTGCTAATTCCATTTGTGGTCTTCCTAAGCATATCATTATAAACAAATGTGTTAGGCTTAGGAGTGTTACCATTTGGGCATTCATAGCTTAGATGTCCCTTTCTTCTACAAGCATAGCATATGCAGCCTTTGTTTGCTCTATGCTTGTTTTGCTTGTATGGACATCTATCAACCTTGTGGCCCGTCTTATTGCATCTAATGGGAATGGGGATCCTGATCTTCCATCAGGTATAGGTAACTATCGTTGTGGCGGAGAATGACACACCGATCCTAGCTTCAGATCGAAAGATCGAACCTTACAATCTTAGCACCACAACTCCTCTGGTTATCTTTGGGTCAACCATATAGGAGATTATGATGAGAATTGGTTGATAGATTGAGTGAATATTTTCAATTTGCTTGGTCAACCACCTCGAAGCCTTCATCTCATCACCAAGTACCTACATCAACAATCTAAGCACATTTTGGTACCCAACTCTTATTGGGTCCTTTTGAGTTAGTCAACAAGTGCTTAGGCACCCAAATGGCTTTCGTACTAGTATGTGGTGAACACATTACCTTGCTAGTGCTAATTCCATTTGTGGTCTTCCTAAGCATATCATTATAAACAAATGTGTTTGGCTTAGGAGTGTTACCATTTGGGCATTCATAGCTTAGATGTCCCTTTCTTCTACAAGCATAGCATATGCGGCCTTTGTTTGCTCTATGCTTGTTTTGCTTGTATGGACATCTATCAACCTTGTGGCCTGTCTTATTGCATCAAATGGGAATGGGGATCCTGATCTTCCGTCAGGTACAGGTAACTATCGTTGTGGCGGAGAATGACACACCGATCCAGCTTTAGATCGAAAGATCGAACCTTGCAATCTTAACACCACAACTCCTCTGGTTATCATCTGAGACACGTATCCAGTTGACCTCACCAAGAAGGCTAATCCTTGCCTGTGCAACAAAGAACACAAGCAAGAACAAGAAAGAAAGCAACCAAATTGTAGATGAATGATTAATATCATGAAGTTAGGGTCTCACAAACTGATGAACGGTGAAACTGTTGTTGACAGATTAATCTAAGCAAAACCCAAACCCTAATGGAGGGGTGGCGGCTGTTTATGAAGACTCTAGGGTCGTGCAAGACCCATGGACGCGCCCCTAATGGGCCCAAACATGATACACGGTCCATCGGACCAAAAGATGGTGTCGCAGCACCCTGGCAGATTCTGGACGCTGACTTGTTTCGACGATTCCCGTTGATTCTGAAGGTATTTTGACATGAGACCACTTGGATTGCCTTCCATATAAAATTATATTTCCAACCATATGTGGATCGTCAAAAACGAAGTCTGGATGCGTCCTGGGTGACCAGTTTAAGGCAGACTGGTCCTGGAGGCCGAGGCAGACTCGAAATCATGTTGGACTGGGCCTCCGGTTTCTGTTGAACGTCCTTGCTGGTCATCAACACCTCCACCTCTTCCCCTAAGTCCCTCATGACCCTCTCCAATGTTCCTAAGCAAGATAACATGATTAGGTAGTAGTCTATTCTCAAAAGTATGAATAGGATCACTTAAGAACGAGCTCACCTCTAAATTGAGTTGACGCATTCGAGCCCGGGTCATTGGACCTTGCATGACGGTTGGAGGATCAGCGGATACATCTGAAGGAGTGATGTACTCATCAATGTATTTACTCCAAAATTTGGGAAGAAGAATATGGGAACTCGAAGCTCCCAAAGATCATGGAATCGATTGCATAAAGGTTGATATCAGCTGATTCAAATGCATCACTAGAATTGGCTCTCTTCGGATGACGCCAGCAGATAATGGTAAAAACCCATGGTTGGCGTCGGGAGAAACATGTCGGACTCTACAAAATGGAAAATATTAGGGTCCAAGTTATCTTAAATTAGGAATGTTTTCTCTTATGCCAAAGATTGTAATGAGTCGTGTGTAAGTAGGATTCATGCTTAGATTTTGGGTATAAATATTGGACCCCGGCTATTGTAAAAAAAGACATCCAATCAATCAAATACAATTTACTTTTTTTGGCTCCGTGCCAACCCTTAGGAGTAGGAGTAGTATAGATCTCAGCGAGTTCTTCAACAACCAGGGCTGCATCGGTCCGACCGACCTCTGGCTTGTTTGTAAGTACAGTCATGGCTTATACTTCTGTTGTACAGCTGCATCAGTTAAGTTCGACCTCCACTGTGAACTCTAGTATAAGCTAGTTATCGACTCTTATCTAGTTCAAGTACGGCTGCGTCCATCCAGTCGACCTCCACTGCTCGAATTAGATTAAGGTCAAGTTATCGGCTCTACGTAAAGGTGGCATCCTTCGGGTAGTGTCGAGGACCAAATACTGGGGTACCCAAAGAGGAGGAGCTACTAACCATCAAACGTTGATGCTTTTGAATAGGATGGCTCTGCCTCGCCCAATGTCTGAGGGTAGACTCCACCTTGCCCAATGTCTAGGGCTAGCTCTGCCTTGCCCAACGTCAGGGGATAGACTCTGCCTTGCCTGACGTCCGGGGCTCACTCTGCCTCGCCCGACGTCCGAGGGTGGACTCCGCCTCGCCCGACGCCCAGGGGCAGACTCCGCCTCGCTTGATGTCCGGGGACTGGCTCCACCTCGCTCAACATTTGGGGGCGGACTTCGCCTCGTCCGATGTTCGGGGGTAGACTCCGCCTCGCCCGACGTTTGAGGGCTGGCTCCACCTTGCCCGATGTTTGGGGGCATGCTCCGCCTCACCCAATGTCTGTGCACTGCTCCTTCATAACTATGCCCATAGATGAGGCGGGGCACTCAAGTCAACTACAATACCGAGGACCATACCCTACATGCCTGTAAGAAAGTACCATCAAGATATGACCAGATGGGCACTTTAAGCCCTTCAAGGCATGTCAGAGCCCAAACAGTGTTTTGGTGCTGACATTTGTCCTACAGTGTTATGGGCGCTGGCATTTGCCCTCGGACACGAATCCTGATGAAAACATATGACAACCACTACGGTCTAAGAGGAAACTCATCTCATCTACGGTATGAATGTGGGGCCTCTACGCCGTCTGCTCCCTATAGGGTCACGGCTTGGCACCCTAGTGCTTCACGCCGCCTGTCATGGCAGGATGGGACATGACCACTTGCTGAATGAAGCCAGAGCACGGCCCTATCAGGATCAGCGAACGCGCTATCCCTGGCACCGTCTGTCGTGTCAGCAGGGAAGGTTAGAGAAAAAAAAGACCCAACACCTTCGAATGACCTTCTTTGCCTCTAGTTTTTCTTCTTTCTCCCATCTGTAATCCCTACTCCCCCTTGATCTATAAAAGGGAAGGCAGGGCACCCCACTAAGGGGATCGATTTGACACACCATGCATCATGTAACACACAGCGGAGCAGCAACCAAGCTCTCAGCATCCTTTCAACCTTTCCATCAGAGACCTAGGACCTATCCCTCTCTCGACCATTTGTACCCCCTACTACGAACCTTTTAGTGCTAATAACACGAGAAGTAGCAGCAAACTAGATGTAGGGACGTTCTGCTCGAACCAGTATAAACCTTGTGTCCTTTAGTACACCATCCTGACCCAACATGCAATAAATACAAATTTACTTGTTGGTGTTTACTTGAAACACCAACAGTTGGCGTGCCAGGTAGGGGACCTTTGCATGTTCCAATGTTGACATCAGGCCACGGATGGCTAGCCATGGAATCAGCTGGGTCCTAGGTGCACACGTGTGCTTCGGTGACCTAGACTTCATTGTCACGGTGGGAGGAGAGTTGGCATTGGCCCATGCTTCCATCCAACCTCTCCCCTCCATCAACCTCAACTACAGGAGGCTTGAGCGCCAGCTCGACATCTCCCTACGACCCTAGCCTTCCAGGGAGGACCTGGGTCGCCTCACCCTCTCTCCAGAACACCCCACGCAGAGTGCCCCAACAGTGCTTTCGTTCGATCTCCGCAATGCCATGGCAACCGTTGGCCACCTTGTGGCCTAGCGCATGATCCCGTCCCCCATGGATGATGAGTTCGTGGGGGTGATCGAATGTGTCATGGAATCTCTCCATGACCTCCTCTTAGAGGAGTCAAGGATGCCCTTTGGCTCTGACTCTAGCCAAGGAAGCCATCACCCCTCTTGGGAATGCTTCATGGCGGGTACCCCCGAGGGACATGTCGAAAGCGTCTCCAAGGAGGAGGGTACCGTGGCAAACAACCTCGGTGATGAGGCTGAGGGGGAGACAGTGGCCCCACCTCACATGAGGGTGGAGCAACTGAAAGCCAGACACTGAGAGATTGGGGAAGCACGACTCTAGCTTGAGCAGGAATACATGGAGCTCGATCAGGAGATCAAACGCCACAGAGACAGTGGGCGCGCATGTGCCATGGCCCATGACATGAACTAGAGGATCATCGCAGACAATGAAGCCCTTCCTCACTTTGCCCGAGCGGCCTTGCTCCATGGCCTTCTAGAGGCTACGACTCCTAAGGATCGTTCAGGCCTACTATGAGATTCGCACGCTGCTCGAGCGTGCGGCGGCACAGTAGGTAGAGAGCGCATTATCTCGACGACATGAGCTCGATGTCAGCCAACACACGCCCTTCGAGCATCCCAATAGGGACTCATCAGTCCACCAGGCAATACAGGGTGGCAGGCGGCGCGCCGCGGTCCCGGTGTATCAACGTCTCGGCAGTAACTGCGATGCATGCAACACTCTCAATGCTCATAGGCGTACCCACGATGATCCAAGAGAGGGAGCTAGCCATGGCGATCATCCTCGTCATGGCGAAAATGCTACAACAGTGGCAATGACTGGAGCCTAAGCCCTAGCCTTCTAGGCCCTTAGGCCTTCTACTAGCACATCCTCAATGCTGCCTTCCTGCCAAGGTACCGGCCACCAACCAACATCTCAAAGTACTCTAGGGAAACAAACCCCAGACTATGGCTCAAAGACTATTGGCTTGCCTACCAAACCAGTGGTGCAGATAATGATGACTTCATTATCCGCAACCTTCCACTGTTCTTGGTTGATTCAGCACAAGCAGTGGTTGGAACACCTATCGTCCAACAGAATCCAGAGTTGGGCAGGACCTAAAGGAGATCTTTGTGGGGAACTTCTAGGGCACATATAAGCACCCTAGGAACCAATGGGACCATCAAAAACTATTGACAGAAGGCCGGTGAAACCCTCCAAGGGTACATCTGATGCTTCTCCTGATAGTGTAATGAGCTACCTAATGTCGCCGACTGCCGATGTTCTAGGAGCTTTCTTATCCGGGCTACCTATGAGTCTTTGGTTCATAAGCTGGGACACAAGGGCCCACTGAACTACCAAGGAACTCCTAGACATTGCCACTAGCCATGCCTTAGGAGAAGAGGCGGTTGGAGCGATTTTCGAACATCTCGAGGGCAAGGCAACGCGGGACGAGAGTGCCAACGAAGGCACCTCCAATCGTTGTGCCGAAAGGAAGAACAAGAAGCAATGGCCTAGAGGACTCGCTGATGGCCGCTGCTGACCGTAAGAGTGGTTGGAACCCCATGAAGGGCACTCCGAACCATTTTGAAAATCTACTCGAGGGGCCAGTGCCCAAACCATGCCTTCCCAGTTAAGCATCTATACAAGGACTACAGCCTAATGAGGTGGTTCTTGTCTGGAGGCTCCAACAAAGGGGAGCAGAGCAAGGACCTTGACCCCACCATGGATGACGTCGAGGGGAAGGACTGGTGGCTTTCTGACACTAGGACAGTTGCCTCATGATCTTCGGAGGATCAGTGGCCTATGACTCCAAACAGCCGTTAGAAGGTCACGCGCTGCGAGGTCTATACAACCAAACCAGCCAAACCTGCCTTCATTCGGTGGTCTGAGTCTACCATAACCTTCGATTGGACCGACCACCTAGAGAGCGTTCTGTATCTAGGGAGATATCCGCTCATGGTCGACCCGATCATCAGGCACGAAGCGGCTCACCAAAATACTGATGGATGGAGGCAGCGGCCTCAACATCATATATGCCAAGACGCTCAATGAAATGGGCATCGACCTAGACATGTGTCCATCCAACCTGAGCACCTTTCCATGGCATCATGCTTCAGAAAGCAGGCCATGCCACTTGGGCAAATCAATCTGCCTGTTACCTTTGGGGATCCATCCAATTTTAGGACAGAAACCCTCACCTTCGAGGTGGTCGGGTTCCCTAGAACCTTCCACGCCATCCTAGGACGTCCATGCTACATGAAGTTCATGGACCGTCCCCAACTATACATACCTCAAGCTAAAAATACTGGGCCCTAGGGGGTCATCACCATTGGCACCTCCTTCCAGCACTGCCTATGAGTGTGAGGTCGAGTGCTGCGGTCACATCACAGCAATCATCACCTCCAGAGAGCTCGCCACCATCAAGAAGGAGGTCACCGAAGAAGCGCCCGACTCCAAGAAGTTGATCGGGTCTTTCGAGCCTATGGAGGGCTCTAAAGAGGTCCTCATAGACCCTGGCAGCCCCAATAGCAAGGTGGTGTGCATTGGCACCGTGCTTTCCTCTAAATAGGAAAACACGCTCGTCGGCTTCCTCCACGCCAACAAGGACATCTTTGCGTGGAAACCCCTGGACATGCTAGGCATCCCAAGGGAAGTCGCTGAGCACACCTTGAAGATCTGCCCAGGCTCCAAACCAGTGAAACAATGCCTGTGTCACTTCGACGAGGAGAAATGCAAGACCATCGACTAAGGAGATCGCAAAGCTTTTGGCTGGCCAGATTCATCAAGGAAGTGTACCACCCAGAGTGGTTAGCCAATCCCTATTCTTGTATGAAAGAAGAGTGGGAAATGGAGGATGTGTGTTGACTATATGGGTCTCAACAAAGCATGCCCAAAGGATCCATTTCCTTTGCCACGCATAGACCAAATAGTTGACTCTACCTCAGGGTGCGAAACCCTCTGCTTCCTTGATGCATACTCTGGGTATCATCAAATCACTGATGAAAGAGTCCGACCAGCTCGCAACATCTTTCATCACCCCCTTTGAATTGTTCTGCTACATCTCAATGCTGTTTAGTCTGAAGAACGCTGGGGCTACATACCAGCGTTGTATGCTCAAATGTTTTGGGGACCTCATCGGGCGGACCATTGTGGCCTATGTTGACAACATCGTGGTCAAGTCCAAATAGGCTGACCATCTCATTGCCGATCTTGAGCAGACCTTTACAAAACTCTAAGCAAACGACATCAAACTCAATCCCAAGAAGTGCATTTTCAGGGTCCCGAGGGGCAAGCTGCTCGATTTCATCATCTCCGAGTGTGGCATCGAAGCCCACCTAGAGAAAATCTCAGCCATCACAAGGATGGGCCTAATCTAGAATGTAAAGGGGGTACAACAGGGTTATAGGGTGCCTCACCATGCTCAGCCACTTCATCTCATGCCTCGGCGAATGAGGTCTCCCCCTTTATCGACTTCTAAAGAAAGCCGATCACTTTGAATGGACATCCAATGCCCAAGAAGCACTTGACATGGTTAAGCAGCTCCTGACAAAGGCCTCGATCCTAGTTCCTCCCACCAAGGAAGAATCCCTTCTGCTCTACATAGTAGCCACCACGCAAGTGGTCAGTGTCGCCCTGGTAGTGGAGCAGGAAGAAGAGGGGCACGCCCTCAAAGTATAGCGCCCCGTGTACTTCATTAGCGAGGTACTATCTGACTCAAAGACCCGCTACCCCCAAATTTAGAAGCTCCTATACACCGTCCTCATCATAAAAGAGGAAGCTACAGCCACTACTTTGAATCACACCCGGTAACGGTTGTGACATCCTTCCCCCTCGGTGAGGTCATCCAAAGCTAGGATGCCATGAGGAGAACCATGAAATGAGCACTCGAGCTAATGGATCAAGGCATTACGTATGCCCCTCAGATAGCCATCAAGTCCCAAGTGTTAGTTGATTTCATCGCAGAATGGACCGAGGTCCAAATGCCATCGGTGGTCATAGATCAAGAGTACTGGACGATGTACTTCGATGGATCATTGATGAAGAAGGGCGCCGGTGTAGGGCTGGTCTTTGTCTCACCCCTTAGGGTATAAATGAGGTACATGGTTCATCTCCATTTCCCCTCATCAAACAATGTGGCCGAATATGAGGCGCTCATCAATGGCCTACGCATTGCCATCGAGTTGGGCAGTCCGACGTCTCGGCATTTGAGGAGACTCCTAGCTAGTCATCGATCAAGTCATGAAGGAATCAAGCTACCATGATGCCAAGATGGCTACATATTGCAAGGAAGTCCAATGACTGGAAGACAAGTTCGATGGCCTCGAGCTCAATCACATCCTGAGGTGCCTCAACAAGGCGACCGATGCGCTTGCAAAGGCAGCATCCGACCGAGGTTCAGTGCCAACAGGTGTTTCCACCAATGACCAACACAAGCCCTCGGTCTACTACAAGGGGTTAGAACATGCCAATGATGGTCCCCCTAATTCAGCCTCAAGGGTTGACCAACCGTAGGCTCTGTCTGGCTCTAAAGTCATGGAGCTCGAAGAAGACCCAACGATTGAGCTTGAACCTCTGGTCGACTGGAGGGTACTCTACCTCGACTACCTTCTCTGTGAAGTGCTATCGATGGACAAGATGGAAGCTCGACGCCTCACACCTCGCGCCAAGTCCTTTGTTCTTGTGGAGGGCGAACTCAACAAGTGAAGCCACACTAGGATCCTGCAGCGCTGTATCCCCATTGAACAGGGGAAGCATTTGCTGAGCGATATCCATGGTGGGATCTATGGTCACCACGCCACACCTAGAACCCTAGTCAGAAATGTGCTCCGACTAGGGCTTCTATTGGCCCACTGTGGTAGCCGATGCCGAGCAGATCGTGTGCACCTATGAAGGGTGCCAGTACTATGATCGGTAGACTCACCTCCTGGTCCAAGAACTCTAGATGATCCCCATCACATGGCCAGTTCATGGTCTGGGGGTTCGATTTGGTTGGACCTCTAAAGAAGGCGCCTGGGGGCTACACCCACTTGCTTGTCACCATATACAAGTTTACAAAGTGGGTAGAATCTCGGCCGATCTCCGCGATCAAATCCAAGCAAGCCGTGCTGTTCTTCCTCAACATCGTCCATCGCTTTAGAGTTCCGAACTCCATCATCACGGACAATGGTACATAGTTCACTGGAAAAAAGTTCCTTCAATTCTATGATGGATACCACATCCAGGTCGATTGGGCCACCTGTCGTGCACCCCTAAACAAACGGGCAGGTGGAGCACGCAAATGGCATGGTCCTACAGGGCCTCAAGCCTAGGATCTTTAACCAGTTGAACAAATTCAGGCACATGGTGGGTCACCGAGCTCCCCGTCGTACTCTAGGAGCCTAAGGACAACCCTAGTAGAGCCACCAGCTACACGCCCTTCTTCATGGTCTATGATTCCGAGGCTATCCTCCCAACTGACCTTGACTATGGGGCACCAAGGATCAGGGCATACGACGAATAGGGAGCCAAGGCATCCCACGAGGAATCCATGGACCAGCTAGATGAAGCATGTGACATTGCCCTCCTCCGCTCGGCCAAGTACCAACAAGCATTGCGATGCTACCACAGCCGATGATTGTGGGGCTGAAGCCTTCAATGTCGGGGACCTGGTGCTCCGCCTCGTGCAGAGCAACAAGGACCACCACAAGCTCTCCCTGCCCTAGGAAGGGTCGTACATCATTACAGAAGTACTCTAGCTAGGTGCCTACAAGCTGAAAACCATTGATGGTGAGGTCTTCACCAATGCCTAGAACATCTAGCAGCTACATCGCTTTTACCCCTAAATAAATGCATACTTTCTCTTATTAGTTTTGTCATTAAAATCCCTGATCTTTTTATGACATCTGACACCTACAAATACGAAGGGTCGGCCCTCACTCAGGGGCTAGTAGGAGTGTATTTACCTTGTAGACATACTCTGTGCCTACCCTCTTTTCTCACGGTAAATCCTAAGAGCTAGGATTTGGGGAACGAGCTCTAAGTAAAACTAGGCGGACCGCGAGGCACCTACTGCCCCAGCGGCTATGGCGCCTTTGCTCACCAACGTGATCAGAGCTAGCTCTCCCACACTCCGAGCTTTTATGAACTTAACTATGGGAAGGGTCAGAATACACTAAACCTCTTTTGCAAAAAGAGGGAGAAGAGCTGAAAAGTTGTTTGCTATAACGAAATTTTAGAACTTGCCCATTTTTGCACAAATTCAGTCGCTTGGCTTATCTGCCCAACTAAATTCTTGTCTGAGATACTCTCATCCTCTACTCCCATAGGAAAATCTTGTCTCAATGGGAAACACAAGTCGACTAAATGGCTTGGGCACTGCCGAGAAATAGGTCGATCGAACAGCTTCAAAACCACCGCCGAGAGATAAGCACCCTTGCTTGCTTACATTACATATTAAATTCATTACCGAGCCTCCAACCCTAACAACGGTAGGGGATCGGACATCGCTCGAGGGCTAGCAAGAGAGTCTACTCGCTAGATATTTCTCTTTGTCTGACCCCTTTTTACATTTAAAAATTGGAGGCACGGTGTGCGGGCATAAAACTTTGAGTAAAACTGGGTGAACCTGCTAGAACCCTACGCCCCGGTGGCTACAGGCATTTTTGTTTACCAGCGTAATCAAAGTCTTTTTCCCTGCACTCCAAGCTTTAGCATCCACCTTCTCGAGAAGGGTTCGGAGGTGCTTACCTATAGAATTTCCATCAAGAAGAAGCTGTTAGGTCGCCTAAACCGATCGAACGGCTCGGGTCACTGCCAAGAGATAGAAACGGAAAACTGGGATGCTCGTGTAGGTTACACCAGCTCCGTCACAGACGTTAGGCCTGAACCCTGCATGGATATATCCAATAAGAGCTCCCAGAGCCCATCACTCGTGCCATCAAGGTAACGTTACCAACCCCCGCTATTTCTTTATGCTCATTCATTCAATCATCCCATACATCCAAACATTGCACATGCGATTGCTGCATCGCAATGCTTCATGTTGCATCATGAAGTGGTACTCATCTCATTCGAAATGAACGGAGATAGACCGAGGTTCGAAGGCTGGCCCACGAAGGGCTCGAGGCTGCCTCGCATCAAATAGACCAAAGGGAGAAAAATTGAGATGAGCCCTAGTGGCCTTGCCCGACGCCACTCAGAAGCGGATAGGGACATCTCGACCTTTCTTGTTTGATTCTAACCTCAAGCCAAACCCATAGAATCTTCATCGAGGAGAGGCCAACGGGCCACCTGAGCCTATCGAATGGCTCGGGCATCTACCAGGGGGCGGGTTAAGAAATAGTGGAATGCCACATGAAGGCTCTATCGACATCGTCAGCGGATGATGGACCCAGATTCCACTCGAACATGCCCATTAGTGAGCTCATTGAGCGCAACACTCGAGCCGTCGAGGCAAGTGTCGTTAGCTCAGCCCCTTCGGTTGCAAAAACCAAGGACGGGGTGACACATGAAACACAGCCGACCCCTATCAGACCCCAAAGGGCTTAGGGGCTCGAGCCGCCCGATCCTAGATCGATAGGCCAAGGTTCAAAGGCTGCCCACAAAGGGCCCAAGGCCACCTTGTGTCAAACAGAGCCAATGGGAAAAGGCAGATGAGCCTCAGTGGCTTATACCCGTCCTGCTTAGAAGCAGACAAGGTTGTCTCAACCTTCTCGTTCGATCCTAGCCTCCAACCGAGCCCATAGAATCCCCATTGAGGGGGAATCTATTGGAAGATGGGTTAAGGAGCAATGAAATGCCCCCAAGGGCTTTACCAATCCCGTCATAGGTGATGGAACCGGATTCTATCCGAACATCCCCATTGGCGAGCTCACCGAGCGTGTTACTTGAGCCATCGAGGCAACCGACGCTAACTCAACCCCTCTGATTGTGGAAACCGTGGATAGGGCGACAATCACAAAAATGAGCCGACCCTTGACCAAACCTCTGCTACTCACTGGGGGCTCAAGGAAAGTTGGACTTACAAAGAGACCAAACACACTGGTCACAGAACGATAGCTAAAATCCTAAGGAAGGGGTACATGTGAGTATGAAAGTAGTTTCGCTATCCTCTCTTTGGTCTTTAGAAACATTCGACCCCAGCAACCCCAAGGGGTCAGATCTCACTCGGGGGCTGAATAAAGGTATAAATACCTCCTTTTTCGAAATAGTAGCTGCATCGACCTCTTCCTCATGTTAAAGTTAGTGGCAAGGTTTATGGGAATGAATAACCGAGCATGCCTAGTCAAATTGCAAATTGGAAAAGTGCTATCACTTCGAGAAGCGAAGTCATGGCCGATGCCCTTAGCAACGGAGAATTGTGCTAAGAAGGTTTGGATGACACTAAGGATTAAGAGTTGTATTCCCAGTTCGAGCAACTTCACCAGGATCATTAATGTTTTGAAGATTGGTGGTAGATCATCTTTCGGACCAAGAAGATAAGGAAGCTTTGTTGAAAGGTGAACATATGAGAAAAGAGAATTATGGCCTAGTGATTAGGGTTACCGGAGAGTTGTTCGAGATACCTATCAAAGTTTTGGAATTAGTTAGGCAAATTTACTTGGAGTAAGGGCAACAGGTGTGCAAAGTAATGTGGCTCTTTATCAACGCAAGACGATGGAACTACACGAGGAAGCAAAGAAGAATCCAAGGATGGAGTATTCCCATATCTTAGTCGACGTCTTCCGAATCTCGAGGACGAGATTCATCTTAAGGGGGGTAGAATTGTAACACTCTAAAAATTGCCTCTTTTGAAATAGAGTTAAAATGATTTAAGTTGGAATTTTTGTGCACATGAAATATAGGAAATAAAAATTTTCATTAAATTAAATACATCATAAGGTAGCAACATGTTTGAGCATACATGCCATTGCATTTGATTTCATTGGTTGAGTGGTTGAAAAGTCAAAATAGTTAAAATGCTCTTAAAATGAAATTAAAAGCGGCTTTGAAATAAAAGAAAAGAAAAATTGAAAATAAGAGGATTTAAAAAAAATGGAAAAGTTTATTTTTGGAAACTTACCAAAATCGCTCATTTATATTTCAGAAGAAGAGTATGTTCAAAACTCTATTTGAATTTGCATTTGGTTTACATTTGAATTTGGATTTGAAAACTAAAAATAGAAAAAAGATTTTTACTTGAAAATCTTCTTTTCTTCACTGTTCAGCCCAGCCTGCTCCACCCGGCCCGACCGCTGGCGGCCCAGTCGCACTCCCCCTCCCTTCTCCTTTTATAGCGCACTAGCCTTTCTCCCAGTCCTCCCACGCATGGCCCATCCCACGCTGGCCTGCTCCGCACGACTCGCCCTGCATGGCCTAGCTCAGCCGCGGCCCGCCTCGGCTTCGCCCGCACGTGCTCGGCAGCGCACTGCTGTGGCCCGCTTGGCCTTCACCGCGCACTGCTCGGCCTTCAGCGCCCGCCCACAGCGCTTACGACCGCATGCGGCGTCCGCTCTCTCTCACTGCCCCTGCTGGCCCACCCGTCAGCTGGCCCCGTTCCCTTCTTCCCTTTCCTTCCCCGCGCGTGTGCCTTCCTTTCCTTGCCCCAGTGATGGCGCGGCCAAACTTGGCAAGTCGCCGGCGCCGTCTCTCCCGCAAGGAAATTGACCAATCACCTCAGCGCTGCCCCACTCCCCTTCCTTGTACGCCGTAGCCCTGCCCGCCTATAAGAACCCGAGGCGAGCCTCCTTCTTCTTCCTTTTTCTCGGCCGCGCTCAAGCTGCTCGCCACCGCCGCGGTAATACGCCGACCAGCGCCCAAGCCTCGTCGGCGACGTCACCCGAAGCTCCACCGTACTCCCCCGTGCCCGTAGGTACCTCCATATCTTGCTTTTGGTCATGATTCGATCGGATTCACCTCACCCGCGCCCTCTCTCTCTCCAGCCATCGCCGCCGTCATCGACCCGCCCCGTCGACGCCTCTCGAACTTCGCAACCACCTCCATCTGAATCTCGGTGAGCTACTCGTCCTCCCCATGCCCTCTGTTTGTCAAATAGAGCACTAGAATGCCATAGCACCGAGCGTCCGAGCCACCAGTCATGGCGCTGCCGCGGACCCAATGCTCCGGCAAGTACCCTGTCTCTACGTTGTGTCCTTTGTGTTCACGCGCTCGTGTAGATCATCCTAGTGCAATTTGTTTCAATCGGGGAGGTCCAAAACGCCCCCCCCCCCGGCGTCCACCGCCGAGCTGGGCTCACCGCCGGCCATGGCGCCCTCGCTGGAGGCGCTGTGCAGCGACGGGTAATCACCCGATCTTATCGACACCATCAGATCTGTGTTGAATGGCTGGAATTAGATCATACCGTGTGTGTTTGTAACTGATCCATCGCGACCCTTGGACCCGGTCCACCCCATCGTGTCAGCACGCACCCATGCCACGTGGTGAACCGCACCACTCGCGTAGCACCACGTGTTCGCCTGGTCAGCAGCCGGGTCAATATCCAGTCAAGCCTTGCATGTTTTGCAGATTAGCCCCCTGTACTTCCAAGAAATCAACCCACGGTCTAGTTTAGTTCAAAATAAATACAAATCAGCCCTATTTTTATTCGTTTAAGTCCCTATAGTTTCCAGAATTAGTGTGCACTAGTCCAAAATACATTTAAATTTAGAATTTTAATTGTTCAAAAATGAGTTCAAATATTTACAGAAATGCCTAGTGAACCTTATTTCATGCGTAACTTTTGTGTTTTAAGTCCGATTTGATCCGTTCAAATTGCGTTAGGACTGTATTTACGTTATCTACATGTTTATACAACTGTTAGGCATGTTTTCAACACTTGAAATTCATGAGTAGATTTAATCTATTAATTAACCAAAGTAAAACTTGTTTAAATCATAACTTATTCATTTTAACTCTGAAATAGTCCGTTCAAGTTGCGTTTGTTTCATAACGACGAGATCTACGCATTAGTAATTATGTTTACTATATGGATACTTCTGAAATAACATGGTTTAAATCATATCTTGATTAATGGTTATGCAACTAGGTTCTATACATAAAATATGATTTGTTTTATCTTTGTTTTATAATTTAAATCTAAAATTGACTTAATTCAATCCATATTGTTTATAAAATATCTTTTGTATATGAATTCATATGGTTAACATAAATGAAGCCTATAGCTTTTTTTCCACGTATTAGACAAATCTCTTGATAGTTGTAACTTTTGAACCATAGCTTCGATTAGCGTGCCTCTCGCGATTGTGTGTCCATAACGCTGCGTAGAATCGTATTTCAATCTCTTTTACTTATTTTTCTATGATTGGTGTTCTGTTCTGATATAGATGCAATTGTATGCTATGCATGTATGTGTATGGATGTTTGTGTGGTGTTCTATGATTACGTCCAGTCGGTGAGATACACGTGGTAATCCAGAAGAAGAAGGACGTGAAGATTAAAGCTTACCCAAGGATCGGTGTGTAACGCAAGTATAGCATGGGACATCCTTGTTACCTATTCACATTTAAACACTTAATTCATATTGCATGTGTCTCCCTTATTGCCAAATAGGATATCCTAGATATTTGATAACTTGTACCTTGATACCTTTGGGATATTGCATGGGATAGTTTTTGCTAGTGCTTAATCAAAACCATGATCTTGTAACTTGACTAATGGTATATGCAATAAACATTAAAACATGACTTTTTAGTAACATGGAAACAGGGGGCTAGAGTGTTTATATGCTTCAGATTCCTCTCCCTAAGGACTTATCTGTAAGCGATCATCCGGGACTTATAGTACAGTTGTGAGGGCCATATGGCTCTGGCTTTAGCTCAGTATGAGGATCTTTTCTAGCTTGTTAGTGGTTACCTTTAAGGCGCAGGGTATGTTTCCTTTGCTGCTAGGAAGTGTGTACCATGCTGCGATGCCCACGCGTGCCACTCCTAGAGATGGGCCACATATGCCTAGCGGCCCTAACTTGTTAGACGAAACCTTTGAAAGGCTTCATAGTGAACCCTGCCGACCTTCCTTAGAAGTGGGTCAAGAGATTAGCTACCTCGAGCAAAAGGGTAAATCATGACTCACAGTGAACGTGTACAACCTCTGCAGAGTGTAAAACTATTATAACAGCCGTGCTCATGGACACGAGTGGCCTTGGGCCCTTATGGAATAGAGATGATCACTAATGGATAATGATGATGCTAATAATTAATTGTTTATGTTATACATTATTCATGTTTACCTGATCATGTGTTTAAGGGAATGATAAATCCTTTGCCACTCAACTGCTTAAAAAGATGATCTATTAAAGCTAATCGTAGTTAAACCAGTGTCAACCTTTTGAGCCTCATGAACCCCACGATAAAATTGTTAAGTACGACATGTACTTACGCTTGTTTTACTTTTCTATACATTGGATAAAAATCCCGGATGGGTACCAGATTGCTGGTTTGGAGGTGTTAGGCTTGTGGTCAACCAGTTAGTCAGTCTCTATGGATTTGGAGTCTTCGCTAGAAGATTGGAGTCAACTTTCCACTGTATTTACTCTAAGGTTATTTTCCTTTTTACTAATATGTTATGTAATAAGTATTGTCTCTTGATATTACCCTTGTTTGTGGCTATATGTGAGATTTAACTTCCTGGGCTCACATATAGTGTGTATCTGGTTTTGTCTTTAAAACCGGGTGCTACAGTGAGCGAAGGACACGACATGTAGCCATCGAGCGGTGATGGCGCGTCCTCATCACCAGGGCAGCTGCCACTCCTTGACTATAGTCCGCAGTGCAAAGAAGGCCATGGCGAATGAGGCCCTCTTGGCGCTGAAGGGTGATATTAGATTTGCACCACTGACTCCATTGAACAATTGGGGTGGGTGGAAGCGAAACTTTATGGCGACTGAGATGCGGATGTGGGAGGCTTAGGTGATTGGCGGCAGAGGTTGTAGATGCGAAGGCAAGGAGGTAATGTGCGAAACCCTAGGGGTGAACCCTTTGGTTTTATAGGGACGATGGATGCAAGGAAGGCAACCGTCTGCCTAGATCTCCGTGCCTACCATGATTCACACCACATCACCACGCGGGATATGCGCCCCCAATCCCTATCCTTTCCCTCCAAAATCGCACCAGACGTTTCACCTCTTCGAGCAGAATAGGACTCTTTACAAGCGACAGGATACTAGGTCAAAAAGTGTTCCTCCAACCCTGGCTGGGCCCTAGGAGTTTTAGGGTTGGCCCAGTCAACAATTTCAATAGCCATCCAAAGGCACCCTTACAACAAAAAGATGGGCCCACAATAGGCCAAAACTCAGGCGCACAAGCTTCACTAGAGTCTCGGTCCACGATCGAGTCTTAGCTAGGTCGACTTTGATCGGATCCCCGTGAACGGAATGTCAGGATCCCAATTGAGCTATCCGACTGAACAAACCACCAAATCTCACAGCCATACCCGCGAAAGTTTCGAATCACCCCTAGGTGATTCTATTCAAATCACCTAGGGGCTCAGGGGCTACACCCGACGGGTGCGCTCGCACGCACCCTCTAGCAAGACGAATCACCCCGCGGGCGATTCTATCCAAATCACCCGAGGGCTCAGGGGCTACACCCGTCGGGTGCGCTCGCGTGCACCCTCTGGTAAGACAAACCACCCCGCTAGGCTGATTCTATCCTGAATCACCTGAGGGCTCGGGGGCTACTGTCGGGGACCATATGCTCTATAGTCCGTAATATCCGATTTCTATGCGTATCGGCTATTTAGTCAATTTTCTCTTCTGGCTACTCCCAAAGCGACACACTTGGAACTATCTGGGTAAAGACCGGCACTGTTCCACCTTAAATTACTGATAAACTTTCTCTCCTTGTCAATTGCAGGTCAAATTGACTGGCACACCTTGGGAGGAATTCGTAGGATCGATTAACCCAGCGTTGAAGCCATGCGAATCTTCGAGCTCATCCTAAGCAGATCCTTCTGGCTTGCTATGTGTCGACATTTTCGTGCCGATAATACCGTATCATGAGGACAAGAAAATGCTACAACTGAAAAGGCAAACATTAGACAATAATAAAGTGATGCAAGGAACTCTTTAGGCCTTGTCTGGATGCGCATGTATTCATCTAAATCCACATGTGTTGAAGTGGATTGGAGTAGAATTAAACTAAATTTCATTCTATTCCACTCCAACACATATGGATTGAAGTGGATACACATTCATCCAAACAAGGACTTATTGATAAAGTCCATTACACTAAACAGGTTTACAATAACAAAGACCTATCGAACAAGAGATGTACAATAACAAAGACCTAACGAGTATGGGGCTAACCCATACCTGACTGCGGTTTATGCAATTGCACGAGAAACTAGTCACTTGTACCAAGTAGACACTAGAACCCCTTCAAGCACTCTCTGCTGTGTACCTAATGAATTCTAGTGTGGACAAGGAGCCTCGCGAGGAGACCAACCCACATAGGAAACCAAGCGGAAGAGAAGGAAGGAAAACAAATGTGTTCCCTTGCACCATCACATTTGCATCTACGATGTGGATGAAGCCACCACCCCACACAATGCATCGTATGTTGCAACGAAGCTCCATGGAAGCATGCTTTCCTCCCTATCTTCGCAAAACTTCCACTAACACCGAGGAAACAAGTGGACATATAGCCACGCATAGGTGTTGGTGGTAGTTGATCTTGAAGAACTTCTCCTAGTGGCACTAGAGTCGATGCAGGATGAGGGAGGCCATGGCGACAGGAGACTACGTGCAACTCAAGGTTTTCTCTGGATTTTTAGATGCTAAGCGAGGAATAAGTATTGGACTTTGCTAGAGAGGCTCCCCTTACCTTGGCCTAAATTGCCTCACCTCAAGATACACTGTGGGGAAGGCAACAGTCGAGGTCCATGACATTCACAGCTGTTGGCAGGTCCTTAACTCCCATTTCCACCCACCAACTTTCATATAAAAAACTACTAAAATAAACATCAAACTTAGAATTAGGAGTTATAACTAATCAATTCCACAAGTTTTTGTGATTATTCATTTGCAGGAGGACATGTCGAGATTACACAAAAATGAGCCTAAAGTATACAAGAAATAAAACTTTATAGACGTCCAACACGAGCCCAAGGGGAGGCGGCCCACAACTAGGCAAAATAGGACCCAGAAGAGAGGAGAATATGGATAAACCAAAATCAAATGACCTCATCTCTGTAGAATACCTACAAAGTCCCACTTCTAGAAGCCCAAAGGAGGTCACCCACCGAAGATGGGCCAATTCAGCCCTAGTGGGGGGGCGGTCGACCCCCTAGTGGCCCCGTTCGACACGAGCTTTGGTCAGTCGGTTCCCACCTGCCTCTCTAATGTTGATTGTAGCAGGATTTCCTAAAAATGGCTACAACAAACTGACCTCCACCACCCCAATGCATAGGGGCATGCAAAGAAGCACACTTTCAATCCATCTCCATCGTCCATCCTATGACGGTTTGATCCAAGGGCTATGTGAAAGTGCATCTAACCCTTTAGTGGGTTTTGGATGATTGAATGATAACATGATTAAAGGTCTAACCTGTTTGCTAAGTGTGGACAAGTAATAGATTATATCATAGGTACTTAATAAAAGCCAAAATGATGTGTTGTTATATAAACAATCTAGTTCAAGCACAAGACAATAATGCATGCAAAGGCTTATTTATTGTGGGATTTCCATGTACTATGTGAAAGCAAGTGTGGTAAGAATTAATTAATAAGACATGAGGGATTGATATGGAGTGGTCTCATATTTGAAGTTTGCTAAATTGAAATGAAAAAGATAACAATACAAATGAATGGATGATTCAACACAAGATGTGACTTGATGGCTTGAGATGGTGAAGATAGCAAGGAAAGGTCTCGAGGTACTAAGCAATGGTGAAGGGCAAGCGACGGTTTGGTGGTCGAAGAACCTAGCTAGGGTGAAGAAGAAAGTACTTGCACTTAGTTGAGGTACTAATCAAGCTAAGATGGTCATATTGATGTGGAGGATCAAATCTATATTGGACAAAGTGTTGGAAGTGACTTGATGCATTTGGAGTTATTCATATTTGATGAATGGAATCAAGTCACGTGCTCAAGATGGTTATGCTCAAGTGAAAAGATCAATATCAACATGTTGGCACCCTTACTTGATGAAGATTGAAAGAGACGGCATCAATTCAAAAGTGATTAACTCAAGCGGTATAAATTCGTTTTTCCTTTGATCTTGAGTTTAATAGGTATGTCGTACTATTAAGAGGGTGCATCATGTTGATAGATAATTATTCATAAGTGCTCATGCCAACCCATGTGAGTTTTGAGTGTTTAAGAGACAAAAGAGCTAACTTGTTTTTTACTGGTCTGGCTTGATACCGGACGTGTTCGGTATTTGCCTAGCCACGGTAAAATACTTGGTGTTCTTGGGTTGGTTTATCGGGAGTTCCGACGATCGAGAGTTCCAGCAATCATCAGGAGTTCTGACGTCTTGTGCTTCACTAACTTGGAGAGTTGACTGCCTAGTCACACCGGACATGTCGGTATTCTACCGGACGTGTTCGGTATAGTAGGCTAGAGCTCAACGGCTAGTTTTCAAAAGAGCTGAGGGTCAGGAGTTCTGACGGTCGGGAGTTCCAGCATTCGTCGGGAGTTTCGACACCTCGCATACTGTAACTTAGTTACCATTGGCGTAATGCAAGTCATACCGGACGTGTCTAGTATGCATACCTGGACGTGTCCGGTATTGCCCAACGGCTACATAACGGCTAGTTTTTCAAAGAGGGCTATAAATACCCCTTAGCCTCCACCTTTGGAGGCTACTGATTCTGCTAGTTACAATACACATTTTTGAGCTTTGCCAACTCTCCTAAACCCTCTCTTAGTGAGTGTGTGATCCAAATTGACAAATCCATTAGTGGGTTGAGAGAAATTCAAAATTGAGAGCAAGCCACCACTTGAGCACTTGTGCATATTGTTTATTTTCGTGATTTGCATTTGTTACTCTTGGACTCCTCGGTCCTAGCTAGCTAGGCGTCGCCGGTGAGCACCCGAGAGATTGTGGTGTGCCTCATAAAGTTTGTAACAGTCGATTCCGCCGCCTCGGAATCAACTAGTGGAAGAAGGAAAAGGAGTTGGAAAAGACTTCGGCTAGAGTGACCTTCATGGTACCCTCTAGGGTTGACCTTCGCTAGGTCACCCATAGCCCCCTCAACAGAGAGTAGGACTCGAATGAGTTCGAACTTTGGTAAAACAAATATTGTGTCTCAATTTGAATTTCATTTGATATTTGTGTTGCTCCAGCTCTTGTGTAGGTTCTCTATGTATCTTGTCATCTCTAGTAGGTACCTGCAGTTTGGTTTGAAGATAGAAATCGAAAGGAGCAAGTTTGGGGCTGTTCTGCAGAAACCGTGTATACCGAACACGTCCGGTATACCTACCGAACACATCTGGTATTTCCTACCTATGCTAAAAATATTCATTCTCTATTATAATTTTGTGTTGTAGGGTTGTAGCTTCTAGATATATTCTTTATACCTTGTATTCTCTATTGGCTAACTGGTGAGGGGTTTATTTCTCTGATTAGGAGTTTCCAAGTGTTTGGAAAGTCCAACACTAATTGTTTCTGCATTTTAAAGGGTTGAATTTTAGAAACGCCTATTGACCCCCCTCTAGGAGGCATCCTCGGTCCTTTCAATTGGTATCAAAGCAAGGACTCACTAAAAGCTTCATCGCCATGAGAAAAGGATGTCGACGCCTAACTGAGTCAGAGCTGGTGCTTCTCCAAAATGATGGTTCAAACTTTCTATCTTGGTCAATTCATGTACCCAATGCTTTTAGGAATATTAGTCCTCTTGTTGAGCATATTGTGGTTGCAAGCATACCTCTTCCTATAGTTGATTGGAGCAACTACAAAAACTTGTCAAAAGAGGAAGAGATATGTGTGCAACTCAATGCTCAAGCTATTAATGTCATTTTGAGTACATTGAGTGCAGAGGTTCAAGATGAGGCAATCTTCAATGGACAACCACCTCCGGAGAGTGCTCATCTAATTTGGACTAGGCTTGTTGAGTTATATGGAAAATCCAAATGTGATGATGCACTTGAGATCGAGTCAATGGAAAATTTGTCCATTGTGTCTTCATGTAGCGAAGAAGCCTCACAAGATCTCAAGAGCACCGAGCCAGAGCAAGAAGTGCAAGCAGTGAATAACCTACTGTCTGCATGTAGTCTGATATGCATATCAGACGTGTCTGGTATGACCGTTATAGCAGACCAGCAAGCAACTGTTTGTAAGGATGCTCAAGACCGGTGGCGACCAAGTGATGAGTCAACCTTAGTATCTAATGAAACTCATCACTTATGTCTCATGGCCAAGAAAAGCAAGAAGAAGAGTAACAAGAAAGATCAAGAAAAGGAGAAAGCACAAGTTGATGATCAAGATAAGAGTGATGTTGAAGTTGAAGACAACTACAACCTTGATCATCTCAACCGCAAAGACAAGTTCATCATCATGAAGATAGTTGAAAAGAATTATGAGCTTGAAGAAGAGAATGAGAAGCAAGAGCAATCACTTCAAAAGCAAGAATTGTTTCTCATCTCCAAGATGGAAGAACTAAAGGCTCTAAGTGAAAGGTATGAAAAATTGTCAATTGAGCATGCTTTAGTTACTAACTCCTCTTCTAGTGTTTCACAACTAGAGAAGGAAAACTTTGAACTCAAGGCAAGGCTAGATGAACTATCAAGAAAGTATAATGTGCTACAAGCAAACTGTGTTCATCTAAAGTGCTCTCATGATGAAGTAGTAGAATCAAGCATCATACTTAAGGTGGCTCATGAGGTTGTGATCACATCGGTAAAATTTTCTCAACCTCTCACACATTCACTCACTAGTACACCATCTCAATTAAATATTTCTTGTACTAATGAGTGTGCTCCTCAAGCAAGCCAATCTTCAATTGAGCTTAATCTCATAGAAAACAAAGAGCTCAAAGAAGAGGTGAAAAGATTAAAGAAAGATGTGATTCGATTGAAGGGTAAGGAGAAAGCACAACCTTCTCAAGATAACCATGATAACATGGTGAAGAAGCTTGAGAAGGGTTCAAACCTTGCTTCCTCCAAAGCCCAACAAAAGAATCACATTTCAAGCAAGGCCAACACAACCAAGAGCAAGAAACATAGAAAAAGGTTATTCTATGGTTGTGGATTATATGGACATGATTGGGCTATGTGTCCACATAAGAGTTAGGCCGATAAGTGTGAAGTGGCCGAACAAAAGGCCTCAATCAAGTTGGCCAACCAAAAAAAGTGATGGACAAAGCACTTGTCTCATGTACAAGAAATTGGGGCATCCTACCCAGAAATGCCCAATGTACAAAGAGGCAAGAAAGGAAGCCCAAGTCATAACAAGAAGATGCTATGGATGCTGATGAGGACATCACTCCTTCGGATGTACCCGCTGATCCTCCAACCAGTCATGCAAGGTCCAATGACCCAGGCTCGAATGTGTCAACTCAATTTAGAGGTGAGCTCGTTCTTAAGCGATCCTTTTCATACTTTTGAGAATAGACTACTACCTAATGATGTTATCTTACTTAGGAACATTGGAGAGGGTCATGAGGGACTTAGAGGAAGAGTTGGAGGCATTGATGACCAGCAAGGACGTTCAACAGAAATCGGAGGACTAGTCCAACATGATTTCGAGTCTGCCTCGGCCTCCAGGACCAGTCTGCCTTAAACTGGTCACCCTAGGACGCATCAGGACTCCATTTTTGACGATCCACATATGGTTGGAAAGCTAATTTGATAAGGAAGCCAATCCAAGTAGTCTCATGTCAAAAGCCCTTCAGAATCAACGGTAATAGTAGAAACAAGTCACCATCTAGAATCTGCTAGGGTGCTGCGACACCTGTCTTTTGGTCCGATGGACCGCGTATCATGTTTGGGCCCATTAGGGGGCACGTCCAGGGGTCTTGCATGACCCTAGAGTCTTCATAAACAGCTGCCACCCCTCCAGTAGGGTTTGGATTTTGCTTAGATTAATCTATTAAGAACAGTTTCACCGTTCATCGGTTTGTGAGACCCCAACTTCGTGATATTAATCATTCATCTATAATTTGGTTGCTTTCTTTCTTGTTCTTGCTTGTGTTCTTCGTTGCGCAAGCAAGGTTTAGCCTTCTTGGCTGAGGTCAACTAGATATGCGTCTTGGTTGATAACTAGAGGAGTTGTGGTGCTAAGATTGCAGGGTTCGATCTTTGGATCTGAAGCCGGATCGGTGTGTCATTCTCCACCACAACTGATAGTTACCTGTACCTGACGGAAGATCAGGGTCCCTGTCCCCATTAGATGCAATGAGATGGGCCACAAGGTTGATAGATGTCCATACAAGCTGAAACAAGCATAGAGCAAACAAAGGCTGCATATGAGTTGCTTGTAGAAGAAAGGGACATCTAAGCTATGAATGCCCAAATGGTAACACTCCTAAGCTGAACATATTTGTTTATAATGATATGCTTAGGAAGACCACAAATGGAATTAGCACTAGCAAGGTGATGTGTTCACCACAAACTAGTACTAAAGCCATTTGGGTGCCTAAGCACTTGTTGACTAACTCAAAAGGACCCAATAAGAGTTGGGTACCAAAATGTGCTTAGATTGTTGATGTAGGTACTTGGTGATGAAATGAAGGCTTCGAGGTGGTTGAGCAAGCAAATTAAAAATATTCACTCAATCTATCAACCAATTCTCATCATAATCTCCTATATGGTTGACCCGAAGATAACCTAGAGGAGTTATGGTGCTAAGATTGCAGGGTTCGATCTTTTGATCTGAAGGCAGATCGTTGTGTCATTCTCCGCCACAACGATAGTTACCTATACCTGACGGAAGATCGAGATCCCCATTCCCATTAATTGGTAATCAGAGCTAAGGTACACCATCAGGTTCACATTTATCCCCTAGTTTTGAGTGTTTCGCATTTGTCCCATAGTCTAGTGCCATATTTTTTTTCCTATCCTACAACCTTCCGCGCCATAGCCTTTGCATATTTCAGTGTCAGAGTCCATCGTGTTGAATTTGTGTCCTGGTCAAGGTCTTGTTGATGGTTAGGTTGTGTTAGAGTCCTAGTTCGTGTGTTTTCCCCCATCGTTTCCATCAAATCCTTGCTGTCGTGACCAATTTTGCGCGCATTGTTCCCGTTTTGTCCTCTAATTCGGAGTCCGTTCTTAAAACTGGTCTAGTTTTCGCATACGAACTCAGATTTTGACGTTCCATATATCAAAATCAATCAGAAAAAAAAATTTAGAACCATCCATCCCTGGCTTTGCCTAGGTCTGAAAATTTTAATTTGGTCACCTTGCTAGTTTGTGGTGAAAATTGACAAATTTCAGAAGACGTGCCACAAGTTGGTCACAAGATCTTCTTTTCGTGGTCACAAGCTTCAGAAGACGTGCCACAAGGTCCAGTTTTCATGTTCACCACAAGCTCCAGTATATTTGGGCACATCTTCTGAAATTTGTCAATTTTCGTGTTCACCACAAACTAGTACGAAAGCCATTTGGGCACCCTCTTTTCGTGGTCACAAGTTTTTTGTCAATTTTGAGCACGTCTTCTGAAATTTCCACAGGCCACACCTTTCACTTGTTTAAGCTCATATTTTTTGTGGTTACTTATTTTGTGCTCCTAAGTGAATTAAAAATATCAAAAAAGAAAAAGAAAAAGTCGAAAATTTCTCCAGAAAACAATGACAACCCCAAAAATAGAAAAAAGAGAGGGGCAAAAAAGGAACAATATCTAGAGGAGCACATAGAGAAGGCCAAAATGAGCTGTGTTAGTGTGTGCTATCTAGGTTCCTTGTTTGTATTGCTCTTGCTATCCGCCATACTTGTTTTCCACCATACTTGTTTGTCACACACCTGGCACTTGGAACATTTTAGACCAGTAACGAGAACAAGTACTTTGGACTATAATTCAACATTACTTTCTGTTACTGACTTGTGTGCCAAATATACATATTATTCTTTATGTGCCTTCCAAGCTGCACAAACTCTTTAGATCAGTACAGAAAAAGGGCCTTGCAATCTCGGTACCACTGCCTCATAGGTATCACAAACCAGCCACCGGTTGTACCACCCACTGCTTGTGTTGGTAAGAACTTTGTAAGAGCTTGGTAAGACGCTTCCACTTACTATGAAAAGTGACACCACTGCAACCACGTAGTCATTTGGTATGGATAACCTTCACCGTTTGTTCATGTTTTTGTGTTTACAATGGCAGGAGGTGATCAGACTGGAGATAACAGCCCCAAGGATTTCAATGAGTGTGTCAGCCAAGAGCAACTACAAGCTACTATAGATAATGACCAAAAAAGGATGAATGAGGCCATCATGGACGCACTCATTGAACTCAACATTGGCAACAACATGGAGAGGTTGGACAAATGAATTTCCACGCTAACTGACAAGGTTACTGAGTTGGAAACCTTGGTGGTGGTCAACAACGATGTCTCCAGCAGCAACACCGATGGTCTCTTGCCAGAAGACACGGCGCATGATGCCATCGGGAACATAGATTGAGCAGCCTTCTAACAAGCAAGATTACAATGACGTCTTCGCCACAACACGACAAGTATGGGTGGTGTCCACCACCATCAAGGTAATAATCATCGAGTGCCCGATGATCCTTATGCTAAGATTAAGTTCACAATACCATCTTTTTTGGGTCATTATGATGCTGAGGGATATCTTGATTGGGAGATGACGGTAGAACAAAAGTTTAGTGCCCACCTTGTGCCTGAGCATCATAGAGTTCGACAAGCTACTAGTGAGTTTAAGGACTTTGCCATTATTCGGTGGAATGGGCTAGCTGCACAGGATGCTTTACCTAGCACGTCGAAAGAACTTAAAATAGCTATGCGTGATCGTTTTGTTCCTCCTTATCATATAGACTTGTGTAAGAAATTGATGCATTTAGAACAAGGAGAGAAATCTGTACAGGATTACTATGGTGAGCTCCAAAAGGGATTGATGCGATGTAGTGTTGTGGAGGAGAATGAAGGTTCCATTTGTCATTTTTATTTGGGTTTGAGGCGTGAGATTTAGGACATTATTGATTATAAAGAATTTAACACTATCAACCAATTGTTTCAGTTTGCTATGCTTGTAGAAAAGGAATTGCAGGGGCATGAACAGCAGAGCAAGAGCAAGGATAGCACCACATACACGCCACGCTCGGCACCATCTTTGGGGCTGACCAAGCCAACCACTTTTTTGGCACCTCCACCAGCGAGCAAGCGACCAGCAGCCTCTAGAGTTACCGCTACACCTAAGGCACCTCCCACACGACCTTCAGATTTAGGTAAAAATTCTTTGCAGGTGCCTGCCAAGAGTGCCTCATCCGTTGCATCAACAGGGCGCACTTGGGGCATTCAGTGCCACCGCTGCCATGGAATTGGCCATGTGCAGAAGGACTACCCAAATCAGCGAGCATACATTGCTACAGAACATGGCTACATCAGCACCTCTAACATTGAAGATGAAGAAGACGAAGACACAGATGAGGAGGGCGGTGAAGTCCTTGGTGGCGAGGACACGGTGGCCTATAGGAGCATCATTGTACAACGGGTGCTCAGCTCACAAGTCTAGCAACCTGAGAAGCTACAACGCCATAACTTGTTCTAGATTTTCTTCGTCATCAGCAACCGTCGAGCACGTGTCATTATTGATGGAGATAGCTGCAATAATTTGGTGAGTTCTAATTTGGTCAAGAAGCTTGGCTTGACCACACGCCCACACCCACGTCCATACCATATTCAGTGGCTAAATGATTCTGGAAAAGAAAAGGTAACACAAACTTACAGTGTTTCATTTTCTATTGGTTCTTATGCTCATTCTGTTGATTGTGATGTGGTACCTATGCAAGCATGTTCACTCTTATTGGGTCGTCCTTGGGAACATGATAATGATGCTACACACTATGGTAGAAGTAATAAATACACCTTTGTGCATAAAGGAAAGAAAATTACTTTGGTACCTTTAACCCCTGCTCAAATTGTACAAGCTGATAGAGAACATGCTGCTAGTTTAAATGATGTTCAATCTGAAAATTAGCAAGTTGTTAATTCTATTCTCCCACCTAAAAAGGATAAGTCTACATCTTTTTCTATGGCTGAGGGGATTAAATTGATGGGTGGTGTTATGCTCGCAACAAAATGTGACTTTGCTAAAATTTCTAATGATGATATTTGCTATGCTTTGGTATGCAAACGAGCTATGTATTCGCTTGATGATATTGTTAGCTCAGTGCCTCCTGCTGTCACTAACCTTTTGTAGGAAGTATGAGGACATTTTTCTAGCTGAGATACCCCCGGGGCTGCCACCTATGAGAGGGATAGAGCATCAAATCGATTTGATTCCGGGAGCAACCTTGCCCAACCGTGCTGCCTATCGAACCAATCCTGAGGAGACTAAGGAAATTCAGTGGCAAGTCCAAGACCTTTTGGACCGCGGGTATGTACGTGAAAGCCTTAGTCCTTGTGCCGTTCCTGTACTTTTGATTCCTAAGAAAGATAGAACTTGGCGTATGTGTGTTGATTGTAGAGCCATCAATAATATTACTATTCGGTATCGTCATCCTATTTCTAGGCTAGACAACATGCTTGATGAGTTGTGTGGTTCTATAATTTTCACCAAGATTGACTTGCGAAGTGGCTACCACCAAATTAGAATGAAACTTGGAGATGAATGGAAAACCGCGTTTAAAACCAAATTCGGGTTGTATGAGTGGTTAGTAATGCCTTTTGGTTTGACCAATGCACCTAGCACTTTCATATGCTTAATGAATGAGGTTTTGAGAGCTTTTATTGGTCATTTTATGGTAGTTTACTTTGATGATATATTGATTTACAACAAATCTTTTTATGAACATATGGATCACTTACGTGTTGTTTTTAATGCTTTACGTGATGCACGTTTATTTGGTAACCTTGAGAAGTGCATCTTTTACACGGATCGAGTTTCTTTTCTTGGCTATGTTGTAACCCCACAGGGAATGGAGGTGGACGAGATGAAAATTGAAGCCATAAAGAGCTGGTCGGTTCCCCAAACCGTCACACAGGTGAGGAGTTTTCTTGGTCTTGTAGGATTATACCGTCGCTTCATCAAAGATTTCAGTACCATTGCTGCCCCGTTGCATGAGTTGACGAAGAAAGGGGTGGTGTTTCATTGGGGAAAGGCACATGAGGAGTCCTTTGACACTTTGAAGGACAAGCTCATACACGCATCATTGCTGCAACTTCCAAATTTTGGTAAGACTTTTGAGCTAGAATGTGATGCTCGTGGAGTTGGCATTGGGGCTATTTTGATGCAAGATGGTAAACCCATTGCTTACTTTAGTGAAAAATTGCATGGTCCTGTTCTGAATTATTCCACGTATGATAAGGAATTGTATGCACTTGTTCGTTCTTTAGAGACGTGTCGTCATTATTTGTGGCCCAAAGAATTTGTTATTCATTCTGATCATGAATCACTTAAGTATCTTCGCTCTCAACATAATCTGCATTGTAGGCATGCTAAATGGGTTGAATTTATTGAATCTTTCCTTATATTATAAAACACAAGAAAGGGAAGGATAATGTGATTGCTGATGCTTTGCCTAGATGATATACATTACTAACCCAACTTGATTGTCGGATTTTTGGGCTTGAATCAGAAAAAGAACAATATGCGGTTGATCTTGATTTTAAAAACATGTTGCTAAATTGTAGAGAGGGACATACATGGAATAAGTTTATGATCAATGATGGGTTTTTGTTTAAAGCTAACTGCCTATGCATTCTAGTTGGCTCTGTTCATCTTTTGTTGTTGCAGGAGGCACATGGAGGTGGATTGATGGGACATTTTGGAGCCAAGAAGACAGAGGAGGTGTTGTCCACACATTTCTTTTGGCCTAGGATGAGGTGAGATGTAGAATGGTACGTGGCTCAGTGCACCACATGTCAAAAAGCTAAGTCATGGTTGAACCCATATGGTTTGTATATGCCTCTTCATGTTCCTTCTACTCCTTAGGCTGATATATCTATGGATTTTGTGTTGGGTTTGCCAAGGACTAAGAGGGAGAGGGATAATATTTTTGTGGTGGTTGATCGTTTTTCTAAGATGGCATATTTTATTCCTTGTCATAAGAGCAACGATGATGTCCATATTGTTGACCTTTTCTTTCAAGAAATCGTTCGCTTGCATGGTATGCCTTCTACTATTATTTTAGATCGCGATGCAAAATTCTTGAGTCATTTTTGGCGCACTTTGTGGAATAAATTGGGGACCAAGCTTGCTATTTTCTACAACATGTCATCCCCAATCTGATGGCCAAACTAAGGTAGTGAATCGAACATTGTCCACCATGTTGAGAGCAATTTTAAAGCACAATTTGAAGATGTGGGAAGAATGTTTGCCAGCATGTGGAGTTTGCATATAACAGGGCGGAACATTCCACCACCAAGGTAAAGTCCTTTTCATGTAGTGTATGGTTTTAACCCTCGCGCTCCTATTGATCTTTTGCCTTTACCTACCACTAAAAGAACACATAGTGATGCTAGAGAGCATGCTGATTTCATTTGTAAGTTGCACGAAACAACTAAAGCAAATACTGAAAGAATGAATGAAAAGTATAGAATTGCTGGTAGTAAAGGTAGAAAAGAAATTAAACTTAAACCGGGTGATTTGGTTTGGTTAAATTTGAGAAAAGATAGATTTCCTGAGCTGCGTAAGTCTAAATTAATGCCAAGAGCAGCCGGTCCTTATAAGATAATTATGAAAATAAATGATAATGCCTACAAACTTGAGTTGCCACCCGAGTTTGGGGTTAGTCCCACCTTTAACATTGCAGATTTGAAGCCTTATTTGGGAGAAGAAGATGATCTTGAGTCGAGGACGACTCAGTTTCAAGAGGGGGAGGATGATGAGGACATCAACTCAATTTAGATGTACCTATTGATCCTCCAACCTTCATGCAAGGTCCAATGACCCGGGCTCAAATGCAGTCAACTCAATTTAGAGGTGAGCTCGTTCTTAAGCGATCATTTTCATACTTTTGAGAATAGACTACTATGTAATGATGTTATCTTGCTTAGGAACATTGGAGAGGATAATGAGGGACTTAGAGGAAGAGGCGGAGGCATTGATGACCAGAAAGGACGTTCAACAGAAACCGGAGGCCCAGTCCAACATGATTTCGAGTCTGCCTCGGCCTCCAGGACCAGCCTGCTTTAAACTGGTCACCCAGGACACATCCAGACTCAGTTTTTGACAAACCACATATGGTTAGAAAGCTAATTTGATAAGGAAGGCAATGCAAGTAGTCTCGCATCAAAAGCCCTTTAGAATCAACAGGAATCGTCGAAACAAGTCAGCATCCAGAATCTGCTAGGGAGCTGCGACACCGTCTTTTGGTCCGATAGACCGTGTATCGTGTTTGGGCCCATTAGGGGCGCATACAGGGGTCTTGCATGACCCTAGAGTCTTAATAAACAGTCGCCACCCTCCATTAGGGTTTGGGTTTTGCTTAGATTAATCTGTCAAGAACAGTTTCGCCGTTCATCGGTTTGTGAGACCCCAACTTCGTGATATTAATCATTCATCTGCAATTTGGTTGCTTTCTTTCTTGTTCTTGCTTGTGTTCTTCGTTGCATAGGCAAGGATTAGCCTTCTTGGCGAGGTCAACCGGATACGTGTCTCGGTTGATAACAAGAGGAGTTGTGGTGCTAAGATTGCAGGGTTTGATCTTTCGATCTGAAGCCGGATTGGTGTGTCATTCTCCGCCACAATGATAGTTACCTATACCTGACAGAAGATCAAGATCCCCAGTTCCCATTAGATGCAATGAGATGGGCCACAAGGTTGATAGATGTCCATACAAGCGAAACAAACATAGAGCAAACAAAGGCCGCATATGCTATGCTTGTAGAAGAAAGGGACATCTGAGCTATGAATGCCCAAATGTTAACACTCCTAAGCCGAACACATTTGTTTATAATGATATGCTTAGGAAGACCACAAATGGAATTAGCACTAGCAAGGTGATGTGTTCACCACAAACTAGTACTAAAGCCATTTGGGTGCCTAAGCACTTGTTGACTAACTCAAAAGGACCCAATAAGAGTTGGGTACCAAAATGTGCTTAGATTGTTGATGTAGGTACTTGGTGATGAGATGAAGGCTTCGAGGTGGTTGAGCAAGCAAATTGAAAATATTCACTCAATCTATAAACCAATTCTCATCATAATCTCCTATATGGTTGACCCAAAGATAATTTAATAAATATATCATCTACTTCATCCTCACCATTGGTAACAAGTACCTAAACCTTTTAGGATAGTCACTTTGTGTGTTTTGTGCTCAATGGCTCACAAATAGGCATATTTGTGAAATATTGAAAGTGGCTAATTAGTTTCACTTGATAATTATCATGTTTGTCATATGGTGCTTTTAATAGCTCTCTAGTAGAGCAATTTATTTGTTGAGATGCAGGGCATAAAAGAAATACTAGAGCTAAAACGAAGAATCACAAGCAGCGGATTAATTGTCTCTGTCCTGCACCTACCGGACGTGTCTGGTATGGCCAGGGACAAAAAGAGAAGTGTTTCTGTTCTGAACATGCCGGACATGTCCGGTATGTCTACCGGACATGTCCGGTATTTTAAGAACCAGAACACTAATTGGATTGCAACTGAGTCTTTGATCCATATATTTTTATATATCCTTAATTTACTGAGAAGCTTGTGATTTATCAAATCTAAGTGGATTGTGAGCATCTCTTGAACTCAATTCTAAATATGGCATTATTACTTCATGTTTGTCAAAATAGAAAATTGACTCCCAAATTCTTAATAGAATAAAGTGCTAGTTGAAAGTCATTCAAATTACTTAAAGCACTTATTTAGGGGGGAGCTCAGTTTCTATTTTGCACCTTTGTGGACTAACAAATTTATCTAGCATTACTTATAGTCCTTTGGATGAAAATTGATTTCGTATCTAGCATGATTATTTAGGCAATTAAGGTCAACATAAAGATTATCAGTCTATGTATCTTCTTAGTGGAATTCTTGTGGGCTCATGGCAAAGGTATGTATTTACATTCATGCATTGTAAGTGCATCTAAGGCCCTTTATATGCTATAGTGTGCATTTGTGTGACATAGGAGAGATGTTTTTCAAAACTCATAACTAGCATGTGTAGGTGGTGTGAATTTGTAAAACTATTCGAATCTTGGTCTTTGTGACCTAGCCTTGTCATGTGATGATTATAGCTCTCCTTGATTGTTTGATTGGCTAATCACACATGACATGGCTTTCTTAAGTCCACATTCTACTATGTCTCACTATATCTCTCTCAAGTAAGCAAAATCATGTTTATGCCAAATATTTGGAAAAGAGAAGTGCTACTCTTGGCATTTGGATAAGAAAAGTGGTCACATATAGATTGGATCAAGGACATATGCTGTTTTGGATTAAGGAAGTGACAGTGAAATGTTTTTTGAATTGAAGAGATCCTGGTTTGGAGCAATTTGGGCATAACCCGCAAATACCGGATGTGTCCGGTATCCACGGGGTGGTCAGGATAAGTTACCCCTTCGGCCCTGGTCTGAGGCTCATTCTTTCTTTCCCATCCACTTTGCCCAGCTGCACCACCACTTTCCCTCCTCTTGCCCTCGCGCCTGTGCTCGCCATCGGCTGGCCCCTTTGCGCCTCTGGCCAACCTCCCATTGCTAGCACTCCTCTACGCCCTCGCATTACCTTTCTCCATGCCCTCCTTTGCATCAGCATCGCCCTAACCCTCAAAAGGTGCCGTAGCAGCCCGCATTTCCTCCTTGGACTATGGGCAAGCAAAGAACGAAGGAGAAGAGAAGAGAGAAGGATTGGAGTGCCCCTGCAGCAAGGATCAAGGATCTTCACCGTAGATTTGAAATCAATTTCAAGTTCTTCAACCTAGGTATTTCAAAACCTAGAACCCGTCCAATCCACTCATTAGTGCCTCATTTTTAAATTCCTTTGGTCAAGATGCTGCATTGGAGGTCTAGAAGCCATCGTTAAAATTTGGATTGAATTGGAGATGAGATTGAGCGTGAGCCCCTGGTTAGGGTTGCTGTGCACGCGCATACCAGACGTGTCCAGTATGAGCCAGCAGTGCAGGTTTAGCTACAGCCTTGACTCAGTACTCATTGATTATTGTCTCTATATGTATGATTGTTTGTCTAAATTAATTTTGCAAACCTTGACCATGGATGGGATAGGTGATTGTGAGATTTTGGATAAATAATTGTATATATATAGACGATGATATAAGAAATATTGTTTGGGCATGTATCTGAGATTCTTTGCAAATCACTTTGGATACAGGGCAACAGCCATGAGTGGAAGACAGGAGCCTAGATCCAAGCATAGGCATGATCCAACATTAGAGAAATACAAGAAGGCAAGGCAGGACTTTGCATCCTAGATTCAGTCAGCAGGAGCAGGGCAGCAGGAGGAGACCCTCTAGAGCCACTAGGGGTGCTCCACAGTACAGAGAGAGTGGTGATGGTGATTGTAGCCCCTCTTCTGAATGATGAAACTAAGGATTACAGAGTTGGTCATAGGAAGAGGAAGAGCAATGACAGAGATTTAGACAAAGAGTCAGATGGTGGTGACAACTCTAAGGAGATAGAGGAGGAGGAGTAGGCACCTCTAGTGCACCACCTAGGTCAGGGCATGCACTATGGCCTTCTTGAAGTACATGCTCCAGTTTTACCCAATTATGTTGTCAGAGTCAACTACAAAGAAAAGGGTATGACTGAGAGAGCAAGAGATCAGAGGAGGATTGATCCTAGAGGTTTGCCTAGGATTCAGTATGATCATTGCTTTCACACTATGTTCCATCTAGATTATTACACTAGTGTGATACTTGCTAGGAATCCTGTGGTAGCCAAGTCTCAGTGGATAGATTGGAAATATGTCAGAGAGCTATGAAAGTCCTCCATTAACTATGCTATTGCCACCTATCATCACACAGGTGTATACACGCTCATGGAGTTTGTGCATGATTGGAACTCTGAAGTCATTGCATAGTTCTATGCCACTTTGTTTGTGGAAGAGGAGCCAAGGCATATGCATTGGATGCTTGAGGGCCAGTGGTATAGTGTAGACTATGACACCTTTGTAGCTTTTCTTAGCTTCTCAGAGGAGGACCTTTAGAGAGACAGGATCCACATAGAGTAGGTGTTACCTCCTGAGTAGCTTGCCTACATGTACCCACCAGGAGGTGAGAGAGGAGCAGTTCAGAAGGTAGTTGGTCTTCACCCTACCTACAGATAGCTGGACAGGATGTTTAGGAAGACCATTGATTGCAAGGGAGTAGACAAAGGGAACATTGCTGATTATTCTAGAAACTTGCTCCATAGGATGTCACCAGGTGCATAGCCATTCAGTGTTTTTATTTTATTTGGTCAAAGATCAGGAGTGTGGGTGAGAGGCCCCCTCAAGGGTTGTGGATTTGCACCTTACATCATGTATATGATTGAGAAGGTCACAGGACACACATTTAAGTATGACAAGAAGCATAAAGTCCTAAAGATAGTGGATGACCTGACAGAGGTTGGAGTACCCCAGCTGGTCCAGGGGGAGTAGCAGAGGTAGATCCACTTGAGAGTGGTGTAGCAGCAGCAGGGGCTTAACCTCCACCACATTCTTCTTCACATCACCGTAGTCCTCCTTCTCCTATTCGTAAGATGTTTAGTGCTATATTTGGGATGTGCAGAGACATCCAGACCAGGCAACAGAAGGAGAGGGAGGATAGGAGGAAGGACACTTGAACTCTGAAGTAGATTGCAGCTAGACTTGAGCTTGATCCTCTTAGGTCTCCAATATCAGATGAGGCAGCCAGTGAGCCTGAGTCTGAGGAGTAGCAGTAGGCCAAGTATGACACAGAGTTTGCTGAGTTTCTTCAGCAACAGGAGTAGCAGCAGCAGTAGGCAGCTGAGCACCCTAACACTTTACCACTATAGGCTCGTGTGCCTACTCACTCTCTACCGTGTCCTAGTGTTGCAGGTGAGTATACTTTAGACTGGTGGGGTGACCTCATAGGTGGCTTCAGCTACTACGGATCTAGTAGCTATGACCCGTCTGGTGAGGGTGGTTCTCGCCCACCTGGTGCTCCATGCTTAGATGATGAAGGAGAAGGCAGAGACGGAGATGAAGATGGTGATGATTGATCACAGCTTTTAGAGACAGCTTGCAGCCCCTTTGTGCTTGGTATGTCATTGTTGGACTTTTGTGGTGATGGATGACAAAGGGGGACAGAGACTGATTAAAGCTTTAGGATGTTTGTTTTATTTGCTTATCTTTGTACCTGGAGATATGTACTGCAGCTGTAGTTTTTGAGCTTCATTGATGTATCTTGAGTTTGAGATAGATTGTGTCATGTGAGAGATGAGACTTATACTTATGCTTTATGGATGTATCATTTGACTCATGTGACAATATAATGTCACACCCCAAAATTTCTGATTTTGGGTTGTGCTTAGAAAACAATAAATAAAATAAGTGATTTTAGTGTTGATATAAAATTTTCCAAGATTAGTTTAAGGTAGTGCAAAGTTAGTTATAGAAAAATGAATTTTCAATCTTTTTCAAATTAATTTGATGGGTTTTGCTTGATGTGATGTTTGCTTGTTGTGTGACTTGGTGTAATGAGTGAGTAAAATTTTCAACACGCGTTTAGTAAGTCGTTTATCTGTCTTCGGCTCGCCTCTATCTTTTTCTGTAATCAAATTCCTATTTTCTCGATCCTAATCTTTTTGTTCGGTATTTTCCAAGATCCTCTTTATCTGCTCTAAATCATTCCTTTGAGTTTCTCATTCATTAATCAATCTCTACAGACTTCTCGGGAAATTTTCTAGCTTTTTCTAGAACTTGTTTCTACTTATCTGTGAGCATAATTTAATCTTTAGATGCTCCAAAATATCCTAGCATGGGCTCCAAATACTTTATTTGGGTTCCTTATATTCCATAAGGTCTCTGGAAATTTCCCCCGAATTTTCAGAGCTTTTGGAGTACGTTTCGTGGCTTAAATAATAATTCTAGACTTTTCTAGAATTATTTTATCTATGGAATAAATTAATTCCGAAAATAATAAATCTCTCATTTTTTTCAACGCTCAAAGCCCATGTGCAATAATTCTAATAAATTCTAACGGCACATGTCTTTATTTACTAATGGGCTTTAATGTTTATTTAGGCCCATTAGTAAATGTGGAGGATGCAATATCAATTAGTACCATATTGCTAGTTGATGTAGATGTAGAGAGTTTTTCTTCCTATAAATCTGTACCAACCCCTTGGACAAAGCACACCAAAACTACTGTATGGAGAGCCCCTAATTTGAGAAATCTCTCATATAGTAAATTATATTTTTCTCCTCCTTCTCTTATCGCCGCCGCCGCCGCAGTCTGCCAAGCGAGCGTGGCTGCGCTGCCTCTATGCGCAAGCGTGGAGATTCTACTTCGGCCGTCTGTGCTCTGCGTGTGCCGTCATCATCTTGTCGTGCCGCGCGAGTCAGCGCACTGCCCTGCCCTGAAGCCAGCCCCACATCATCTCGGTCGAGCCGATCCTGTGTTGTTGCTTCCGGCCAGAGCATGCACGAAGCAAACCACGGATGGCATGGTAATCTTGTCGAATTTGTCCATTGTTCGTCTATTTCATCAACTAGCAACATGTTCAGTTCATCAACTAGCTAGCTACCTGCTACGTGTTTTGGCTGGTGCAACCTCTGTTCAAACACATCAGGTACCCTGTCACACGTACATACATGTTTTTGCTAGTGTATATATCTTCTTTCATCTACGGATAGTTAATAATCATGTGTCGGGCTTATCTTTAATCAAAATTCACACTCCGACTGATCTAACCCCACATGTTCAATTCCTTGAAATAGTAGGTCGCATTCTCGTTTTGTTTCTTTTTCTTTTCTCAGCAGAATAGATCGACTCCTATTCCTACCCTAGATCGCGTCTGTCGCTGCCTGCGTTGGACATCTCACCTCGCGCCACGCCGCCTGGAGCCGTAGGTGTCTGGAGCCTCGCTGGGACGACACAGGCCCTTCGTTGCTCGCCTTCGCTTGCACGTAGCTGCAGTACAGACGACCCTGCTGACTGACGTGGATACCATCCGCCTTACACGGATGCTCCTGTGCCAAGCCGAAGTAGCCGCCGGCCGTCAAACATGTGGGTACGTTTCATCTGTCCAGCTACATCCAATGGGGACCTCTAGTACGTGCTCCCATCTTCATCTCTCTCAGGTCTACGACCATCAAATTTGTCTGCCTCGTTTCAGGTTTTCCCGGCCCTGTTCCATGGCCCTGCGCCAGCTGTGCATGTTCTCTTGCCGGAGCAGAAGCCGAGCCTGCATCTTCCGCAAGACCGGCCACCACTCGTGAGCTTTCGTGTCCAGCGTGTCGTCAACACAACTTGCAAGCACCATGCATGCCTAAGTCTACGTGCACTTGAACAAGCCAAAATCCTTCTGCGTGCACATACGAGAGTTGCTCTGAACTTGTTCGCTTGTCGATCCATGCATCTCCAACAAAACAAGCTGGGGGCCACAAGTCTTGACTCGCTCACCTGCAAACCAAGCTATATTTGTGCTGTAATCTTGCAAGTCGTCGTGCTCTGAACCAGCACCAACGTTGTTGCTTACATCACTAGCAAACTACTGATGGCCGATTAATAAAAGGTCAGCATCACCTCATTGTCCATTATTTTAGTGATTAAATATTGTGCTGATGTCATGCCTTGTCATTCATGCATAATAAATCATCATTCTCTATTTATTCCTCAGTCAAGAAATTGCACCGTTCATATACGGTGGTGGAGCTGCTCAGGCTGCCACTCAGTCTCTGTAGTTATATATGTTCATCATGTCGTTATCTTATTTCCATCATATCTTAACTGCTTTAGCCACGCTTTAATCTATTCTTTCCGTGTCACGTTGGAATCGATGTAGTCTACTGTATGACAACGAAGTTTAACACGCTTCATGTTTTTCTAAATTTTTAGTTTAAATATTAATTTTGACTAATCTCTGTTCACATTGCTTTCCAAATTAAAAATAACATGGAGATTAACAATCATTTTTTATGCGCCACTGTTAACTTGATTAATAGCAACATAAATATGTTTGTAAATAATAATTTGGTTAGTGTAAACACGCACCATGTATAATTCGAATAAATGATCTGACATGTTATTTTATTTTGCAAAGTTAAAATCTAACTTGCTTAAAATTATACGCTAATATTTATAAATAAAACATGATTACTTTTAACTCGGCTTTGAACCAAAATATAATTTAACTAATCTGAGTTAATAACTATCGTATGGTTTTATTTAATTAAAATAAATCAAGTACGTAGTCTTTATTTCCCTTTTATAATGTAAACTTTTCGATAGCCGTTTTTTCTAACGGTAGCATCGTTTTTCGGTGTTTCTTGTGAACTTGTGACCGTAGCAACTAGCTCTCTTTTAGTACGTTGTTTTCTCTGGTGTGGTGTACTGTTCTTAGTTTTCTATGTTTGTTTCTTGCATGCTTTCCTATGCGTGATGTTTGCTATGAGTACAACGAGAATCGTTTGTGAGCGATGAAGATCGGAAGGTGATAACCAGAAGCAAATTATGAAGAAGTTGAGCAAGCTTATAAGGTAAGTATAGTATGGGACCATCCTTGTTACCTATTCACCTTTAATCACTTAATTCATACTGCATGTGTCTACCTTGACTACCACTAAGAATTTCCTAGTACTTTGTACCTTATGCCTTGAAACCTTCGGGTTATTGCATTGGGTAGTATGATGCTAGTGCTCAATTAAAGACCATAATCTTGTAACTTGACTAATGGTATATGCAATAAACATTAAAAGATGCTTTTTAGCAACATGGAACAAGGGGGCTAGAGCATTGGGCTATTTATGGTGCTCTAGATTCCTCTCCCTAAGGACTTATCTGTAAGTGATCATTCGGGGCTTACAGTACAGCTGTGAGGGCTATATGGCTCTGGCTTTAGCTCAGTATGAGGACCTTTTCTAGCTTGTTAGTGGTTATCTTTATTGGCGTAAGAATGGCTTGACGAATCGGGTATAGTGCGGCCTTTGTCCCCATGTGTATAGGCTGCGTGTCAATGTGCCATCGGGAAGGGGGGCTCTACATCTGTTTGCCGAGTGAATCTAATGGCCCTAACTTGTTAGACGAACCTTTGAAAGGCTTAATAGCGAACCCTGCCGACCTTCCTTAGAAGTGGGTCAAGAGATTAGCTACCTCGAGTGAAAGGGTAAATCATGACTCACAGTGAAAGTGTACAACCTCTGCAGAGTGTAAAACTGGTATATCAGTCATGCTCATGGTCACGAGCGGCCTTGGAGCATTTACGGAATAGATGATCACTAATGATATGGATGATGAAGATGCTCATTAATGATTACTGTTTATGCTATTCATTGTTCATGTTTACCTGATCATATGGTTATGGGCTAGTGATAAACTTGTTGCTACTCCTTTGCTAAAATCATGACTCACTAAAAGCTAATCGCAGTGAACCAGTGTCAGCCTTTTGAGCCTCATGAACCCCATGTTATATTTGTTGAGTACGACATGTACTTACACTTGTTTTACTTTTCAATACTTTGGAAAAATCCCGGATGGGTACCAGATTGCTAGAGTTTGGAGGAATTAGGCTTGTGATCAACCAGTCAGTTGTCCCTGTGGATTTGGAGTCTTCGCCTGAAGATCGGAGTTGTCTTTCCGCTGTCTATACTCTGAGGTTATATTCTTTCTATTGATATTACCTTTATTGGTAGCTATATGTGAGATTTGACTTCCTGGGCTCACATATGGTGTGTATCTGATTTTGTTCTTAAAACCGGGTGCGACATATAAACTATCTTGTGACAATATAATCTATCTTAGTGGTTTATGGACTTGAGAAAATGTGTAATGAGTGCTATGTGTAACATACATGTGTTGTATTTATTTTCATAAGGACCATGCATGCTAGAATGAAAATGTTTGATGTGATGCTTTTATATTTATTCTTATGTGATATATCTTGTCATATGCATTACAGTTTTACTTTGTCACACACACTTGCACCCCACGGATGCAATGATTTAGGGGGAGTCTCCTATATGTTTTAGTATGTGCAATTGACATTTGAGGTCATTTTGTGAATTCTAGTCATAAGCACATATTAAGGGGGAGCCTCTCATAAATCATTGAACCCAAAAGCTTAAATGTTTATATCCTTTTGTAAGCTTTAATCAAGTTGTCATCAATCACCAAAAAGGAGGGGATTGAAAGTGCATCTAGCCCTTTAGTGGATTTTGGATGATTGAATGACAACGTGATTAAAGGTCTAACCCAGTTTGCTAAGTATGGACAGGTAATAGATTATCTCACAGGTACTTAATGAAAGCCAAAATGATGTGTTGTTGTATAAACAATCTAGTTCAAGCACAAGACAACAATGGAAATGGAATTCATGCAAAGGCTTATTTATTGTGGGATTTCCATGTACTATGTGAAAGCAAGCATGGTAAGAATTAATTAATGAGACATGAGGGATTGCATATGGAGTGGTCTCACATTTGAAGCTTGCTAAATTGAAATGAAAAAGATAACAATACAAATGAATGGATGATTCAACACAAGATGTGACTTGATGGCTTGAGATGGTGAAGATAGCTAGGAAAGGTCTCGAGGTACTAAGCAAGGGTGAAGGGCAAGCGACGGCTTGGCGGACAAAGAACCTAGCTAGGGTGAAGAAAAAAGTACTTTCATTTAGTTGAGGTATTAATCAAGCTAAGATGGTGATATTGATATGGAGGATCAAATCTATATTGGACAAAGTGTTGGAAGTGACTTGATGCATTTGGAGTTATTCATATTGGATGAATGAAATCAAGTCACATGCTCAAGATGGCTATGCTCAAGTGAAAAGATCAATATCAACATGTTGGCACCCTTACTTGATGAAGATTGAAAGAGATGACATCAATTCAAAAGATATCAACTCAAGCGGTATAAATTCGTTTTTCCTTTGATCTTGAGTTTAATAGGTATGTCGTACTATTAAGAGGGATGCATCATGTTGATAGATAATTATTCATAAGTGCTCATGCCAACCCATGTGAGTTTTGAGTGTTTAAGAGACAAAAGAGCTAACTTGTTTTTTGCTGGTCTGGCAATACCGAACGTGTCCCGATTAATACCGAATGTGCCCAGTATTTGCCTAGCCACGGTAAAATACTTGGTGTTCTCGGATTGGTTCATTGGGAGTTCTGACGTGAGTCCAGAGTTCTGACGGTCTAGAGTTCTGGCAATCATCGGGATATCTGACATCTCGTGCTTAACTAACTTGGAGAGTTGACTGCCTGGTCACACCGGACGTGTCTAGTATTCTACCGTACGTGTTCGGTATAGTAGGCTAGAGCTCAACGGCTAGTTTTCAAATGAGCTGAGGGTTGGGAGTTCTGACGGTCAGGAGTTCTAGCGTTCATCGGGAGTTCTAACACCTAGCATACTGTAACTCAGTTACCGTTCGCGCAGTGCAAGTCATACCGGATGTGTCCAGTATGCATACCGGACGTGTCTGGTATTGCCCAATGGCTACATAATGGCTAGTTTTTCAAAGGGGCTATAAATACCCCTTAGCCTCCACCTTTGGAGGCTGCTGATTCTGTTGGTTACAATACATGTTTTTTAGCTTTGCCAACTCTCCTAAACCCTCTCTTAGTGAGTGTGTGATCCAAATTGACAAATCCATTAGTGGGTTGATTGAAATTCAAAATTGAGAGCAAGCCACCACTTGAGCACTTGTGCATATTATTGATTTCATGATTTGCATTTGTTACTCTTGGACTCTTCGGTCCTAGATGGCTAGGTGTCACTGGAGAGCACCGAAGAGATTGTGGTGTGCCTCGGAAAGTTTGTAACGGTCGATTCCGCCACCTCGGAATCAACTAGTGGAAGGAGGTAAAGAAGTTGGAAAAGACTCCGGCTAGAGTGACCTTCGTGGTACCCTCTAGGGCTGACCTTCGCTGGGTCGCCCATAGCCCCCTCAATGGAGAGTAGGACTCGAATGAGTCTGAACTTCGGTAAAACAAATATCATGTCTCAATTTGGATTTCATTTGATATTTGTGTTGCTCCTGCTCTTGTGCAGGTTCTCTATGTATCTTGTCATCTCTAGTAGGTACCTGCAGTTTGGTTTGAAGATAGAAATCGAAAGGAGCAAGTTTGGGGCTGTTCTACAGAAACCGTGTATACCGGACACGTCCGGTATTTCCTACATGTGCTGAAAATATTCATTCTCTATTCTAACTTTGTGTTGCAGGGTTGTAGCTTCTAGATATATTCTTTATACCATGTATTCTCTGTTGGCTAACTCATGAGGGGTTTATTTCTTTGATTAGGAGTTTCCAAGTGTTTGGAAACTCCAACACGTATCGTTTCCGCATTTTAAAGGGTTGAATTTTAGAAATGCCTATTCCCCCCTCTAGGCGGCATCCTCGGTCCTTTCACTATGGTGAAGAGGCACATGGATTGTTGACATGGCACATTGAGTGGCCTCCATTCCTCCTCTCAACCTATAAATATCCCCTCACTCCCTCTCATTCAAAACAACAACACCTCAAGGAGCAAGAGCACCACTCAAGAGCATCATTCCAATGGCTTAGGCTCTAGATAGATAGTAGAGTTAGTAGGGAGAGATGTGAGGGAGAACACGGGGAAGCATCTGGCTTGTTGGTGTCTCCCCAAACTTGTACCTCAATGAACACATGTACCTCAATGGAGCTTTTCGCTAAGTGAGTGTTCGTGTTTCTTATGGAATTAAATCTTTGACTAGTTAAGCTTTATTCTTGATTGTGCGATCATCATTCGTTCTTATGGCGGAGACTCTAGTAGGGGGCCCTGATAAAAATGGATAGACCTATGCACGCTAGAGTAGTAATCAATAGCATAGACGTGGTGTCTAGGCTAGAGGATACCTTCGTTTGCCTTGTACTCCATGGTTGAGGGGTAGGCGGTAGGTGGTAACAGCCCTATCCATCCCTTGTACTCCCCCATGTCTGGGTACAACATAAAGCTACATGCCAGAGGTGCCTAGTAGACCAGGTATAAGCCGGTGCCTGAAGTAAGCAAGTAATAATAGAGTTTGTCTATCCTTAGACCCTAAGCCATAGGAATTCTTCTCTACCCTCATTAGCTATCCTTGTGTTGTCCTTAGGCGAATTAGCTAGAAGAAGTACCTCCATTCCCTATGGAAAATACGATACTCTGAATACTTCTGGGTGAAAGCTACAATGGTAATTTCATGCGCTTGTGGATTCTTTCTGTTTGTATTAAGAAATACCAACAAGCTTTCTGGCACCGTTGTAGGGAATGGTTGTCGTATTTTCTTTGAACCTAGTTTGTCCTCGTATCTGTATCTTTTCTTTTAGTTATATAAAAACATAAAAATATTTTCACCATGAAAATCACTCCTATCCAATACCGATCCGCTTCAAAGGGCGAGTTTGCGGAGCCACCGCCAAAACCAAACCGTTCATCTAGCGGTGGACTCCACCCTAGTTTTAAGCCATGGTTTAGGCACAACCCTTCTCTAGGCTTGAAAATGAAAACCCTAGCAATCACCTGCTAGAGTTCGAGGAGATGTGTTCGTGCCTGAGCATCTCAGTCATGACACAAGAAACTTTGAAATGGAAGCTATTTTCCTTCTCTTTCATGGGTAAGACGAAGCAATGGTACACATTTGCCATAGAAAGTATGAATGGGGACTGGGATGAATTTACAGACAAGTTTTACCTTGCATTCTTCCCTATGTCCCGTATCGACTCTCTACTAAGGGCGATCCTTGACTTTGAGCAGTATGAGGAGTCTATAGGTGTAGCCTGGACCAGGTTTTCAACGTTAATACATGCTGGCCTAGACTTGTCTTTGCCCGACAACAATTGCTATGACACTTTTGTGACTGTCGGAGGTTGTTTTACACACAAAACTATGATGGAACAAGTATAATTCCTTGAGCACTTCATACACAAACACTCTTCTTTCGTCATAAGAACTAAATCTCTTGAGGCAAAAGTTATGTCAAGTGTTGAGGAGTCCTCACCAGTCGAATCCAAACTTGTAGCATCCTTAGATTTGACTCATGAACCCTCACCCGAACCACAAACACTGAAGGAAAGATTAATTCATCCTTCAGAGTTCCCTATCAAATTCGAGGATTATGGCAATACCTCGACACACCTACGGCATTAAAAGCACACGAAAGAAGTTTCCCCTAAGGTAGAACCATCAAAGGAATGGTTAATGGAAGTAAAACGTTCTTCTGAAGCAATTCAGATTCTTTCACCTTCCACGACCATGCCTTGTTCCTTAAGGGGAACTATTGTAGAAGCCCTATACAACCCCATAGTTGGAACTAGCATCATATCAAAATTTCTAGCAAAAAATCTTTTGGGAAACATACCACTAGTCCCAACCAACAAACTTTTCAAAAGTCCCTCGGAACTTATCTTTGAATGTTGTGGAATTGCCAGGGCGGTACCCATTGAAATAGACAAAAATGAGGTTCACATAGATCTCCATATCTTTGCCATCCTCGAGTTTGAGCTTCCCATAGGCCACCACTTGGACAATCTTTTCCAAAAAAAACTCTCCTAAGGGAGCCTAAATGAAAAGTTGGGAGAAACTACTTTTGCCACTCACTCATATATCCCAACGGTGGAGCATCATCTCAATAATGACCCGTTCGGGGAGGTAAAATTCATAACCCCATTTGTTCCATTATCACCCTCACTCGAACTTAAAACATGTCCCTCAGGCCATCCAAACATCATTTTCAATAGTGGACTCGAATCAATTGATGCATCCATTGAGAACAAAACCCCCCATGCCATGGACATCCATGAAACACCAACTCTAGAGTCCAAAAGGAGGGATTCCACAGATGAGCATGAAAGTTTTACTTTTGAGACCCCGCATGTTTCATGCTTAATTTTGAAGTATCTAGAGTTCGTTTCACTTAGCATCACATGTTTCTATGAGGGTCACAACCACCTCTTGATCCTCGTCTACAAACTATGTAAGAGGATGGTTGTGGATGCATATGTTTATCACAAATATTGCAAATCTTGTGGATGCACTATGGTACTAACCTTGCAGCTTGAACGAAAATGCTCAATGCTTTGTGGTGAAGCTAGGAACTACACCACCGCTGATAGCTGCAGGATGAAGTTCCCACGGTCAAGATTAAGACCATAAATTAAGCACTGCCAGGAGATACCCTAGATTATCATGAGAGAAAAATATATATACAATAAAATAACAAGATTATTATAAAAAACCAACTTTCTTAGTAATCAAAGCAAGAACTTGTTGACAGGATAGTATGTATCTTCAGGTATTCTTGGTTGCTAACCCTTTTAGGATAAGATCAAGAAGAACAGGGGGACATACGATGTCTGAAGACATGAGAGCTGCATCGACTACATACCTAGACGATCTTTGGTGATGGAAAACACTCAAAAAGGAGGCCCTAACTCTACACACTTGACTTTTACACAAAAGTCCAAGTGTGGGGGAGGATGGTGAGAGTCCCAAGTTCCATACACACCAAAGACCATCCTGCTTAAAAAATGATGTCAGCTCTACCTTGCTATAAAAAAGGGGAGAGAATAGAAAAAATCTATTATAAAAAATTGAATATTGAAAAAAGAGAAAAGGGAGAGAGAGAGAAGAAGAGAGAGAAGTATTCTCCTCTTCTAGACCTTTGCTATCACTAGGGCTCATGGTCCATACACACTAATTGTGTATATGGCCTAGCCTTGGTGATAACCTGAGATGAACCATATATAAGCCACCGTGCAGCGGGCTCAAAGCTTCATCTACATATGCTGCTGGTAAGTATACTTATGTATGCAAAGGGTAATACAATGTTCACCAACACAGTTACTCATGTCTGTCTCCATGAAAATATGATCCTGTTCATACACACTTCTCTTGCTTATGATATATGCTCTGGTTTGGATGAACTTGTTAACAGTACATCCACAGGTCTTTTTAAATTAAGCATGGTGGTTAGGTTAAAAAGACTTTCTTTAATCAAATTTAGACATAGTGTTGAAATTTGATTAATGAACTTTAAATATTACTTTCATAAACAATAGAAGTAATCTACTATGGAGATAAATAAAGGCTATGTTTATTTTTGCAAACTTTACCTTAGCCTTATTTATGATAAAAAGTTGGGTGAACACACAAAATGAAATAAAAGAAATAATAATAATAATAATAATAATAATAATAGTATACATAATCAACAAAAAATAAAAGTAATAATAATTATAATAAAATTAAAGCTCCCAGTGTTTCAACTAGTAGAGCTCTTGTCTGTTTCTTTTTGTTTTTCTTTGTCAAATAAAAATAGGCACAAGAACAAGTGTGGGGGAGATCTCTCAAGCACAAGTAACACACATTCAACATCTCACACCAACACATTGCACAACATCGAATGATCTAACAAGAAGAAGGACTGGAACAGATGGCTCCAGAGAGGGTTGGCTGAACCTCAAGGTATAGCCAAACCATCTCTGACTCCCCGTAGCTCCTTCTTCAATGATGGTTTGTGCAACACAACCCTCAACTCCCTACAATTTTGAGTTTGAACAAACATAAATCTTGATCACTAAAATTAAACTCAATTTATCCCTGTTGTCTCCTGATAAACAATGCCTCTATGCACCACATTTTATTTATTTTTTTTGAAAAGTGACATGTTCATAACATGATTAAGATAGAAGCTTGCATAAAGTTTGTTCCATATATATACACTTATGCTTGTGAGAAAATATTCTAATAGTACAATCATGTTGACTAAGTTGTTGTCAGGTCTTATATAGTTCGGACTTAGAAATCCTACCATTTCTATTAAAGTACTTGGATAATTTATTTTGATAAAAATGTTATAAAACCATAGTATCACATACTCCTCATTTGGTGAGCAATTCCTACCAAAGCCAAATATAACATCTAGCATGTTTCAAACCTTCCACATAAGCTGCTTGCTGTTGTATTGAGTTTGGTCAAGTCTTGTTGACCCTTGTTGAGAGATTTATCATGCTCCCAAGATCAAGATCACGTACACCCACATATATATGCTGCTCCTACACTATGAGTGCGCAAAAACATGCTCCCATTTAGATCCACCAAAAGCTCTGCTCCTACACCGGGAGTAGACAAAAAAATGTTTGTTAGGTAATACTCCATATTCTAAAAGATAGTGATCTCTCTCGAAATATGTGGTTTAGAAGAAGAGACATAGGCTATGCAAAAAGTAATGAAAAAAATATGGACACTTGAAGGTCCAAGTATAAAATAAAAAAATGATGAGCACATGAAGGCTTATGTATTGAAAAGAAAGAAGAAGGATAGCCATGTATCAAAACAATAAGTTATAGAGAGAGATCATATCTATAAAAGGAGTATAGTTTTAGTTTACTATTTTTCCACACACATGCACGTCTTGATCTAAGAGTATGACACTTCTCTCCTTGGATCCTCGATTTGACTTTACAATATATGCAATACAAGTATGCTATATTGTTTATCCCTACCTAAAGCTCCACATAAACCTTTTTAGAAGTAGAAAGCAAAATATTGCTATGCCTCGGTAAGGATTTATACACAATTGAGTGATTTGAGAGTGCCTTTGAGGAGTATAAAGTGAACTATGCTTTTTCTTGAGAAAAAACATCCAAAACTCCAAGTTGCTAAGATGTGAAATTGGGAGGATGGCTTTGTTTTGAGAACTATTCCGCTTCTCAACAACCCAAGGAAACATGTTAGCTAACGCCACAAATCCCACTTGTGTAAGGAATGTGTTGGAATAACTCTTACATAAGCCATATATCTTAGGATGTTATGCTTATGATTACTTTTATCTCTAAGATTTGCTCGAGGACGAGCAAATGGCTAAGTGTGGGAGAGCTTGTTGGCGGTCCTGAACTCCAATTTCTACCCGCCAACTTTCATATAAAAACTACTAAAATAAACACTAATTCCACAGAGTTTTGGTGATTATTCATTTGCAGGAGGACATGTAGGGATTGCATAAAAATGAGCCTAACATATACAAGAAATATAACATTATAGACGTCCGACACGAGCCCAAGGGGATGCGGCCCACAACCAGGCTAAACTAGGACCCAGAAGAGAGGAGAATATGGATAAACCCAAATCAAATCACCTCATCTCTATAGAATACCTACAAAGTTCCACTCTAGAAGCCCAAAGGAGGTCACCCAACGAAGATGGGCCAATTTGGCCCTAGTGGGGGGGCGGCCGGCCCCCTAGTGGCCCCGTTCAGCCTGAGCTTTGGTCAGTCAGTTCCCACCGCCTCTCCAACATCGGTTGCAGCAGGATTTCCTAAAAATGGCTACAGTAAACCGACCTCCACCACCCCAATGAATAGAGGCATGCAAAGAAACACACTTTCACTCCATCTCCAGTCATCCAAACTATGATGGTTTGATCTAAGGGCTGTGGTGAAGAGGCACATGGATCACTAATATGGCGCATTGAGTGGCCTCCATTCCTCCTCTCAACCTATAAATACCCCCTCACTCCCTCTCATTCAAAACAACAACACCTCAAGGAGCAAGAGCACCGCACAAGAGCATCATTCCAAGGGCTTAGGCTCTAGATAGCTAGTAGAGTTAGTAGGGAGAGATGTGAGGGAGAGCACGGGGAAGCCCCGGGCTTGTCAGTGTCTCCCCGAACTTGTACCTCAACAAACACATGTACCTCAATGGAGCTTTTCGCTAAGTGAGTGTTCGTGTTTCTTATGGAATTAAGTCTTTGACTAGTTAAGCTTTGTTCTTGTTTGCGGGATCGTCGTTCGTTCTTGTGGTGGATACTCCTAGTAGAGGGCCCTAATAAAGATGGATAACTCTATGTGCGCTAGAGTAGTAATCAATAGCATAGACGTGGTGTCTAGGCTAGGAGGTTACCTTCATTTGCCTTATACTCCATGGTTGAGGGGTAGGCGACAGGTGGTGACAGCCCTATCCATCCCTTGTACTCCCCCATGTCCGGGTAAATTGTAGAGCTATAGGCCGCAGGTGCCTGATAGACCAGGTATAAGCCGATGCCCGAAGTAAGCAAGTAATAGTAGAGTTTGTCTATCCTTAGACCCTAAGCCATAGGAATCCTTCTCTACCCTCATTAGCTATCCATATGTTGTCTTTGGATGAATTAGCTAGAAGAAGTACCTCCATTCCCTATAGAAAATACGATACCCTGAAAACTTTCGGGTAAAAGCTACTACGGTAATTCCGTGCGCTTGTGGATTCTTTCTATTTGTGTTAAGAAATACCAACAACGTCCACCCATGTGATTCACGGGCGATGGAACGGTGAAAACGATGAGGTTCAGATTCCCTAGCATATTTGATTTCCTACCACATTTCATCCTCATCTAAAATAGGCCCTTGAGTTATTAATTGTTTTTTATGGAAAAAAAATATATATAAACAACACAGTAACAAGCATCACAGACACGAGCGAGGGAAGGCAACAGTCAAGGTTCAGTGACATCCACGGCCACCCACGCGAGTCGCGAGCAACAAAGTAGGGAAGGTGATGTGGACCATTCGATTCCCTACACTTTGCGATCTAACACTAACACTGAATCACCGTATGTAACGGCGATGGGAGCTACAATAATGACAATTTGTAAACACAACAAACCAATTTGCAAATAAACCAAGGCAAATACTATGACACTTCAAAAAATGGAGTAACCAACGTCACAACCATTCAGATATTAATTGTTTTAAGGCAAAAACTATATATAAATGACACAGTAACAATCATCACAACAATTTCATTGATAACTTCAGTTACATTCCATAGTTGTACAATAACAAAGACCTATTGAACACTACTGGGTGTACAATAACAAAGACCTATCGAGTATTGGTACATCCCATAGTCGAGTCTAGAGACAGGCAGTGCAAGCTAAGGATGAGGCAGCACCTCGCAAAACTTCCACTAGCATCTCAGTAAGGTGCTTTTGCCTTCCTTGCTACTGCACCTCTCATGGTCGCGAGTGTGAGGGAGATAGAGGCATTTACCTCTCATGGTCAAGAGAGAGGCAAGAAGAGGAGGCATGGAAGAGAAGCGTCGCCATTGTCACTGCTGCTCTAGAGGAAGGAGGATCGCCAAGGCGCTGGGATGGTGAATCGGTAGTACAAGAAATGCGCAGGGCAAACTAGGGATAACAAAGTGTATTGAGTACCCCTTGGCTTGCCCAAATAAGTGACCCCCTTAATCACAAAACTTCCACTAGCACCTAGATCGAGCAGCCCCTGCTATGCCTAGATGCTAGTAGTACCCAATCTTGAAGGCCTTCTCCCTACGCCGCTGCTGCCGTTGGAGGAGTTGGATAAGGAGCGCCATGGAGATGAAGAAAATATAGATGGTTGGCTCAAGAGCTTTGTTTGTATCTATCTATATCTAAGGAGAAAGAAGTGTGTGGATTGTCAAGAAGTGCATCTAGCCCCAGCATAAAAAGGCCAGCCTTGAAGATGGAGAAGCAGAGAGGAGCAGTTAATACGCATTAGGGAAGCCGAGGCATACTCCGTAGGAAAGTAATGGTGATGCAACTATGTTGTGGGTAGTTAGGAAGTGGGGAAATAACTCACGTTAAATTTACTATCGCTGGTACACCAAATGGTCATGTAGGGCCGATAGCCATAACGCCTATCCCAGTCGGCTCGGGTTTTCATACGACGGAGGAAATACCACTGCCGCATCTATTGTTTACCCCGTGGGTGGTAGAAGTTTCAACTGCTGGTTTTATTTCTTAGGAGGCCTCCCTATCGGTCCAACCGGTGGTGAAAGTATAACATCATCGCTTCTATTGCTACGGTAGTGAAAGTGGGGATAGTGATAAATCAATATGTAGTAGTGGGGTCAAGTCAATCACGCACTACCAGAGGCGGCTTCTTTGCCGAGTGCCTGAGGCACTTGGCAAAAACCGATATACACTCGGCAAAGCCTTTGCCAAGTGTTACACTCGGCAAAGGGCGCTCGGTAAACAGTTTATCGGCAAAGACCTCTTTGCTGAGTGCACTTTATCGGGCACTCGGCAAAGGCTTTGCTGAGTGCCAATCTGACACTCGACAAAGAAAAGTGGTCATGACAGCGAGCGCCACCATGACGGCGGCTTTGCCGAGTGTCAAGGTCAAGCACTCGGCAAAGGTACCCACTTTGCCGAGCGTCGTTGACTTAGACACTCGGCAAAGGTGGCCACTTTGCCGAGTGTCGCTGACAAGACACTCAGCAAAGTAGCGACCTTTGCCGAGTGCCTGGCCCATGGCACTCGGCAAATCTATGATGTTTGCTGAGTGCAATGGCCATTGCACTCGGCAAAGCATATTCCCAGGTAGTTCCCAGATGGTCACTTTGCTCAGTGTCATGGCCATTGCACTTGGCAAAGTGACGGAAAATAGCCTTTTTTATTTGTTTTTTACATCCCATCCAAACAAACAGAAGATATATATAACAAACATCACCAACATCACATATATATCATCAACATCACATATATATCACCAACACCACATATATATCACAAACGTCACATATATATCACAAATGTCACATGTCTCATAGTATATCACAAATAAGTTCACAAGCAATCCAAGTGCTCCATCATCGTCAACCACAATTGCAAATAGAAGTATCATTAACATCCACAAGTATCATCACTGATTTGGTGAAGGATTCCCTAAAGCATGAGGATCGTTCGATGCCGCCGATTGATTCTGCACAAAGGAGAAGAGATTGCATGTGTGAGACAAGATAAATATATACCATACATGAATAAAACTTTCATACTCCACTAGGTTTGACCGTAAGCATGAACATACAAACTAAAACATTTATACTCATAGGAGTAGAATAGTGAGGAGGTGGAGGTGGAGCGAATAGCGAAGGTGACGGAGCTACACCCGTAGCGCCGCTAAGACTTTGCATGTACTGAAGAATCTCCGCCATCCTCCGCTGCTTAGCCTCCCGCTCGGCCTCCACCCTCTCCATCTTCGCCTGCATCTGCTCCCGTATCCTCCTCTCTTGTTCCAGCTGGGCCTACAATATATTCACCCCAATGTTACAATAATGCAAAGGAAAGGTATGAAAAAACCAATGAACGACGAATAAATAAGGAATAACCTCGAGTGCCTCCACCCGGTGGTGTGAAGTGTCCTGCCGAGGTCATATGGCTGGGCTCCTGCTCGTGCTACTTGCTCGAATCTGGGAGAGACTAGGAGTAGCGGCTGAGTCGATTGCGCCATCACCAATCTAGTACCACCCATGCTTCTTGCCTCCTCCCACCCTCATGACAACTTCTCCATCAAGGTCCTCGGTGCTCGGATCATACTCTGACACATGGACCTCCCTTGCCATCGATGTGTACTCACTAAGGTGGTTGTGGATGGTCGCATTGTTGTATGCCTCAGGGCCATCCTCCGGGTTGTAGTCGACGTCGCCTTGCCCTTGTGGGCCATAGCCAATGCCTTGAAGATGGAGCAAGGTTGGCCACCATGTGACGCCGACTATGAGAAAAAATGCAAGATGATTAGAAATCATGCAGAATTGAGCGTTAGAATAAATAAATGAATTTGCGTACCCATGTTTTTGCGTATCTGCTAAGGCTACAGCTGCCTTGATGGTGTGCTACACCTGGCATCATCAAACAACACTCCCGGCACAAGTTGTGCGTCTCCTCCCACTTGCGTGAGCACCACCTGTCCACCATCTATTCCTAGCACTGGGGATGTGCGATGCACCAATAAGGAATCATCTATAGGCCATCAAGTACATGACATATCAGAAGATGAAATTAAGCCTACTTAATCTCAAAAGGAATCAATATTAATGTTCTGTATTTACCTACAGGTACTGGTCCCAGGTCAGCGTCATGGATCTTGCATCCCTTTTGGTGACCTTTGTTCCAAGGACGGTCCCGTGGTAAGTTACGATGGCCTAGATATGCGCCTCGTAATGCATGTCCACGATGAGTTTTTTGCAGCATTTGGTAGCCACCAGCATCCGCCCTAGGCCTCATGTCCGTCCTAGGCATCTAAAGAAATCCTACATACAAACATGATGTATCCATTCATTATTTCAAGAATGTATTGAGCAATGTAGTGCGAGGAAGACTTACCCACAGCTCTTGCTTCACCTGCTCCGCCTTGTTGTTGAATACCCTACGGGCTCGATCTGCAGCATCGGGGGCGGCGGCGTAGTGGTCAAACGAGTAGGCCAGCCCTGTCACTCCGGCATACTCAACTAGGCTAGGGAAGTGCTCCTTGCACAGAAGACCGAGGATGCCATTGACTTGGTGTGTGTGACCACCTCCACTCGCCACAATCGTCCAGTTCCTGCCCAAGTGATTAAGAAAAATTATTAATTTCTATTTTGATTTTCAACATATCATATAAAGTAGTGATAACATCTAAAGTTACTTACTTTTCCCCCTCAGGTCGAATCAGTGGGCATCTCTCATGAGGTATCGGTCGCTAAGGGAGGCTCATGGGACCTCGTAAGTAGACGCTCGATGAACTAGAGGAAGCGGAACCCCCCCCCGCTGTCGCCTCGTCCTCGTTGTCCTCCTGCGCGTCCTCCTACACCTCCTCGGCATCCTCCTAGGGCACCTACTCCTCCTCCTCCTCCTCACGCGATGAGGCGGCAGGCGACGACTCCCTCCTGCGGCTTGCTCCTCCTCCTACTCTCCCCTAGTGCAGCGGTCCTTGTCCTTTAGTACAAGGACATTAGCTTCCTCATCCCACCGCCCACCATCTTTGTTCAATCACCTGCAATTAAAAAGAGTAAACCAATAAGCACAGATAAACAAGAAGTACTTAGAAATAGATGTAAAATAAACAAAACGTAATTACAAAATAACATAGTATTACATGTATTAGAAATAATCTTCATGATCGGGATTAGCTAGATCATAAGTCTCATCATCACTATCAATCATATCAAAATAATCAACACTATCCGAATAAGCAATGTTGTCATTGTCATTGTCTAAATGTAATCGCTCAACCATTTGTAAGTCATTCACATTTTGCACCTCATCTCCAGCGTCCTCTTCAATAACCGTTTCATTGTCTACTTCCATTCCGATCATTTTGGTTAAGTCTATCTCAAACCTCCCTTCTAGTCCTTCTTGAAAGAACTCTCCGTCATATGTGTTTGGGTCTAAGTTGTAATCTTCATCATTTGGGACAGGCACTTTACCGTGTGGCGATACCCTATGCACAATATCCCAACCCTTAAGATGCCTTATGGTTTGACACGCATATGGGAGATAATAAACTTGCATGGCATGTTGGGCCACAATATAGACATCGTCTCCTGGTAAGACAGAATCATGTCGAATTTTGACTAGCCCAAGATTAGAATATGTCTGTCTCGTTACTTCAGGATCAAACCAATGTCATTTGAATATGAAGAGATTAAAAGGTTTGGAACCATGAAACTTGAGTTCATATATTTCTTCAATTCTTCCATAATACTCGACCTCATCAACGCCGAGCGTAAAAACTCCGAAACTTGTGGTTCTTCGATTGGGCCGACTCTGCTCATAGCTTGTTGTGCGAAAGCAATATCCATTCACGTCATAACCAAAAAATGACCTAACCCTATAGGCAAAGCCATCGGCAACCTATCTCAACTCAACACGCATAGACGCATCCCTCTAGCCCTGCAAGCTCAAGCAGGATACATCGTTATATTATTCACACATACGATTAACTTGGAATGTCAAACTAAGTACAAGCTAAATTGGATGGTACCTTCTGTTTGAACCAAGAAATGAAATCGGGCATTCCATTGCCCGCACCCTGTCTAAGAAGGGTATCTACCTGCTGCGGGGTAGGATCCCTTGATTGACGCCAGAATTCATGAAGAAATTCCCTGTACGAACGAGAAACAAGGGGGTTAGATGTAGAATAGTGATGACATATTTAACAAGTTTGTTGAGAACTTACTGCATGTATGGCGCCACTTCATCAAGGTTGGTCAACACAGTATAGCATGATATGGCGCCACTCTTCATGATTCAAGGTCTTGGGAGTCGATGCACTTGCGCTTCCGAGTTGCCCTCAGAAAAGGCTGAGGTTCGATTCATTTTCGCCGGCATTGTAACGAGGGGGTGGATTATGCACGCTAGGAAGGTTGTCACCATAGTATGTTGTTGTGAAGTTCGCCACCTCCTCTAGAATGTATGCCTCTACAATGGAAGCCTCGATTTTGCCTTTATTTCTACATTTCTTTCGAAGAACCTTTAGACATCTCTCGATTGGATAGCACCAACGGCCCTGCACGGGCCCCCCCATTCATGCCTCATACGGGAGGTGCAAAATCAAATGCTGCATCGGATTGAAGAAGCTAGGTGGAAAGATCTTCTCCAACTTACAGAGCAACATAGGTGCCATTCTTTCCAAGTCAGCAATCACGGTCCGAGATAACTCCTTGGCACAAAGCTGGCGAAAGAAATAGCTCAACTCTACCAGCACTAGCCAGACATGCTTAGGGACATAGCCTCAAACCATCATCAGAAGAAGCCAATCAATCCATATGTGGTAGTCATGACTCTTCATCCCTAGGACTCGCATAGTAGATAAGTTCACTCCCCTCCTCAGATTAGCTGCATACCCATCAGGGAACATTAACGTCTGCATCCATTCTAGTACTTCCCTCCTTTGCGGCTTGCTCAAGACAAAATCGGCCTTAGGCCTTCTCCATGTCTTGCCGCGACTAGGAGGCTTCATATGTTGGTTTGGTCTATCGCATAACGTTGTCAGATCCACTCTAGCCTTAACGTTGTCCTTTGAGTTGTCAGGAATGTCCATGATTGTTGCCCAAAGTGCCTCGGCGACATTCTTTTCAGTGTGCATTACATCAATGTTGTGTGGAAGGAGAAGGTCATCAAAATAGGGGAGCCGAGTCAAGCCCGACTTATGAGTCCACATATGTTGCTCTCCATATCCCACAAAACCACCTTCTGGATTTACCACGAGACCATCTATCTGTTCACGAACCGCGGCACCAGTCATTATCGTGGTGCAGGGTCTGTCACTACGACACCTTTTGTAAAGTTCTTGATGTCTCGTCTGAATGCATGGTCAAGAGGGAGGAATTGCCGATGTTTGTCGAATGATGAATACTTACCTCCCTTCTACAACCAAATGAACCTCAGACCTTCCTTGCATACTGGACATGGAAACTTCCCGTGAACACACCAGGTGCAGAATATCCCATATGCTAGGAAGTCATGTAGGGAGTAGTGGTACCAAACATGCATTTTGAAGTTTTTCTTTGTAGCTCGGTCGTATGTCCATACCCCTTCCTCCCAAGCACAGACCAATTCATCAATCACAGGCTCCATGAACACACCCATATTATTCCCCAGGTGTCTAGGAATTATCATGACAAGAATACGTTCTGTCGTTGAAAGCATACACCGGGGGGAGATTGAGGGGGATAACGAACATGGGCCAACATGTGTATGGGGCAGCCATCATTCCATAAGGATTGAACCCATCTGTTGCCAGTGCAACACGTACATTACGAGCCTCTTTAGCTTTCTCATGATGAATGCCATCAAAGTGGGTCCATGCTTCACCATCGGATGCATGTACCATCCTATCAGGATTGTATCATTTGCCATTTTTGTGCCATGTCATCTGTTTCGCGGATTTCTCGATCATGTATAGCCGTTGGATCCTTGGTATAAACGGAAGGTGCTGTAGGATTGTCACGGGAATGTCAAGCTGCCTCTTCTGGCCATCACCAGAATCTACCTCTAGGAACCTAGAGGATTTACATTTTGGATAGTACTTTGCTTCCATGTATTCTTTCCTAAATAGGACGCACCCCTTCGGGCAAGCATGTATCTGCTCATATGGCATCTTAAGTGCACGAAGGAGTTTTTATGACTCGTGCATGCTCTTTGGCAGAAGGTGACCCTTCAGAAGCAGGCTGCCAATAACTATCAACATACCATCGAAGGCGTCTCGACTCAGGCTATACTGGGACTTTAATGCCATTATGCGTCCAATGGCATCCAGTTGAGAAACCTTTGTCTAGCCATGAAGGAGTTTCTGTGCCGCAGCAAACATGTCATAGAACGCCTTTGTAGTTGCCTCTGGCTCCTCCTCCATACGTCCTTCAGCGAACTGTGCCTCATGATAGTCATTTAACATGTCTGCTACCCCAGGCATCAGCATCATAATCCTCGATGCGTGGTCTCACCACCTCCTCTCTCATACGATTGGCTTCACCATGGTAGACCCACCAGGGTATAATCTACCGTAAATCCATTCTTCCAAAGATGTTCCCCCATGACCTTCTTCGTTTGTCTTTTTCCTGTTTGCACATTTGCTGCAGGGACAGCAAATTTTACTCGCTCATTTAGCAGCCATGCCAAATGCCCATTCCAAGAAAGCATTGGTCTTGTCGATCCATTCATTGGTGACCTGACCCTGACTTGCGCGGCCCATGTATATCAACTCACGGTCCTCCATCCTCTAACATATATAGCGACGAGTAATATAAACATCAATTACATCTACACGACGTTCCTACTATCTAATAGGTGAGGATAGGTCCTAATCCCACGCAAGGATGCGTATGTGGGGTTAGTTTCCATGCTCTACTCCTATATGAGATAGAATTTTGGTAGCACCTCCCCGTTGTTCTCCAAATACACGTCCTGCCAGGGAGAGTGTGTATCTGGAGAACAACAGGGAGATGATGCCGAAACTCTATCTTGGATCGGAGTAGACCATAGAAACTAACCCCACCTACACATCCGCGGGCTGTCCAAAAAACGTGGACAATTCAAAACAGATACGGTTTTAGATATTGAAATATCTGCATATTTCCAACCGTATCTCTTTCGAACGGGAGACGCCTAACTAGGTTACGTGATCTACAACCATGATACGGAAAGAGGGGTTATACCTAGGGTGGTGGTGGAGTCAGGCTAGTGGGGCTATGGTGGGTCGGTGCAGTGGCGAGGTGACACGGTGTAGGCAGACCCACAGCGGCGAGGAAGGCGATCGGGGTCGCCGAGGTACTCCGGCTCTGCTCCGACGGGCTCTTCTCTACAAAAAAAGAAACATAAAACTGTCAATACAAAATTTCGGCAGCACCTCCCCTGCACAGGTGAGGTTTCCAAAACCTGCAAGAAAATCAACGACATGATGGCCGACATGCACAAGATTATATCCAACCACATATATATAACAATGTCACAACCACTCCTACGACTACCGCCACTGCTACTCTACCACTACTACTACCGCAACTACTAGTAATACTATAACGACGACGACGGTAGGGCATACCTAGTGGGCGTCGTACGGCGGCGGTGGTGAAGGGGCCAGAGTGCCGGTAGACAAGGTGACGACTGGGGAAGCGCCGAGGACGGCGGCGGGGCTGGCGCCTCCTTCTTCTTCCTCCTTCCTCCTTCTTCCTCCTCCTCCTTCTCTTCCTCCTTCTTCCTCCTCTCCTCCTCTCCTCCTCCTCCTCTCTTTCTCCTCCTCCTCCGGTGGCGTGGCGCGTGGGGGCGGCGACAGTGCGGGCGCGGCCGCCGCTAGCACGGGCGGGGGCGGCGGCAGGGCTGGCACGGGCACGGGCTGGGGCGGCGGGGCGGGCGTGGGCGCGGGCCGAGGTGGTGGCGGCGCTGCTGCGGGCGGCGCGGGCGCGGGCGTGAGCGTAGGCGGTGGCGGCGGCGGGCGTGCGTGTGTGCGTGTGTGCGGTGTGTGGGCCGGCTGGGCCGGGAGGTTAAATCCCTTCTTTGTCGAGTGTCCCCGATCTGACACTCGACAAAGTTTTTTTATTTTTTTTAATTCTTTGCCGAATGCCACCTAGCCAGGCACTCGGCAAAGAGGGTTTTTTTTAATTTTTTTTAAAAATTCTTTGCCGAGTGCCATAGGTCCTGACATTAGGGCAAAGAGACTCATTTGCCGAGTGTCTTCTCCTGACACTTGGCAAAGAGGCTCCTTTGCCGAGTGTCATTTTTTGATACTCGGTAAACCATATTTTTTCACTTTTGACCTCCAAACTTTTTCTGCAGTCCTCAGACAATACCTGGTACTCCATGTTTCAATGTGGCACATTTTTCGGACTTTTTCTATATTTCTTTAATTTATTTTATTTAATTGAATTTTCTTGGATAATTCAAATTATAACTGCTAGTCATTCGAATAATGAAAAAATGAATGGAAAAATGATATTCATGTTATTTAGTATAATGTGAGGCCGTATCCAGGAATAGACCACCAATTTCGAACATCTTGTTCACGAAACATGACCACGAACTTGCGGTCGAGTTGTTTTTAAATTCTATAAAAAGCAAACGAAGTCCGAAAATCATGAAACTTGTCAAGATGTCAATATATCATATGTGGAGGCTGTGATAAAAAATTTGAGGAGGTTTCGCGCAAGTTGTCACGTACGATGCTTGCAAACCAAAGTCGGCCTCATCATACGTGACAACTTGCGCAAAACCTCCTCAATTTTTTATCACAGCCTCCACATATGATATCTTGACATCTTGACAAGTTTCATGATTTGCGGACTTCGTTTGCTTTTTATAGAATTTAAAAATAACTCGACCGCAAGTTTGTGGTCATGTTTCGTGAACAAGATGTTCAAAATTGGTGGTATGTTCCTGGATACGGCCTCACATTATACTAAATAACATGAATATTATTTTTCCATTCATTTTTTTATTATTTGAATGACTAGCAGTTATAATTTGAATTATCCAAGAAAATTTAATTAAATGAAATAAATTAAAGAAATATAGAAAAAGTCCGAGAAATATGCCACGTTGGAACATGGAGTACCAGGTATTGTCTGAGGACCACAGAAAAAGTTTAGAGGTCAAAAGTGAAAAAAATATGGTTTGCCGAGTGTCAAAAAATGACACTCGACAAAGGAGCCTCTTTGCCGAGTGTCAGGAGAAGACACTCGGCAAAAGATTAACGGCGGCTGTCGGCCGTTAACGGCGGTGGCCCTTTGCCGAGTGTTATTGTTTGACACTCGGCAAACCTAGTCTTTGCCAAGTGTTATTCTTTGCCGAGTGTTCCGCTCTCGGCAAACCACCTTTTTATCGAGTGTCATTTGTTTGCCGAGTGCTTTCTCTCTGGTACTTGACAAATAACCTCTTTATCGAGTGTCCGATAAAAAGCACTCGATAAAATCTGGGACACTCGGCAAAGAAGCCGTCTCCGATAGTGACGGATCTGTACAGATGGACAAAGGAAGACCACGAATGTATGATTATTTTATTTGTACACGTGACAGCATATCAGGAGCGGTATGCACTGGAGCTTTATGCGTACTTTATTCACTTAATTTTTTTTTCATCCCGAGTCACCTAATAAAATTTCGAATTTAAAAAATATATATCCTTCATGGCCCAAATAATGAATTGATAATATACCCAAAATAAATCCAATCAATAATATGATTCACATGTATGACCTGTATATATGTTCTTATTTGGAGGTACAGTATGTGTTTGGTAAAACAAAAAAACAACAACAACAAGAGCCAATATTCTTCATGTGCAAAAAGGCGACCAGATGACAGACCCTCTGAAACAGGGGCAAAAAATACTACCTCCGAACTGTCCAACCAAGCATTACACTTCACTTAGCTAGCACTACTGCACTAGTATTATTACTCGACCATCGCCACAAGCGAGCAAGTGCCACTCGAAGGCACCAGCTTAAAATGATTAAATCGGCGAATTGATCCGTGAAAAAAACAGGCAATTTCTTTTTGATTTGAGCTGAATTAACTAAAAAGTAGCTTCGACGAGTTGTTTGTTCTTGTCATCATTTCATGACGACGGACGAGTGGCACGCGGTCTCGCAGCTCCAGTATGCAGCCACGCAGGCACAACCAAACATGCAGCTTGCATGCCGGCGGCATTAAGCGAGGCCAGCGATGGCGAGGCTGCCACCGGCGGTGGCACGCTTGACGAAGCGGCCCTTCATCCGTGGCCGCTTCTCGGCGTTGAGCTTGCGCACCTCGTACCGGATCTTCTTGGAGAAGAGCCGCGTCCTCCGCTTCTCCCGGTACCGCGACACTCGGGCCTCCCGGCCGCCGTCCATCCCCATCCTTGCCGTGCCCAGCAGGTCCTCGCCGCGGTGGCCAACCACTCCTCCCACAACCCACATGTTCTGTATGCACAACAAGAATCGAATTCGACGTTAACAATCAGTCAATCACTCGGAGTGAACCTGTGCATGTTCTCGATGATGTGAGTAGTGTTTACGACGAACGTGCTGTGCGGCGCGCGAATTGAACGTACTGTGTAGTCGTGGGGCCAGCTGTCGTCGAGCTTGACGTGTGGTCGCTCGCCGCCGCCGGTCCACGGCGAGCTCCCCCAGCTCTGGATGATGGCCTCGTAGTTGAGGGTGAGCGAGAGGCTCGTCTGCAAGAACTGGGCGTCGGCGGCCCCCGTGTCGCTGCTCGCGGCCTTCTCGTCCGTCGTCGTGTCCAGAGGCGAGCCGTAGTTGAAGTCGATGTCCAGCATCATCTCGTCAGATGCCTCTGGGTCCAGCAGCTCGAGGGCGCAGGCCAGCGTGCCACTGGCTTCGCAGGCACCACTGCCGCCGTCGGTCTCCAACTTGACTCGCGTGGCGTCGTTGCCCACTTCCACTGGGTCCAGGATGCCCAGCGTCTCCATGTAGAACGACGAGCCCTCCTCGTTGCCGTCGTCCAGGCCGTGCCCGAGGAGGGCTTCCATGTCCGCGGCGAACTCCCTGAGCTCGGCGTCGGTGGGCTCGAAGTTGGCATGGCCGCCGTCGGGGAAGAACTGGACCGCCGGCGCCGCTGCAGGTGTCGCTGGAGCCGGCTTCGCGGGGTCCTCGACGGCGCCGTCTTCGTTGCAGGACGACGCGAGAGCGGCCGCGTCCTCAAGAGGCGAGGGCGAGCAGAACTCGGCTAGGGCAGGGTCAAAGATGGGCACGCGGTACAGCAGCTCCTCCTCCTCGACGACCTCCAGCTCCCCCTCGTCGTTCCGCCGGTCGTCGGGCGAGTCCCCGCCTGCCGCCGCATGCGGCACGACGAGGCGCCGCGACAACGCCTGCCCGCCGACGCTCTTGGCGTGCCCGCCGCGCGGGGTGCGCGCCTTGCGCCTGAACCACGCGGGCACCACCTCGTCGTGACGCTCGCGCTTATTATTCGCCCCCGCCCCCGTGCGAGTCGGCGTCTGCAGCGGAGACGCCGGCTGCAGGCGCAGCCGCTCGTGCCGCCGCGCGAGCGGGTTCGCCGAGTGCACCGACGTGTCGCACCCTTCGCACAGGAACGCGTCGTCCGCCGCGCAGTACCACCTCGCTCGCCGGCGAAGGCACCCGTCACAGGCCCGCGCCGCCTTGCCGCCCACAGCCGCCGCCTTCGCCGAGCTGCCCGTCGTGGCAATCATTTCTCTTCTAAGCGCTGCACTGTGCAACGATCTTGCTACTCACTTAGTGAGTGATGGCTTCTTCACATGTGCAGACTCTGAAGTTTGTATGTACTGTAGATTTTAGAGAAAAAAATTGGTGCCGAAAATATCGCAGGGTTAGGTTTTGTAGAACCGGAGGAGAAGATGGGCCCAGCTTGTGCGCTTTTTGGATCCCGCTGTCTGCACTTTGCACTTTTGGTGTCGCGGTAGGGCACACCACCAGCATGTCTTATCTGCGACGTGATTGGTCGAAGGGTAGCGCAGCATCCGGCGCGGGCGCTTGTGATTGGCTCCGACCGGATTTCCAGTGGGGCCACCATGCTTAGCTACGCAATGCAACGCCTAGAGCCCTTTACCCATCGCTCTCACGGTTGCTATGCTGTGGGTTCCTGCTGGCAGTGGGACCGCGCGGGTAAGGAGAGAAAAGTCTTTCTTGGACTCATTTTCCCCGAGCAAGTTATCACAACCCCGTCTTTGCCCACAGATTAAGGGTCTATTTCATGCACATGACTGGCTACTGGTTAGAGCATCTTTATGAGACTCTCTATATCCTTTCTAAATGTTAAAATAAAGATTTTGGTGAAGAATTATTCTCCAACCACTTCTCTAAATGGTCATCCAAAGATAGCCATTTTCTATTCCGGATTTTTCGCTAGCTAAAAATAGAAGACAAGAATGGCCTCGTTCGGCTTACCTCATATTCGGCTTGTTCGGCTTGTTTTTTCAGCCGGAACAGTATTTTTCTCTCACAATAATTCAGCCACAACAGTGTTTTTCAGCCAGTTTCAACCAAGATTCAGACCAGCGAACGGGGCCAATAACTCTCTAGAGTGCGCACGAGATATAGAAAAACTGTTGGAGAGTGCAAAGATATAGAAAGCGATTTCCATTCAAATGACTCTTCAAATGATGATTTAGAAAAGCTCTAGGAGATGCTCTTAGATAGGACTAAAAATTACTCTAAATTAGATGTGGTTAGCTAGCTAATTGGCTAACAACTAATTAAAGATTTGGCTAAAAAATAAGTTCACCTATTAGCTCTCCTATTTAGGATGTACTAGAGCTAATTTTAGCTAATTTTTAGCTAGTTAGTAATTAGCATTTGTATCTAAATGGACCCTGACTATACTAATCCTACTATTATATGCTTCAAAAGACCTTTTCTTTTAGTATTGTTTACTTCAAAAAAGTATCCTTTATTTACAATCTTTCATTTACTCACGTGAGTTAATTCAATTGCATGATCCCAATCCAATATCACCATAATTTCCCCATTTCCCCTCTTTGAAGTTTTCTGGTAAAATCATCTTCCAAATGGTAAATGGTTCCTGATCAGTTTGGTCTAAAGGATGACAAGTCCAAACGAGTTAAAGCGGCCTAATTAAATTTAGTGCAAGATTTGGATTTTGCATACAAAATAAATGTTCAGTGTGAATACAGCTGACAACATTGGATCTTGAATTGTATATTGTTTGTACGTTTTATGCATTCCATGCCCTCACCACCGGAGAGGTGAGTAAACTGCATACCCCATATAGCATACAAAGCTTGATCGCCACGTCCTAACTCCTACCTAAGGTATGGTCCCCCAAGGAAGATCTTTGTGCTCTCTTAGCTGGCATGCCCGAAATTTGGAAAGCCTACTAAAACTGGCACACCCCAAAAACATGAAAAAAAAATATTTGGCCCCTGTGGGGTCCGCAACGGAGAGATTTGAATTGTTTTCGAAATGTTGATGCTGTGGAACATAGTGGTTGATGACCCTTGGAACGTAGCAGCGTGGGCAGCAAGGGCTTACAAAACACTCGGACTCACATAGATGCCGACTTTTTTTTTCTTTTAGATTCACACAGAGATGCCGACTTGATATGACAGAATTATACAGGTCTTATCCAGTGAAGATAATGCCATGTAAATCGCAGAAAATTTAAAAGGAAATAGAAAACAATGTCATGTGCGATGCACTGCTTTCTTTCTGCAATCTGCACTCGGTTGTCATACGAGATTAAGGTCTCGTTTAGTAGGGCTTCTTGACTAGCTTCACAAGCCGTTTGAAACCGTTCTTTGCCAAATACGGTAAAATGAAATGGCTTCATGCAGGGAGCCCCTCAAAACATGCTAAGACAAAGGATAGATGATGGGTGGAGTCAAACATAGTGGCTTTACCCGGCTTCACCTTGCCTATGTAGAACCTAACGACGATGAAAGCCCGGATTGCCCCCGTCGAGGCTGCCAGGGCACGCCTATGTGGGCGCTCGGCTACCAAGGCGCGAGCACGGCCGCCGAAGCGCTCAGCCGCCTATGGAGAGGGGCATGGCTATTGGTAGAGGGGCCCGGACTCCGGGGATGTGTGCGCGGCCACCGACGGAAAGGGGCGCGGCCTCCCAGGAAGAGGGGCGCGTCCGCCAAGGCGCACGATTGCTGGTGAACTATGACAACTGGAGCAGGCAGGTCATGGGATGGGACGCGGTCCATGCTTTCCTCACGTTCGTCTGCCAAACGGGGAAGAAGATAGGGATAGAAAAAAGGAGCATTTTGGTCTTTTTTGTGGGCGCACCAGCTTGTGGAAACCTATACTATTGTCTAATGCGTTCAAATATGGCATACTAGCTAACGCAGCATTAGGCTTGCTTTAAACACTGTACAAGTCTGCATATAAGAGTCTGTGTAGGCAACTAAATGCAACCAAACTACAGTACTCAAGCTTGGATATAGGCTAATACAGGCAACCATTCAGACCCATAATGACTGTAATTTTTGGCGGTGTTGTTGTTGCAGCGTGAGGATGTAAGTGAAATGATTTGTTAGGAGAGCAAAGCATTGGAGATCTTTACTCTAGACATATTCACTAGCAATAGATGGAGAAGCAATAATAAAATTTGCTTATGATTTTTTTTCTTCGGTTTATTCCTGCCTTTTCCCTATGGTTCATGATTAGGAATTGTTGTTCATGATTAGGAATTAAGCTAAATCCCCAACTTGAAACATAAGAATTTTATAAGAATATAAGAACCATGTAGGGCCTGTTTGGCACAGCTTTGACTCGAGATCTGACGGTGGTTTCTTTGGTGGAGTCGGAGGAGATCTACCAAACACTTCAAGGAGAAGCCTTTTTTTAGGCCTAGGAGCCGGAGCCACAAAAAGTAGCTCCTCCTCAAGTGCTTCGGCTCCTCCCAAGGAGCACTTGAGAAGGATCCCTGCCAAACATACCCGTAGTAACTTCATATATAGGAATCAATTTATTTTCATAGAAAAATAGGAAATAGAAAAACATTTGCAATATATCCAAATAAAGAGGGCCTAAAACTTGGTTGTATACGATAGCAGAGTTTGGAACTATCCCATTTTTATAAAATAAATAAATAATAATGGGACAGAAATTCATTACTCACTATATGATTGATGAACACTTGGAGGTACTTCGCCAAGGCGCACGTAGGTTTGTTCGTTCACAAATACCATTTAGGGTATCCAGCTCAACCATGTGTGTCGGAGTGGGTTAGCATGAAATTTAATTTGAATTCCACACCAAACCATTCCAGCACACATGAAGTGAGGTGGATACATTGGTATTCAAACAAGGCCTTATCAGTTCCCTAATACTTGTCCATAGCACACGATGTGCACAAATAAACCAAAACAGGAGTGCAGAAACCATGTTAAATATATCCACCTCTGCTCTATCAGAGCATTTAATCGGTTACAATAAGTGGAAATAGTACAATAATTATGCTCTTGATATTCTCAATTGCAAGTATTGACGTTTTAATCCCAAGGCCATGGACAAGTATTGCAAAAAAAAGGGAGTAGTATAGAAATAACGGAATAGCTTAAACGTTACAGAAGCATGAGCTACATATTGTCACATTTAGACACTACCAGAAAATGAAATATCCTTGGGTTGGTGGGGGGGGGGGGGGGGGGGGGGGCAGCAATTTCCTTAAGGGGCGAAATTGAACCCCCAAGGATACATCATTACCTTGGGAGCCAGTATGAAACCTTCAAGGAAATGCATATTCTTGAGTGTTAACACAAACCGCCAGGGTAATTCCATATTTTCTTTAGTGCTAGTCCAAACCGCCAAGGTAATCATATATCCTTGAGTGTTATTAGGAACCGCCAAGGTAATTCAAATTTCCTCGGGTGTAATTGGAAACCGCCAAGGAAGTGCTAGTTTCCTTGAGTGCAAACCCTCAAGTAAATTGTTGTAGCCGTCAAGGAATTTTTTTCAGTTTATAGCCATTCCTCTTAACCACCGATATAATTGACTCATTGCATTCTTGTTAGTTAGAAATTGCATTTTATACACAAAAATGCTCCATTGACATGTCTGTAAAATGAAATACATTTTTTTCTTGGTACATTAATGCAACAAAAGTTACAATTTTGTGTTGTTATGCATTAGAGAATGCATATTTGCACTTAGCTTGAGATGTCAAGTTAGTTTTAAATATAATATGCAACATACTAATATCGTATGAAGACAAAGTTTATATCAAAGTTGTAGAGACCAAAGAGATATACAACTTTGTAGTTGATGACTTTTTCATTTGAAATTATTTAAAGTCCACAAACTATGTTTTAAGTTCTCAAAGTTTTGGAATTCATTTTTTTTTGAATTTGTCAAATGACCTAAGATGGTGATACAACCTAAACAAAAGTTGTAGTACTCGATGAGATATAAAACTTTTTAGTTCAAACTTTTTTTATTTGAAGTTGTTTGGGGTCTCTAATATTCATCACAAATGACCTCATGGTGTAGTGCTAAGTGAGTTTCATGAGAAACCTTAGGTCACAAGTTTGATTCCTAGCTACAACAAATGTGTGATTTTTTTTTGTATATATCCTTGGGGATCATCCGCATATATACCTTGGGTGTCATCGGCACTCAAGAAATATATATCATTGAGGGGTGTTATATTTTCTTTAGTGTCATTAGCACTCAAGAAAACATATAACCTTGAGGGGTGTTACATTTCTTTGACGTTGTCCAAAATCTGACCTCGTCTTTGTTTCCCTGGTGGCTAAACCTCCAAGAAAATCATTTGTGGTGGTCAACCTTCAAGGTAACGTAATATAAATTTCCCTTGTCTGTCCCCTTAGAGGTCATCCTTGAGGGTTGACACTCAAGAATCATTTCCTTGGCGGCTTTTAAGTTTCCTTGAGGGTTTTGGGCCCTCGAGGATATTTCGTTTTGTGGTACTGAAAAAAAAAACTTAGAATGCGGATTTTTTTTTCATGTTTCCTCATGTGAAATTTCTACACTATTCTTGTAAAACTCTTGAGTTCCAAAAGGGCTTTAACTTTGTTCATGAACTAATTTCAGGACTCTAATACCAGCATCATAGAAATTTCTGTTCATTGTTTTAGCATAGTTATTATCCACATTCAATTTCCATAAATTTAAAATAAAGATTACTTATTGTAGTCCACACTGTTCAGTGCCGCTTAGACATTTTTTATCCTGATGACGAACAGGCATTTAAGCAGTTAAAATGTTATCAACTAGACAACTACATGGTGGAATATAAGTTAATTGTCCACCTCTCTCCATCAGCTTAAGCTTTTAGGTTGAAGTAGTCGGTGCATGCAATTTAATATGGTATCAGAGACTAGAGGTCTCGAGTTCGAATCCTGATTAGCGCAATTAAATAAAATAATTGCTGCTCGCTGCTATTCCATATCTGAGGCCTGAGGAAGCCCCCACGTAAGGGGGAGTATTGGAATATAAGTTAATTGTCCGACCTCTCTCATCAGCTTAAGCACGTGAGGGGCTTAATACTACAGAGTCCTGCTCCATCGTCCTTAACTGTTATGGACACATTCCAATAATGTAACCTGAAGATTTCCAAATTAGCAATCACGGGACACAACTATAATATCCACCTGGAAGTTACCAATTTACAGCCAGCAGCTAGCCTACCTGGCGAGACGTACGCTCACAAGTCTAGCGCACCAAGCAAGCGGAAGTAGGATTTTGATTCAGGGACTAAAGTTTAGGCTCGTCATATGTTTAGATATTAATTAGGAGGACTAAATATAAATTAATTATAAAACTAATTGCACATATGGCGACGAATTTATTAAGCTTAATTAATCCATTATTAGTATATGTTTAGTGTAGCACCACGTTTTCAAATCATGGACTAATTAGATTTAATAGATTCGTCTCGTAAATTAGTCTTCATATATACTTCTAATTAGTTTCCAAACATCTGATGTGATAGGAACTAAAGTTTAGTCCAGGGAGTGAAACACCAGGGACTAAAGCTCTCTGGCTTCGCTTCTGAATTCCCGTGTAGGAAGAAGATGCATTGTGGATTGGGGATGAACATGTCACATGCACGTCCGAACGGCGAATGGATTAGCACTTATATGTCGCATCGATCGAATAAGGTGCAGATTGTCCGCTTCTGATGCAGATTGCAGCCTTCTCTAGTCGTCTTTCTTACCTTCCTTTCGTTTTCCTCCATACGTGTGCACGAGTGAGCCGTTGCAATCGCTTCCGACATTCTCCAACTATGTACTGCTTGCCCTAAGGTTAAATCCACTTGGTTTGGTAACATATACTCCTATATTCTGGGACGACTTTCAATTTTTTCTGATAACAAAAAAACTATTGGCCGAAGGACAAGTGTGTAACTTAACTGTGTTACGGTAAAGGTTATACTGTACAGGTACCAAGTAATGGTGGGCAAAAACCATATAGGAGCACGCAGACTGATTGAAACAGCAAGGACTGATGTGCACGAGAAAGTCATCTTCGGAAGTATAACGTATAGAATGTCTTCCTGATATTCGGCTTACCCCATATTCGACTTGTTCGACTTCTTTTTTTTTGTCGGAACAGTGTTTTTCTCTCATAACAATTTAGCTGAAACAGTGTTTTTTAGCTAGTTTCAACCAAGTTTCAAACCAGCGAATGGAGCCATTATTTGGTGCATGTATGGTCAAGGATATATTATCCCGGGCATATGGACAGCGATCTAGTCTTAGGATTGATAGTCATTAATGTGTCAGACTCTTATTTTTTTTAGGTTATATGCTTTTATGCACAGGCCGGAAGTTGGTTCACGATTATTGTATCAGCTCGATGTAATGTTTGTGAATTAATAAAATCCTTCCTTTATAAAAAAAACGTCTTCCTCACATGATGTCAACAGAAAAAATGTTGATTTATTGGTGGTTTTGTCGAATTTTCTCTAATTTTGTGTGGCAGATTCTTAGCTGATGGTGTGGTAAACTTTAGAGGCGCACGAAATGGGACAGTGGGATCCACCACTCATACCAGCAGAGTTCTTTTTATCAATATAGAGAAGAGAGTCTCTCTATCAGAACAAAAGCATATTCTTTGCGAAATCGAGGCAGGTGCTCCTCCTCCCAAATGGGACAGCATAGTGAGATTTGGAGGTGAGTGAACTTAGCCGAGCCGGGACATCAACGTCATGCCTATCCCTGCGGTCCAATTGGAGAAGGTGGCTGGTCCAATCTGCTTCGTGATCCAAAGCATGTCAATTGCCAATTGCTGCACGGCCAGATCTTGGTCCTACGTGACTGATGTCCATGTCACTGATGTCGACGAGCATCTTTTCAAAATTTTAAATATTTATGAGCAAAAGAGAATGCTATAAGCATGCATGATATTAGAAATGAAGGAATACGACGGCTGAGAGCAAAAAAGAAAAAAAGGGGAAAATTTCTAAGTATCAGCTGGTCCGGTACGGTGGGGCTAGTGTTTATCCACTTGATTCATTTGTCCTTGGCAAAAGGTACCTTTTCCCACCGTCTTTGTCTTCGCAGGTACTATATTCCACTCTGGACACGACACTACGTAAAAAAGTTTTGTGGCAAAGCCTCTATTTTTTTTTATAGGGGTAGCTTTATATTGAGCCGTCTCTATAAATGGTTGTCAAATGAGTCGTTCTTACCAATAGATTTGTAGAGGCGAACGGTGTTATCAGTCGCTCCCTATAAATAACCTGATTTATAGGGACGGCTATATATCCGACCGCCCCTGCAAATAAAATTTGTAGGGGTGGCTCAATAGTTGAACCTGCTCCTACAAATACACGCCTGTCACTACTACAGAATGGACTTGTTGTCCTGGGCGGTAACGGCCTTTAGTCCCGGTTACCGCGCCGGGACAACGATCTCAGGACTAAAGGTGGAACCTTCAGTCCCGGGTCATCGAGCCGGGACTAAAGAGGGACCTTTAGTCCCGGTTGATGTTATCAACCGGGACTAAAGGCTCTCCAGCCGAGCAAACGTGGCCGCACCCTTTAGTCCCGGTTGGTAACCCCAACCGGGACTAAAGGTTCCTTTTCTTTTTCTTTTTTTTGTTTAATTTGTTTTCAGTTCAGTTACACATATTTGTTTAATATATAATATGTTTTTATGTACGTATTCTACGCTGCTAATATAAATACACGCATGCATATAATTACATCTAATTCTCATCTCGAGCATTATTATATTCGAATAAAGTATGAAACTATATATATTATAGATATATATGTATATATACAACACTTTCATAATCTTGTTCTCGAAAATAACGATATCAATAAACATTTAATTTACATCATTAGTTCCTTAGGATCAAAGTAGAACTCGTCGTTGGGATTTAGCACTTTTTCTAGAAGATATCCTGCTATTGACTCTTGAACTGCTTTCAAATGGTCTTTTTGCATGACCCTTCGTTTCAACCATTCAGTCTTGCATTTGAAATAAAAGAAAAAGTATTAATACATATATATATATTCATTTAAAAATAAATAAAAATTGATATATACGTACTCTGAGGACATCTTCAGGAGTTCTTCTTATGTATGCAGTGATAAATTCACAAACGTAGTATCCACACAAGTTATTACCTGGTTCCTGGCGCAAACATCACTGTACGAGAAGAAGATTATTCTCATCATCTCACACGTAAATTGAAGTACGATATAGTAATTAAACACGTGGGGAAGTATATATAGTACAACTTACTGATATTTCAACTACATTAAGTGGTGCCTTGCAATCCTTACGGTGTTGCCGAATAAACTCTTTCCAAACCCTGTGCGACCAATAATGTACGATCGTTAATAAATTATGGCAAAGTCTATTCAATAATAGTTGTGCGCGAGAGATCGAAATTACCCCTGGATAATGTCTATCATATCTTGGTATACTGCTCGCTCTTTTCTCAATGAGTCCAAGATTACTAACTGACTTGAGTTTAACTCAATGACAATGAGTATCCAGTGAAACCTGCATTGGTTTATACACATACGTACATACATATAAGTTGTATTGATATTACATAAAATATGTAGACTACATTATTATTAACACTTACTCAAAGTTGTACGGGAAAAGTATTGTTGTCTTGTCGTGCTGCTTCACGAAGAACTTCATGATATTCGTCTGTGCTTCAGATACCCAGTGCTCCTTGACAATAATATCGGTTTTGAATACGATATAAGGATCAATGAAGCCAATACTGGTGTCTTGTATTCTTTGGAGCTCTGACATCTAGAATCTGTATATAAATATAAGTTACATGTGAGGATAATTATATACACGTACGCATGGAAGTGAGTTTATTAAATAAAAGTAAGAATCACTTACAAACAAAAGGAGCTAATGATTGATTTGTCCAGAGCGTCCAAGTGGTATAGTTGATGCAATTCTTCGAAACTAATATGTAAGATGTCATCGCCACGGAAGTAATGATGGTCTCTAAATCTGACAAAGATCCACTGCTCACCCCTGCCACACGCCTGCATGTACCACTTGTTGAGCAAGTACATTTGCGTACCCAATTCATTCAGAGCCACAGGGTTGTACAGACTTTTGCCAAATTTATAAGTCTTCCAGGTATCAACTTCCAGGTTCTGGATTGGAGCTTTGCCCGTCACTTGATCCAAGGTTAAACCAGTTTGTTCAAAAAAATCATTAAGGTCTTGAACCGACACTTCTCCAGAGTTGTCTGGTCGATAGACTTCTATGTTGGAACCATATTGATTAGCAACAATAAGATTTTGCATTGGTTGCTTCTGTTATCCGAGCTATGGGACATCCTTCCCTGATGCTCTTTTCCTTTTCTTATGTGCATCATGTGACTTCACGAGGGAGCGGTCATAGTCTGATAGTGGCGGTGGCTTACGAACTTCAAGCATCTTTTTCTTGTGAGCTTCGACCTTCTGCCTCAGCTGATCTCGTGGTATGTAAAAGTACGACTTCTCCTTAAGCTTCGCTTGTCTCTGCTTTTGGATATCTATAAAAAAATCTTTCACTTTTTTGCCTTCTTCAGCTGCTATTTGCTCATCAGTCTTTTCAGGAAGTATTTCTTGAGAAATAACTCTTTTTTTGGGGTCTTCTTTGCCGCCGGGACCTTAGACGTCTTTGTAGTGCGTCGCTGTGGAGGTGGTGGGGGCGGTGTTGGAGACCGGCGTGGAGGCGATGAGGCCGATGTTGGAGTTCGGCGTGGCGGCATTGGAGATCGTTGTGGAGGCGGTGGGGCCAGTGTAGGAGTTGGAGATCGTTATGGAGGCGATGGGGCCGGTGTAGGAGTTGGAGATCGCCGTGGGGATGAAGTCGTCTCGCCCCCCGCGACGCTGTGATGAGATGGGGAATGAATGATTGGGCTGGGCTAGGGGGAGACCCTGCTACAAAAACAAGTTGTGGGTCAATTATTTTTGAAGCCAATATAAAATTAATGGAAAAATAATATTTCATTCACTATCATTCGTACCTAGGGTGAGGTAGGGGAAGCAGTGCCGCCCCAGAAATGATGATGAAGCGTTTGCGCCATTGAATAAATGTCTTCTCTGCTTCTCCTAGTGTCTTCTCCCCATCACCGCCTTCAATGTCAAGAGGAACATTGCTATAACCTTTGAGCACTCTATCGACCGAGATGCTAGCATATCCAGGTTGAATAACTAACACATGGATTCTTGGTGTCTTCGTTCGGTCTATTGGAGATACAACTCCGATAGCCACCATGATTGATGCATTATTACCATCTGGAATGTGCAGCTCACATGTTGTTAGAGGCTCGGTAATGTCATCAATAGGGAAGCGCAACCCAGCATCACCTTGAATAACTGGCAGCTCCGTGGAAGCACAACTACTTTTCATCTGACCAACGGGGCTAATGGTGACTCCCGGCGTTGATTGCGATTGCATTTGACTCATTGCTAGCTGCACTTGCCTATTTATCTCCTCCTGCATTCTTGCCTCAAGAGATTTTTCTCGTTCACACGATTCAAGCAATGCTTGTCGTGACTCATTAACAAATTGCTCCAATACACGGATTTAGTCTGCCTCCTCGTCCTTCTTTCTCTGGCGGCTTCTGTAGGTATCCCTGTCTGCTAGGAATGCTTGTAGCCACGGAACCACCCCATAGCCTCTTGTTCGACCACCGTATTCGGGATTCTCTAGGGCATATGTCAATTCATCCTTTTCTCTGTTGGGCTTGAAAACACCACTATCAGCTTCTTCCCTAGCACGAGCTAGTCTCTGTGTTGCTCTCTCAATTTTTTGGCCGAAAATTAGCTTGCCAGTGTCTCGGTCTAGGCTTCCCCCATGAGCATAGAACCAATTCTTCGCGCGTTGAGGCCAGTTCTTCTCTATTGTTTCAGGTATGATTCCCTTGGCAGTAATCTCTGCTTCTAGATTCTGCCACTTGGGAATAGCACTCCTATAACCACCTGATCCCATGCGATGATGGTATTGCTTCTGTCGGGCATTCTGCTGATTCCTCATCACACGTTCCTCACTCTCTTGAGATGTCTTGTATTGTACGAAGTCATCCCAATGGGACTCCAACTTGACAAACACCTTAGCATTGAAATTCGGCGTTTCATTCTTTAAGATAAACTTTTTATACAATGTCTTCTTCTAACTCTGGAACAATGTTGCCATCTTCTTCATTGTCCAATCCCTCACTAGCTCCTTCAAAGCATCATCTGCTTGTAATGTGAAATGCTGAGTGATATCTCTCCAAGCTAGGTTCTTGTCACGATCAGATACAAAACTAACATTAGGAGCGGATATCTTCTGCTTCCATTCACGAGCACTAACTGAGATCCTATCCCTTACAATGAACCCACATTGATTGACATATGTCTGAGCATGTGGTCCCAATGGTTTGCCGGTGTCGGTGTCGAATTCTGATATTATGAAACGGCCCTCTAATGGCTTTTTTGGCCCTCGAACTTTCCTACTCTTGCCGGTGGTTGATGTAGATCCAGAGACCGGCTACATGAGTAGAAACACAACGATTAACAACAAATATACGTATGCATGCATCTATAAGAGATGATAGATAATCGAATATACCTCGCCAGTATTTTCTTGCGCGACAATTTGTTGATCTTCAACCACCGGCATATTCAGGATATCCTCATAATCAGCAAAGTACTGACTCGTGTCATCTACATCCACATTGGTGCCGGCGTTGATAATATTTGTCATTATGTCATCATTCAAGTTATCATGCGGAGCAGCCATTTGTATCTTCAAGATAACACATAGATAGAATTACTATGGCACATAACATAAGTACATGTGATAACACATATAGAATTACTAAATCCAATTAAATATAATAACACATAATATTTCATAAGGATAAACAATAATAAGGTATAGGCTTTGGAATCGAATAAAAAACACTTTCGATCCAAAAAAATATGGAAATAAGTACATGTATATATACATATAGAATGATACAATTTTCTCTCTCTCTCTCTCAACACATAGAATAAGTGCATATGTATATATCTCTAGATATGCATGTGATAACACATAGAATGTCTCTCTAGATATAATTTTCTCTCTCTCTCAACACATGGAAATAATTAAGTACATGTATATATACACATAGAAATAATTAAGTACATATATATGTATACATATAGAATCTCTAGATAGAATTAATTACTAAATCTAATTAAACCTAACATATATACATAGATAGAATTACTAAATCAAAATTAAATCTAACACATATAGAGAGAGATAGAATAATAATTACTAAATATATCAAAAACTATAATAAAAACTATCTAAAAAAACTATCTAAATAAAGTACTAATTAAATTTTAATACATTTAAATATAATTAACATATATCAAAAACTATCTAAAAACTAAGAATAAACTACTAATTAAATTTTAATACATTTTAATCTAACGTATATATCAAACACTACCTAAAAAACTATCTAAAAAAACTATCTAAAAAGTATCTAAAAACTATCTAAAATAGGCTATGGATGGCCATGCATGGCGGCTGGGCGTGCTGGCCGGCCACGGGGCCGAGCAGAGCCGCGCGAGGACGACGTACGGCGGAGACTCGACGGCCGCCGGGCCAGGCTCGACGACGACGGCGGCGCGGGCGCGGCAGAGACGACGAGACCGAGGCCGGGCGGGGGTAGACTGACGACGGCGGCGCGGGCAGCGGCAGAGACGACGAGATCGACGTTGTAGATCGAAAAGTAGAAGATGAACCGTTCGATATATATAGGTCAGGACCCTTTAGTCCCGGCTTATAACACCAACCGGGACTAAAGATCCTTTAGTCCCGGCTGGTAAGCCGAACCGGGACTAAAGGTCCAACCCTTTAGTCCCGGCTCGGCTTACCAGCCGGGACTAAAGGTATTTTTGGGCGGGCAATTCCGCCCACCCTTTAGTCCTGGTTCCTGGCCTGGGCCAGGACTGAAGGCCTAAAATTTTTGCAGCCCGCCAAAGTGTTGTTTTTTCATTAAGGATTGTAGATCTTGATGAGCTGCTCAAATGAGACACTAAATGACCTCAGATGAAAACTCTTTGAATACCAAGTTTGATCATCTCAGTAAGATCTACAATTGTTACATAGCTCATTTTCTCATTTGAGAAAGTTTTATCAAACACTAGTCACAAATTCTTCAATCTCATATAGATTTTCTAAAACTATGTCACACACTTATAAAATTTGAACTACATTTTATTCAAACTTTCTCAAATGAAAAAATGTCCTATATAAGGATTGTATATCTTGATGAGCTGAACAAACTTGGTATTCAAAACTTTTCAATTGGAGACAATCTAGGGTTCCGAAAACTAGTTTGTAAATGTTGAAATTTAAAAATCACAAATTTGAACCAGTCCAAACTATCTCAAATGGAAAGTTGACCAAAACAACAATTGTAGATCTTGATGATTTTAACAAACTTGGTATTCAAAACTTTTCAATTTGAAGTCATTTAGAGTTTATAATACTAGAGTCAAAGTGTTGTTTTTTCATTTGACCAAATTTGACTTGGTCAAACTTGCTCAAATGAGACACTAAATGACCTCAGATGAAAAATCTCTGAATACCAAGTTTGATCATCTCAGCAAGATCTACAATTGTTACATAGCTCATTTTCCCATTTGAGAAAGTTTTATCAAACACTAGTCACAAATTCTTGATTCTCATATAGACTTTCTAAAACTATGTCACACACTTGTGAAATTTGAACTACATTTTATTCAAACTTTCTCAAATGAAAAAATGGCCTATATAAGGACTGTATATCTTGATGACCTGAACAAACTTGGTATTCAAAACTTTTCAATTGGAGACAATCTAGAGTTCCGAAAACTAGTTTGTAGGCGTTGAAATTTAAAAATCACAAATTTGAACCGTCCAAACCATCTCAAATGGAAAGTTGACCAAAACAACAATTGTAGATCTTGATGATTTTAACAAACTTGGTATTCAAAACTTTTCAATTTGAAGTCATTTAGAGTTCAGAATACTAGAGTCAAAGTGTTGTTTTTTCATTTGACCAAATTTGACTTGGTCAAACTTGCTCAAATGAGACACTAAATGACCTCAGATGAAACATCTCTGAATACCAAGTTTGATCATCTCAGAAAGATCTACAATTGTTACATAGCTCATTTTTCCATTTGAGAAAGTTTTATCAAACACTAGTCATAAATTCTTGATTCTCATATAGACTTTCTAAAACTATGTCACACACTTGTGAAATTTGAACTACATTTTGTTCAAACTTTATCAAATGAAAAAATGGCCTATATAAGGATTGTATATCTTGATGAGCTGAACAAAATTGGTATTCAAAACTTTTCAATTGGAGACAATCTAGGGTTCTGAAAACTAGTTTGTAGGCGTCGAAATTTAAAAATCACAAATTTGAACAGTCCAAACTATCTCAAATGGAAAGTTGACCAAAACAACAATTGTAGATCTTGATGATTTTAACAAACTTGGTATTCAAAACTTTTAAATTTGAAGTCATTTAGAGTTCAGAATACTAGAGTCAAATTGTTGTTTTTTCATTTGACCAAATTTGACTTGGCCAAACTTGCTCAAATGAGACACTAAATGACCTCAGATGAAAAATCTCTGAATACCAAGTTTGATCATCTCAGCAAGATCTACAATTGTTACATAGCTCATTTTTCCATTTGAGAAAATTTTATCAAACACTAGTCATAAATTCTTGATTCTCAAATAGACTTTCTAAAACTATGTCACACACTTGTGAAATTTGAACTACATTTTGTTCAAACTTTCTCAAATGAAAAAATGGCCTATATAAGGATTGTATATCTTGATGAGCTGAACAAACTTAGTATTCAAAACTTTTCAATTGGAGACAATCTAGGATTTGCATCGTTGTATCATGCGGGCACAACAGTGAATTTTTTCTTGACGTATGACCCTTGGTTATGATCTTGTCGTAACCATGGAGTGTCTTCATCATTTAACATGATGCTTGGATCTTTCTTCACTATGAAGGATGGAATTCAGACATTTCTTTCATAATCTTCTGACATGTCTGACTTGTCTTCAATTCCTACTATATTTATTTTCCCAGAAAGAACTATGTGGCGCTTTGGCTCATAGATCATTGAGTTGATGTCTTCGTTTTTTCCTCTCTTTGATTTTGTAGACATGTCTTTCACATAGAACATCTGACTCACATCGGCAGCAAGGACGAATGGTTCATCTTTGTACCCAATATTGTTGAGGTCCACTATTGTCATTCCATACTCTTTGTCGACTGTTACCCCTCCTCCGGTCAGCTTCACCCATTGGCACCGGAACAAAGGGACTTTAAAATTAGGTGCGTAGTCTAGTTCCCATATATCTTCTATGCTGGCCATAATATGTTTGTATATTCCCATTTGGATCTGTGCCATCTATGCGAACACCACTATTTTGATTGGTGCTCCTTTTATCTTGGGCAACTGTGTAAAATGTATTCCCTATTTATCTCATACCCTTGGTACGTGAGGATATGCCATGATGGTTGCCTAGCCAATAAATATAGTTGCTCACCAATATTATCATCGCCTTGACATTCTTTTCGCAACCAACCACTGAAACTTTCCATGTGCTGACGCCTAATCCAAGCTTTAGTCTTCCCTAGAAACTTGGATCGTAAGAACTCCTTATGTATCTCGATGTACGGATGCACCAATGAACGAGTTCTGAAGAACTATGTAGTGTGCTTTATTGAAATAATCGTCTTCCTATGCCAATATATGTTTTCTTCCCTAAAGTTCCTTTACCACTGAGTCTCCCCTCGTGTCGCGATTCGGAAACGCCAATCGGGGCAAGGTCAGGAATAAAGTCAACACAGAACTCAATGACCTCCTCTGTTCCATAGCCCTAGGCAATGCTTCCTTCAGGCTTAGAACGGACTTTCATATATTTCTTCAAGACTCCCATAAATCCTCTCGAAGGGGAACATGTTATGTAAGAACACAGGTCCAAGAATACTAATCTCCTTCACCAAATAAACTAGGAGGTGTGTCATGATATTAAAGAAGGATGGAGGGAACACCAACTCAAAGCTGACAAGACATTGAACCACATCATTCTGTAGAGTAGCTAGTTCCACTGGATTGATTGCCTTCTTAGAAATTGCATTGAGGAATGCAGCATAGCTTCACGGTGGCTAGACATACATGTGGAGGTAGAATTCCTCTTAAAGCAACTGGAAGCAATTGTGTCATAAGCACAGTGGCAGTCGTGGGACTTTAAGTTTAGGAATTTCTTCTCTAGCACATTTATTATACCCTTTATATTGGAGGAGAATCCCGATGGGACCTTGATGCTGCTTAGACATTCGAACATGCTGTCCCTCTCTTCTTTGCTAAGCGTGTAACTAGCAGGACTTAAGTAATGACGTCCATCATCTGTCTTCTCTGGATGAAGGTTGTCTCGTTCTTTCATGCCCTGCAAGTCCTGGCGTGCTTCAAGTGAATCCTTTAGCTTCCCGTACACACCCATGAATCCTAACAGGTTCACACAAAGATTCTTTGTCAGGTGCATCACTGTCGATTGCATTGCGGACCTCTAGGACTTGCCAATAGGGTAGCTCCCAAAAGATGGACTTCTTCTTCCACAAGGGTGCGTGTCCCTTAGCATCTTTAGGGAACAGATTCGCTGCCTTGTCCCTTTCCAAATACTACTTTCACATCCTTGACCATTGCGAGTACATCTTCTTCCGGTTCGGTTATGAGGCTTCTTCCGGTGGTCTGGCTTACCTTTAAAATGCTTATCCTTTCTTTCTTACTTGGTGATTCAAAGGAAGGAATCGACGATGGCCAAGGTACACGACCTTTCGACATCTTTTCAAATATATACTAGTCAAGGTCATCAAAACAATGTGTGCATGCATTATATCCTTTGTTTGTCTGACCTGAAAGATTACTTAAAGCATGGCAATCGTTGATTGTTACGAACAACATTGCTCGTAGGTCAAAGTGTTCTTGTTTGTACTCATCCCAGACACGTACACCTGGTTTGTTCTATAAAACTAGAAGTTCTTCAACTAATGGCTTTAGATAGACATCAATGTCATTGCTAGGTTGCCTCGGACCTTGGATGAGGATCGGGATCATAATGAACTTCCGCTTCATGCATAACCATGGAGGAAGGTTGTAGATACATAGAGTAACTGGCCAAGTGCTATGACTAGTGCTCTGCTCCCCAAAAGGATTCATACCATCTGTACTTAAGGCGAACCTTAAGTTTCTAGCCTCATTTGCAAACTCTAGGAAATTCCCTAGTCTATCGCTCTCCACTGGGACCCATCAGCTGGGTGTCTCAGCATATTGTCTACCTTACGGTCTTCTTTATGCCACCGCAATAACTTTGCATGGTCTTTATTTTTGAACAAATGTTTTAAGCATGGTATTATAGGAGCATACCACATAACCTTGGCAGGGATTTTCTTTCTAGGACGTTGTTCACCCTCGACGTCACCTAGGATCATCGCGCCTGATCTTATACCGCGCTGCTTTACATACCGGGCATTCATCCAAATTCTCGTATTCATTGCCAAGGTAGAGGATGCAGTCATTAGGACATGCATGTATCTTCTGGATTTTTAATCCCAAAGGGCAGACAACCTTTTTTGCTTCATACGTAGTGGTGGGCAATTCATTTGGCTTCGGAAGCATCTTCTTTATGAGGTTCAATAAATTCCTAAATGCCTTGTCGGATACACCATTCTTTGTCTTCCACTGTAGCAATTCCAGTGTTGTACCCAGCTTTTTTTGCCCCTCTTCGGCCGTCGGGTATAGCAACTTCCTATGATCCTCAAGCATGCGCTCGAACTTAACTTTCTCTTTTTCATTTTCGCATTCTTGTTGTGCATCACGAATGGCATCGCCAAGAGCATCACCGAGATCATCTTCTGTCGCTACCTCTTCTTCATCTCTCCCCATTGTAGTATCATCAAAGGCACCATACTGAGCAATAATGTCATCAATGTCTAAATCTTCTCCTTCACCTTCTTCCATCATGACCCCGCTTTCTCCATGCTTAGTCTAACATATATAGTTTGACATGAAACCTGACTTAAGCAAATGTGAATGAAGACTCATTGAGCTTGAATATTCCTTTAAATTCTTACATATGGCATATGGACAGCACATGAAACCATCCCGCTTATTTGCCTCGGCCACACCTAAGAAATAGTGCACGCCCTCAATAAAGTCTTGGGAGCGGCGATCGGCATTGTACATCCAATGGCGTGACATAATCTGCATTACACGACAAATTATGAAAACCTTGAACATAATTAAGTATTTTATTACACAACATAGATGACACACACACGGTTGAATAATTAACTAAGCCTGGCTACAACGTAAGCAATCCCAACTATCACTAAACAAACTAAAACTACAATGCACTTCAGTAACATAATTATTTCGTGATCGTACGCAACTAAAACAGACAAATCATTCTTCTGTTGAATATCAATAAGCTTCTCCTGCTGGCTCACTGCCTCATCATCAGCAGCCGCTACCTCAAGCGCACCCAAATTCTGCATGTATGTAGCATAATCTTCCTCCTAGTACCAACCATCGCATCCATTGCCCTCCCACTGAAATTAAAGCCAAAAAATATTTAGTCAAAAATATTCAAGAAAAGCAGGTCAATTAGCCATAATAATCAAATGCGTAAGAAACTCACATCGCGATCCGGGCAATTGTAGAAAACACGACCCTTGTTGGGTCCCTGTCTCTTGACTCGGTACTCCATCACAATCTTTTGCTTACACTTGCCGCAGATAATGAGAGGGAGTTCTGGCCTCAGTCGTTTCGCAACCGAACGAGAGGCCGAGGATCCGGTACCAGTTGTCATCTACTTTCTATACTTATTTTTGCAAACTAGTGTAAATTTCACATTTTCTAAAATGATATATTTAAACAAAACTAGTACGGATTTCACATGTTTCAATAAATAACCATCCGTACTAGTTGACCTTACTTACGTGATCATCTCGGCGAGCATTTCTCCACCGGACGACACCGTACTTGGCCAAGGAAAAGCTCCGATTCTACGAGGAAGGCAACACGGTCTTCTACGACCGTTGCCGCTCTCCCTCGTAGAATCAAAGCTCCTCCTTGACGTCCGTTACCGCTCGGCAGAGAACATGCTCGCCGAGCTGAACATGGTCCGCAAGTTCAACTAGTACGGATTTTCTACAATTTTCTAACTATTTTCTAAGTTTTTCATTTCATGAAAAAATTAATTCTAAGATCACGTAAGCCGCCGGGGACGAGGATGGCGCGTGCTCCAGCAAGGACGAGCGAGGCGTGATTTTGATGAACTAATTTAACTTTTGTTTATCCAAACATATATGCAAATCATCATGTGATTTTGAGCTAAAAATGACATATAAAATCATAATAAAGTCCAACATATAAATTACACATGCATCTACATCGCAAAATGAGACAAGCTACTGATAAAACATAAGAGGATTAAGTTTGTTACCTCCAAAATCGAAGAGCAACACCAATGGAGGGGGAGAGATCAAGAACAACAGCAAGCTGAAGAACAGAGGCAGTGAGTTTGAATTGAATGGCTCGGGCTCGGGGAGGAAGAAATGAGCTGAATTATAGGCTAGGATAATTAGTCCCGGTTAGGGGGCCAAACCGGAACTAAAGATTAATCTTTATTCCCGGAGCATCACCTAAACCAGGACTAAAAGATTTAGTCCCGGCTGGTATTACCAACCGGGACTAAAGGTTGGTAATACCAGTCGGGACTAAAGATCCCTGCCCTGCGGATGACCGTTGGGTAAAGGAACCTTTAGTCCCGGGGACAAAAAATGTCGAGGCTAATGTCAAATTATGATATCATTCTAAAGTCTGTTCTTTAGTAGTGTGTTATTAAAAATCGAGAAAGCTATATACATCGCTCGAGTATGGTGCCTGTGCTGCCGCTAGCTGTGTGCCCGACCCTACAAAACCTTTTTTACGTAGTGCGAATATATAAAGTCTCGGAGAATTCGAGCAAACTATATTTTGTGGAGATTTAGCTTGCATGACACGACACGTGTCGATGTGTGAGAGCTGTAACCAAACATGTAGGAGCATTGCACCGCCGCTGCCGTCCCTCTGTACCCTCCTCCTCCGCTTCAGTTACCAGCAAAGTGACTAGGAGTGGAGGTCGTTGCAATTTTGACTGAATTGCTCAAAGTCGAGGCAAATTGAAACGATGATTTGATGCAAGTGCTGCTGCATCCGTTATTTGTATGGTAGCTTCCTGATGCAAGAAGAAGGCGATGCTGCTCCAACCCCAAATCAGACCGTAGAACTTGTTGAGTGGAGAAACATAAGTAGCGATGCAGGTGGGCCGCAAGTGGGTCAACCAGTTTCTAACCCATACGACCCATTATGCAAATTTTGGGTTTTGGGTTGACCCACCCCTTGACCCACAAGGCCACAAGAGACCCGGTTGATTACCCAATACACCAGAGCTGAGTGTGTTGCAGCTCTTGAAACGCTCAGGCTCTGTTGAAAATAATAGCAATTTAGTGATGCATAAATTAATTTTGACAATAAAAAAAAGAATAACAGTATATATCAAAGGTGTATGATTTATCACGAGCACTACGATCCGCGGTAAATTCTAACTCTCTAGTGCCAGTAACAGTTGTCGCAGAACCAACCAATTTATAAGAGTACAAGTACAATGGCGGCCCATAAGCGGTCGCACCGTCATACTTGAACCCATATAAACCCGGTAGTCCGTCGAGTACCACGACGGGTCTCGATAAACGATTTACAACAACCAAGATCATACAGGATTCAACATACATGTCACATATTACATAAAGTTCACAGATACATTTCCATCATCAGAGTATGAAACAGTGTTATTACAAACCGAGTTTGATAGATAAAAGCGGAAGCAAATTAAGTTTAAAAGTAAAGTTTCCAACATAGTTTAGTACAGTGCCGAAATAGGATCACGATCCACAAAAGCAGGTAGAAGGATTAATAAAGAAGCCTGCCCAAGGCTTACTCCTCATCCACAGCGGGATAGAAGCAACTCTTGCAATAACCATGATACACAGTGCCATCTGCAACAATGGAAAAATAAAACCCTGAGTACAAGAAGGTACTCAACTAGACTTACCCGTCATAAACCAGAAATAAAATGACTCCAAGGATCATGCAAGGCTGTATAAGTGGAGATAGCTTGACAACGTTTTGCATAAAAGCGATTAACTCAGTTATACAATTATTATTCCGTTATCAAGTTAATTATAACTATCCATCTTTAAATAAGCAACTAACCTGTGCCAAACATGTGGTATATCATTTTAGAAGCATACAATAGTAACCATAGCCAGTATTGTAATTCCATATTCATTCGAACCATCATGTTCCACAACACAGTTACTACGATGCTGGGACTAGCCAAGTTTCTCACTATCCGGGAGAGACGGCGGTTCGAATCGATTTCAACCAGCTGAGAATTTATTCCTAACACAAACCCAGGCAGACAAGATCATTAGTCGCCTTAGGTCACCTTTGGTACAACTTAGGTACATATTTCGCGGATTCGTACCGCGCCGCACAGTCGGGAACACCAAATGCCAGGGCATTCAGGACTACCCTGCCCTTGGGCTCAGTTTGGTTCCCTACAAGGAGCGCACAACAGAATGGGGCCCGGCCTGAGTTGAGCTACTCGGCTTCGCGGTCGGAACGAGTTATCTGGCCAGCTAAGTGATAGGCATGCGTTCAATCTTGTCAGAAGCGTCAACAATGGTACGGTCCTTAATCGGCACAGACGGAATCACATGAGTCAGCCTACGCATAGACTCCGCCCGGCCTTGATTTTCTTTTACCCCATGGTCCTGTTCCACGATAGCAAATATAGCCAACCGTGCTCCGGTTTCCACCTATATCTCGCAGGTGACAAGAAATCACCTGACTTCTACCGGTCTAAGCATGGCTAAGCATATATTCGATTCTGGACCTACACAGGGTTAATGGTGTATATATCTGGATAAGGAATTTATATGCATCAAGTGGTTCCATTCAATTCTTATAACTTAATGCATTAATCATAAGGACTCAAGTACTCATTTGTAAAATACTGGGAGACTTAAAATGCTCCAGGCTTGCCTTTCGAAAAGGACGTGGGGCGGTGATCAGGACACTCCAGAAGCTCTTCTGGGTTCTGCTCCTCGCCTTCGGGAGCTGCAGCTTGAGGATTCTCCTGCTGGTCCCCTTCCTCTACTTCGTCGAACTCCAGCAACGTTATTTCTTCCTCCGATCCTAGATGCATGAATATGGCATAAGATTGCGAATGTATGCATGACAAGTATAATCTGATGATACGTGATGAATGCACTCTTGTAAGTATTCTTAACATCATGGTGCTGAAGTAATAACAAGTGTATCGTGTTTTACTGAGTATGTGCATATCTCTTCTTGATTATTTAATTAACTACTTCAATAATTCATGTACCACACTACAAAACAGCAGCTACTTATTTTACTCATAATTGAAGTTATACTTATCCAAATGCTATGACCTTGGACTTTCTGGAAAGCTTATAAAATTGTCTACAACTCTTATTTAATCACCAAAAGCTAATTCACAAATTATCTTAACCAAAACAGACAAGCAACCCAGTGCTGTCCAGAAATTCCAGAGAGCGAGCAATTCGGAAATACTAACTTTGAACAGCCATAACTCCTAAACTCTTTGGCCTATTGCTCTGAAATTTTAACACAAGGTACATGAAGAAGTTTTCTAAAACTTTGTTATTAACCATTTTTACAGCAAACACCATTTTTACCATGCAACACATCAAACTATAGAATCTGTCCTAAATCCCGCTCAATTCGAATTATAAAGCAACAATACTTCTACTTCATATAAGCATTCAAAATTCGACAACACAGAGTCTACCAACAGTGCAAGCCTACCAAATACACTCAAGAAAACATAATGGTAAAGCCCAAAATATTCATTTAAATGCCTTTATCATTTTATTTAGATACTTAGATTAATTAATAAACCTATACTAAATGTGTAACATAAATTCTCAAAACTTTACAGTGCCTTACTAATGCTACCAAAAGACTACTGTAAAAGTTTCATGCCATTTTACCAAGTAGAACATTCTATATAAAAATGACAAGACAGAAAGGCTTACAATAGCAAAAATAGAAAACCCTAGTGAAAAGTGTCAAGCAGCAGATTTTATATTTTTTCTTATCATCCATATGGTACTAGGATAACCTCCAACAAATTTCATGAATATTGGATTCATAAATAATTTATAAAAATTCATACCAGGATTACCTGTTTATAAAAGAAAAATCTATAACTATAAATCTATACATGCACTGATCCTCAAATTTTTACCAGAGCTCATACATGTCAAGAATAGCTTACCACAAAAATTTCATAATTTTGGAGCACAGGAACTCTAGATATAAAATAAACAAGTTTGCATACATTCAAAAACACATTTCAAGTTTCAATTTAAATGTTCCAAAACTTCTACTACAAGTGTCAAGATTATATTTTTCCTAAATACTACACTTCCTAAGGAACACTACCAAATTTATTTCACAATTTTTGAAGCTACATAGCCCAACTTATCAAATTTCAAAAATTGTACCAAATCTGTAAACAAATGACCTATCCTATTTTCACCAACCGCTGATAACCGGGTCCCGCCTGATAGTGGACCCCACGCGTCAGTGACACAGAAGCAGAGCAGCGGCGCTGTTCGATACTGCGCGGCCACGGCTCGTCGACGGCGAGCTTCGTCGGCGATGACATCTACACATCATGACCCCCACGACCTAGTGCACTGATTGAGCTACTTGGTTGGGCCTCTCGCCGGCGCTAACGACGACAGCGGCGGCCATGGCGGCTCGGTGGAGCTGGACGGCGGTGCTACGCCGGTGGAGGCCACGGCGACTCCAACTAAGGCGTGGACGAGCATCAACGAACTACGGTGCGCCTATTGCACGCTCTATCGTGGCATGCGGTGGTCGGAGTTGGCCAGACCACGGTGACGGAGTGTGGCGGAGGAGCAACGGCGAGGTCCGCACGACGAAATGGCTTACCGAGCGTGGCTAGGGAAACGATTGCGGCCGCGGCGTGATGGCGAGATCACGGAGGAGGTATTGCGGTGGCAATTGTAATGGGGACGGGGATCCCGATCTTCCGTCAGGTGATGGTAACTATCGTTGTGGCGGAGAATGACACACCGATCCGGCTTCAGATCGAAAGATCGAACCCTGCAATCTTAGCACCACAGCTCCTCTGGTTGTCAACCGAGTCACGGACCAGGTTGACCTCGCCAAGAAGGCTAATCCCTGCCTGCGCAACGAAGAACACAAGCAAGAATAAGAAAGAACGCAACCAAATTGCAGATGAATGATTAAAACTCACGAAGTTGGGGTCTCACAAACCGATGAACGGCGAAACTATTCTTGACAGATTAATCTAAGCAAAATCCAAACCCTAATGGAGAGGCGGCGGCTGTTTATGAAGACTCTAGGGTCGTGTAAGACCCCTGGACGTGCCCCTAATGGGCCCAAACTCGATACATGGTCCAACGGACCAAAAGACGGTGTCGCAGCACCCTGGCAGATTCTGGACGCTGACTTGTTTCGACGATTCCCGTTGATTTCGAACAGATTTTGATGTGAAACCACTTGGATTGGCTTCCTTATCAAATTAGCTTTCCATCCATATGTGGATCATCGACAACGGAGTCCGGATGCGTCCTGTGCGACCAGTTTAAGCCAGACTGGTCCTGGAGGCCGAGACAGACTCGAATTCTTGTTGGACTGGGCCTCCGGCTTGTGTTGGACGTCCTTGCTGGTCATCATCACCTCCACCACTTCCTCTAAGTCCTTCATGACCCTCTCCAATGTTCCTAAGCAAGATAGCATCATTAGGTAGTAGTCTATTCTCAAAAGTATGAAAAGTATCACTTAAGAACGAGCTCACCTCTAAATTGAGTTGTCGCTTTCGAGCCCGGGTCATTGGACCTTGCATGACGGTTGGAGGATCAGCGGGCACCTCTAAAGGAGTGATGTCCTCATCATCATCCCCCTCTTGAATTGGAGTCATCCTCGACTCAAGCTCATCTTCTTCTACTAAATAAGGTTTCAAATCTGCAATGTTAAAGGTGGGACTAACCCCGAACTCCGGTGGCAATTCAAGTTTGTAGGCATTATCATTTATTTTCTCAATGATCTTATAAGGACCAGCTACTCTTGGCATTAATTTAGACTTACGTAGCTCAAGAAATCTATCTTTTCTCAAATGTAACCAAACCAAATCACCCGGTTCAATATTTGCTTTAGTTGTTTCGTGCAACTTACGAATAAAATCAGCACGCTCTCTAGCATCACTATGTATTCTCTCAATGGTAGGTAAAGGCAAAAGATCAATAGGAGCACGGGGGTTAAAACCATACACTATCTGAAATGGACTTACCTTGGTGGTGGAATGTTTCGCCCTGTTATATGCAAACTCCACATATGGCAAACACGCTTCCCACATCTTCAAATTGCGCTTCAAAATGACTCTCAACATGGTGGACAATGTTCGATTCACAACCTCAGTTTGCCCATCAGTTTGGGGATGACATGTTGTAGAAAACAACAGCTTGGTCCCCAATTTCTTCCACAACGTGCACCAAAAATGACTCAAGAATTTTGCATCGTGATCTGAAACAATAGTAGAAGGCATACCATGCAAGCGAACGATTTCTTGAAAGAAAAGGTCAGCAATATGAACAGCATCGTCGCTCTTATGACAAGGAATAAAATGTGCCATCTTAGAAAATGATCAACCACCACAAAAATACTATCCCTCCACCTCTTAGTCCTTGGCAAACCCAACACAAAATCTATAGATATATCAGCCCAAGGAGTAGAAGGAACAGGAAGAGGCATATACAAACCATGTGGATTCAACCGCGACTTAGCTTTTTGACATGTGGCACACCGAGCCACGTACTGAAATGACCCCAATTTCCGCGAAGGGAAATCCACAGCGTCGAAGTGTAATAAGATCATTGTAGATCATATTACCCAAATTCCAGTCGAATATCACATCCATACAACGATAATATCAGAGTACAAATAGTGCGGAATTACATAATTTATTACATCGCCGCATTGGCGGAATCAAAAGTAGCATTCATTCAGAACAGCTTGAAGATAAGATCGCCAAACTCGAGCGTAGGCACGAACCCCTCATCCGTCAAACTCCTCGGAGCTATACTCCTCAGCAGAACCTGTGTGCCAAAATTTATCAGTACGATTTGTACTAGACACTCCCATCCCTATGAGCATTGCTTTGTGGAAATTGGATGCAAGTGGGACATAGTCAAAGGAACCTATAAAGCTGGGGTTTCCTATGCAATAGCGTATCAAGTAAATAGTAATAGTTTGTCAAGTTTTAACACCATTCCTACACACATTCCACTCCATTCCCTTTCCCGAGCCAGGTTTCGATCCTAGGATCGACATACCACCATCTCCATATCATCTCCATACCATCCCATCGCTCAGTCGACAGGTCAACTCCCTCTCAGCACTGTCTCAAGGCCTGTAGCCCCTGGCTACGACCGACACTCTCTCATGGGGGAAGAAGAGAAGGACTCATCTCACTATCTAGTTTAAGCGAAACCCAGGAAAGGTCCATAGCCGACAAGTCGGCATATGTATCGATCGATCAACCATACACTCTACAGAGGTTCTACATAATCACAAGATCCGCCTTCGTCGCTGACCGTCGTCAACTAGGCTGATTTCGGCTGCTTGCTAGCCTAGGATAATGCCACTCTACCATTCAGCCCTGGTTCACCCCAAGTCAAGTCTAGGGTGGCAGAAACTGTGAGTCATGAGCTGGGTCCACAAGGTCTCCATGAAGTCTCAGAAGGGTGTGGGGGAAATCCTCCGCGCCCCGTACCTCCTTACACTATCCGCTATCAACCTAGCAGTAGTGGCAATATCCTACCAAGTAGTCTAGCCGTCCCGCACCATATAGGGCGAGTGGTACGTAAGGCTTCCCAGTGAATCTGAGTACTAGTAAGTCCTTAGGGATGACCAAGCTAGAATGTCTCCATCAGGGTTTCCATTCATCGTGCCACCACAGCACCTCCACCCCGGGTTCCACCCATCATAGGTTCACACCCAGGTCCGCCTCATATACCATTTACCCACCATAGGTATCCATTTCCAGGGGTGCCCAGGTAGCATCCCATAGCAAGACTTGCCCCAGGCTCGTCGTATACTCCAACTTGGTTGACACAACCCTCACCCTCCACACACCCAAGTCACACACGTAGCACTCTCCCCATAGTCCAGGTAACACCAGTTTCCACCACGCACGTAGTATAAGCGTAGTAGAAGTATAAGTAATGAAATATATAGCAGTAAGCGTGTGTCTAGCCTAATAGCAGGGTATGCAGGGGTAAGGTTGCGTCAAGGTAAAGGCTTTCAAGCAAGCATACTACCATGCAAGTCCTAGCATAATATAATTGTAGCAGTAAAGTAAAGCGATAGCAGTTCTATATTAGCCATGCGTAATAGGTGCTATGAGATTGGGTGGGATGTGGCACCTTCAGTGTAGTCGCCTCCGTTCTTCTCATGGTACTCACGGTCCTCGTCCGTTAGGTTCTCCTCCGAGTCTGCATCGTTCGCATTATAGTCGCGTTAGCGACGTCTATAGAATAGCACAAAGAAGCAATGGAAATTCAAAAGAGCCAAATGCACTCAAACATGGGTTCATTGCGTAGAGCTTGATTTTAGATGCATTTTGGTCCTGGTCTCATATTTTTCTAAGGTCGTATGAATTAGTTATGAATTCCTGAAGTTTAAAGGATGAATTAATCCTGGGCTGACACGTGTCACGGTGTCACTGGTCAACGTGGCATGCTGACGTCAGCATGACATCATCGTCTCGGTTCTGAGCTGACAGGTGGGTCCAGGGGCTCTTGGGTCGTAGACATGTGGGTCCCTCGTGACGTCATCATGACGTCAGCATCTGACGTGTGGGTCCAGCGTGTCTATGTTGCTGACATGTGGGGCCAGGTCAACAGTCAACATTGATCGGTCAACGGTCAATATGTGCTGGGTCTCAAACGGGCCTTGGTGGGCTCAGGTTGGGCCGGGCCGAACACTTGGCGTGCTGTGGCGCAGCCACGTCACGGCCGTGGGCTCTTATTGGGCTTTGTCCACAGCACGACTCACACCGTGTGGCTCACGGTGGACCAGCGCTCCTGGTCCATGGTCCTAAGGCAGGGTCCATGGTGGACCGAGCCCATCATCATTTCCCTTCAGCTTGGCTCATGTGCACCGGGTGCAGGGCTGCGCTGCTCACCTTGCCCCTTCTCCTCTGTTTCTTCCACGGCGCGCTCCCACCGGCGACGTGCTCACCGGCGAGCTCCCGCAACGACTCAGGCATCCAATTGATGTGGGGAAAGGCCTCACTGCACCATGGCGACTGCAACTGTGGGGTCAGGGCGACGGATGGCGCTTCCTATGTCACTGGTCACGGCGAACGGCGGCTCAAGCACAACCGGCGTGCGGGAATGGCGCGGGTGCAGCGGCATTGGCCGGTTCTGTGGTGCGCATGGGCACCACAATGCTCTATCGGGCGTGTTGGGCAGGTTGAGGGGTCCTCTAGGGCCTCTAGTGGCTTTGGCCACGACGGCGGCCTTCTGATCACGTTGGCGATGTTGGTGTGGGCGCTATGGCCTCGGAGGGGCATCACAGTGGGGTGTGTAGGCTCCTACGGATCCGCGTGGACGCAGCAAGGGTGTCCAGGGCTCGGAGCAGGACTTCTGGTTTCCATGTGGCCGGTAGAGTCTTACCGGCGGCCACAGCAACATGGTGACGACGGTGAGGCGCGCGGGTCACTACGGGGTTCTAGAGGGGTGGTCACAGTGTGCGCATGAGTTACCCGTGGCTTCAGCGAATGGGACAGGCGAGTCAAGGAGGCGCCAGGCGCTCCGATCGGTACTAGCCACGGTGGTCGGTGCTCGAACTGGTGGTTGGGTGCTCGGACCTATGGTCTGGTGCTCGGCATGGTGGTCTGGTGCTCGGACCAGTGGTCGGGTGCTCGGACCGGTGGTCTGGTGCTCGGCATGGTGGTCTGGTGCTCGGACCGGTGGTCTGGTGCTCGGCACGGTGGTTGGGTGCTCGGACCTGTGGTCTGGTGCTCGACATGGTGGTCTGGTGCTCGGACCAGTGGTCGGGTGCTCGGACCGGTGGTCTGGTGCTCGACATGGTGGTCTGGTGCTCGGACCAGTGGTCTGTTGCTCGGCACGGTGGTCTGGTGCTCTAGTGGTGGCTGCGCCATGGCAGCGGCGTCGTGAGCGTGACATGTGTGCTCGACTATGGCGTCCGGGGAACCCGTAGAGGCCTATAGCGTCCAAGGGCTTGGGGATGGTCACGGTCAACGTGAGTGTGCTGTGCTGGTGTGTCTAGAGGCCAAGGATGGCCTTGGCCTGCGCGCTCACGGTATGGAGCGCCATGGCCGGAGTAGCAGAGTCGGGCGGTGAGCAGGGGAAAAATTGGGGGCTCACCGTAGGTGTTGTGGAAGAAAGGATAGCGGTGCAGTGACGAGTTGCGGCCGTGTAGCTCTGGAAGTAGTGCCGTGCAGTGCCGACCCGCGACCGTGATGACGACGGCGACATCGCCCTCGGCTCCGGCGACTTCGACAGCGTGCGGGGGCTCTGATCCTCCTCTCACGATCTCCTTCTCGGCCCTCTACTCTTGATGTGGTGCGGCTGCTGGGCCACCAAGCGGCGGCGGAGGCTGAGGGAGAAGCTAGGGCGCCGGGCGTGAGCGGCGTGCGGGCTGGCTTTATAGCCGAGCGCCATGCCTCCCAGGGCGGATGGCATCGTGCGGTGGAGGCGTGTGCATCGCATCAGACGGTGGTGCGAGGTTGTGTGGGCACGACGCAAGGGGGATAGGGTCATGCCCCGGGCGTGACCCCCTGGCCCGCCCCTGCCACTGCTGTTGGGCACCGGTCGCGTAGGCGGTTGAGGCATGGGTGAGGAAGACGACACTGTAGACGGGGTGCGGCTGACATGCGGGGTCCAGCGGCCAGTGGCTGCGAGCGAGGCGGACGGGTGCGCGGGCGTGGGCGACGCGCTGGGCCGCAAGCTGGGCTGGCCGCGTGAGTTGGGGCCGATCGGTTGGCTGGGCTGGTTGAGCCGCGAAGCCGAGCAGCCTAGGCTGCGAGGCCTTTTCTTCTTTTCTTTTCTTCTCTTTCATTTGAATTTGAATTTGGTTTGAATAGTAATTACTCTATGGTGTGTTTCCCTAAAAGAGTTGTTAAGCTTGACCTAAAACAATTGGAAATCCAAATCACAACTTGAGTTAATAAATATATGCATCACTGTATTTGTTAGAAATTAAATAATCGTAATCAACAAGTGACATGCCATGCTTATGTGTTAACTTGGGTTGGGGTTAGACCTAATGCATCTCTTAGGTTGGGTTTTCTATACATGACACTCATCATCACATGGGTGTTTTTAAGAAAAAAATTTGTAGTTGGTATTTTTAGTGTGTGGATTTTTGGGTTGTTACAGTCCTACCCCCTTAACAGAATCTCGTCCCCAAGATTAAAGCGTAACGTACTCTTTGAATAGGTAAGGATATCGTAGCCGAAGGTCAGACTCTTTCTCCCATGTTGCTTCTCTCTCAGTGTGATTACTCCATCAAACCTTGCACATTGGAATAGTCTTGCTACGGGTCTCTTTGGTAATGGGTCCTATTCCCAGTAACAGATCAATGATGAACTCGACATCACGGTCTAGTGGCATACCCGGTAATTCTTCAGGGAATACATCGGGATAGTCTCTGACTACTGACACATCATGAACTGTCTTCTCCTCTTTTCGTGATTCTGAACTTGCTTTAAGGGCACATAGGATAGAGGTGGACTTTCCGGACTGGGGTTCACATCTAATGACTTGGCCTGATGGGTGGGTCACTTGGACATATCTAGGTGAACATGATATGATACCTTAGTGAATGGTTAACCAATCCATACCTAAGATGACATCTAGGTTTGTGGAAGGTAGCAGGGTTAGGTCGGCTCTAAAGATAAGACCCTCAATGGTAAGACTCACTCCCTTACAGATGTGGGTGCACTTTAGGTCTCCTAAAGGTGAGCTAGTGATGATAGGATCTTCACGTGGGGTTACAGATAGGTCATGATCTTGTGCAAACTTGGATGATATGTAAGAACAAGTTGCTCCAGAGTCAAATAGCACTGATGCAGTATTGCCATTAACTAAGAACATACCGTACACAATGTCAGGGGCAGCCTGTGCTTCCTCGGTGTCCAGATGGTTGAGACATCCACGAGTAGCTGATCCCTTGAACTGAGACTTCTGTGCAGCTGAGTTCTGAGGGCACTCAGTGGCTTTGTGACCTGGTTGGCCACAAGCAAAGCAGGTGAAAGGCATACCTTCTGTAGGGGTTGGCGTGGGTGCCTTCCAATTTCCAGTGCTTGGTGCGGAGCGGTTCTGTGCTGGGCGTTCATTCGCTGAGCGGGGACGATTGAAACGGTCCTAACTGTTGCGGTCCTGAGCATAACGGTCCTGGGTGTAACGATCCTGAGCAGGGCAGGAGTATTTGGCGGTGTGGCCTCCACTTCCCCTACTCGATCCAGGGTTGTCATCCCTGTTATGGCGAGAGCGTTCCCTGGATGGTGCATCTCTGCGGAACCTCTTGCGACCACAACCACGGAGAGACTCCTTAGGCTTATGCTTCCTATCCCCGTACTCTTCTCTAGCTTCAGCACGGTCCTTCTCAGTCTGGATGCAGCGATCCACCAGAGCACGCAATGTGTTGCTCTCAATACCGCCAAACTTCAGCTTGATGTGCGGGTTAAGTCCCTTGCGGTAATAGTACAGCTTCTCCTTTTCTGAGTTCACAACATAGGAAGGTGCATAGCGCAGAAGGTTGGTGAAACGAGTAGTGTACTCAGTCACCCTGTCCTTCCCCATCTTGATGTTGTGGAACTCCTTAGCTTTGGCCTCCATGATACCCTTGGGAATGTGATACTCAGTGAATGCTTCAGTGAACTCATCCCACGAGATGTTAGCAGGATCCTCATGGGAGTCACTGAAACTGTCCCACCAGGCGCGTGCTACACCTGTGAGCTGGTGTGTGGCAGCTCCAACACACTCATTATCAGTGAAAGTAGTGAGGTCAAGCTTCTTCTCCATTTCCTTGAGCCAGTCATCGGCTACAAGCGAGTCAGGGTCGGTGCCATCATAGGTAGGTGGCCATAACTTCAGAAATCCCTCTAGCTTCCTTTGGAAGTCGTTCTGCTGACCTCCTTGACGACGGTTTGCTCCTTCAACAAGAGCTGCAAGAAGCTGGGTCTGTTGTGCCATCACTTCTACCAGGTTCGGTGGTGGTGGTGGAGGAATGTTCTCCTCAGGCGGCAGAGTATTCTCCAGGTGGAAAGGTATCCCTCCACGTCCACGGCCACGGCCACGACCACGGTTGTTGCCACCACGTCCCCCATTGGGTTCAACTGGTTCAGGGGTGGGCGCACATCCTCGATTCATTAGGCGATTAGAACGGCGGTTCGGCATCTGCAACACGGATCATAGAGAGTTTAGTGCTTGTGCCATAAGTGCTTATAATTTAATATGATTACATGATTTTGATGATTTAAATAAAACATTTATGCTATCCAACATTCATTACAAAAGAAGCAATAAGATTCATAAAGATGCAATAAGATCCGAATCATTCATTACATGGTTTTTATTACATAGCATCATCTCCAGTAGCTACACTTGAAGACGTGCAAGAATCGTTCTACTCATAGTGTCTCATAATACATCTCATAAGGGGTACATCATGGGGTACAACTTATGGAAGCTACTGACAAGACTCATGACCACGCAGGGTCATCTACTCTAACTCGTACACCATAGCTGGGATACGACTGTTCTCGATCTCGATCTCCTCGTCAGACTTGTGAAGTCAGGACACGTACTTCAAGGCCTCGGTGAGCTCCTCAGTAGGCTTGGCTCCAGGTAGGGTAGGGCAGGCATCTAGGTTGAGGAGAGTTGGGGCTAACTCAAACTCCTCTATCCTAGGCTTCATCTTGCTGTGAACCTCCTTGGGTAGCTGATCCCACATACCCTTCATCTCCCTGAGGTGCTTCCTGTCAGACTTCTACCAAGCCTGCTAGGTCCTCTCACACTTGTCCTGTAGGTACTCGGTCTGCCTGAGTGCCTCGATCAGGTGACCCTGGTTGCAAATGGCCTTCTTCCTGAACTCCTCTAGCTTCTGAGTCAGGGTCTTGTTCCGATATTGGATCTTCAGCATATCAATCCCCTTGGATCTCTCTCTGTCTCCTCTACGGTTGATCTCAGCCTTCTTGTCGTCCAACTCACTCTGCAACTCCAAGACCTTGCTGTCGAGGTAGCAGTTCCTATTGCCTAGGTCGGCTGCTTTGTCCTGTAAGTCAGCGACCTTGGCTCTGTGGTCCTCCTCACGACGGTTGAGCTTGTCCTGCAGCTTGGCAATTATCTCCAGTAGACTAGCTCGCTCCTATGCTCCCATGCGAGTCTCGCTCCTGGTACTCCCACCGGAGGGCCTGGTCCTAACGTCTCCTCTGCTCCAGCTGGGTCACGTACCTGTCCTGCTCCAGTAGGTGAATAGCTGAGACACGAAGGCATCTATCCTCCTCAGCAAGGATAACTCTGCCTGCTGCGAAACTCTACTCACTGGGGGTAAGGCTGAGGTCGAGGGCCTGGGGCAGTAGACGGAACTCTGTCGTCTTCAGGTGCTCTTAGTGGTCCCTCATCACTCTGCGAAGTGCCTTGTGCAAGATAGCTCGCAGTCCCTCCTTGACTGTGTCCTCTATAGTCAACTCGGTGAAAGCTGGGACAGAAGGTAAGGTAGTGCTAGCTGGGAACTCCACTGAGGTGACAATCGGTCCTTCGATTCCTCCTTCCTTAGCTGGCTTCCCGGTGCAGGTGACCTTGACAAGCTCGTCGGGGACACCTAACATGACGAGAACTCGGCAGAGGGTCTGTGCAAAACCCCCGAGCTCACGTAGGTCAAAGGTAAGCTTGGCGTGGTCTAGAGGTAGCGGTCCTAGTGGCGGCCAGTCGACGTTTGTTGCCATCTGCATGTTTCAAGGGGACAGGTGTTAGCAGGTCAATAATAGATAAGCCTTGCATAAAAGTAAATGCAGGGTCGGTATATAACCGAAAGAAGGGCTGTTTATGTCCTATTCTATCGTCCATTTCTAAGGGTTTCGTCCTAAGGTCAAGTATGGCTCTGATACCAACTGAAACGACCCCAATTTTCGCGAAGGGAAATCCACAGCGTCGAAGTGTAATAAGATCGTTGTAGATTATATTACCCAAATTCCAGTCAAATATCACATCCATACAACGATAATATCAGAGTACAAATAGTGCGAAATTACATAATTTATTACATCGCCGCATTGGCGGAATCAAAAGTAGCATTCATTCAGAACAGCTTGAAGATAAGATCGCTAAACTTGAGCGTAGGCACGAACCCCTCATCCGTCAAACTCCTCGGAGCTATACTCCTCAGCAGAACCTGTGTGCCAAAATTTATCAGTATGATTTGTACTGGCCACTCCCATCCCTATGAGCATTGCTTTGTGGAAATTGGATGCAAGTGGGACATAGTCAAAGGAACCTATAAAGCTGGGGTTTCCTATGCAATAGCGTATCAAGTAAATAGTAATAGTTTGTCAAGTTTTAACACCATTCCTACACACATTCCACTCCATTCCCTTTCCCGAGCCAGGTTTCGATCCTAGGATCGACATACCACCATCTCCATATCACCTCCATACCATCCCATCGCTCAGTCGACAGGCCAACTCCCTCTCAGCACTGTCTCAAGGCCTGTAGCCCCTGGCTACGACCGACACTCTCTCACGGGGGAAGAAGAGAAGGACTCATCTCACTATCTAGTTTAAGCGAAACCCAGGAAAGGTCCATAGCCGACAAGTCAGCATATGTATCGATCGATCAACCATACACTCTGTAGAGGTTCTACATAACCACAAGATCCGCCTTCGTCGCTGATTGTCGTCAACTAGGCTGATTCCAGCTGCTTGCTAGCCTAGGATAATGCCACTCTACCATTCAGCCCTGGTTCACCCCAAGTCTAGTCTGGGGTGGCTAAAACTGTGAGTCATGAGCCAGGTACACAAGGTCTCCATGAAGTCTCGGAAGGGTGTGGGGGAAATCCTCTGTGCCCCATACCTCCTTACACTGTCCGCTATCAACCTAGCAGTAGTGGCAATATCCTACCAAGTAGTCTAGCCGTCCCGCACCATATAGGGCGAGTGGTACGTAAGGCTTCCCGGTGAATCTGAGTACTAGTAAGTCCTTAGGGATGACCAAGCCAGAATGTCTCCATCAGGGTTTCCATTCATCGTGCCACCACAGCACCTCCACCCCGGGCTCCACCCGTCACAGGTTCACACCCAGGTCCGCCTCATATACCATTTACCCACCATAGGTATCCATTTCTAGGGGTGCCCAGGTAGCATCCCATAGCAAGACTTGCCCCAGGCTCGTCGTATACTCCAACTTGGTCGACACAACCCTCACCCTCCACACACCCAAGTCACACACGCAGCAGTCTCCCCATAGTCCAGGTAACACCAGTTTCCACCACGCACGTAGTATAAGCGTAGTAGAAGTATAAGTAATGAAATATATAGCAGTAAGCGTGTGTCTAGCCTAATAGCAGGGTATGCAGGGGTAAGGTTGCGTCAAGGTAAAGGCTTTCAAGCAAGCATACTACCATGCAAGTCATAGCATAATATAATTGTAGCAGTAAAGTAAAGCGATAGCAGTTCTATATTAGCCATGCGTAATAGGTGCTACGAGATTGGGTGGGATGTGGCACCTTCAGTGTAGTCGTCTCCGTTCTCCTCATGGTACTCATGGTCCTCGTCCGTCAGGTTCTCCTCCGAGTCTGCATATTAGCGACGTCTATAGAATAGCACAAAGAAGCAATGGAAATTCAAAAGAGCCAAATGCACTCAAACATGGGTTCATTGCGTAGAGCTTGATTTTAGATGCATTTTGGTCCTAGTCTCGTATTTTTCCGAGGTCGTATGAATTAGTTATGAATTCCTGAAGTTTAAAGGCTGAATTAATCCTAGGCTGACACGTGTCATGGTGTCACTGGTCAACGTGGCATGCTGACGTCAGCATGACGTCATCGTCTCGGTTCCGAGCTGATAGGTGGGTCCAGGGGCTCCTGGGTCGTAGACATGTGGGTCCCTCGTGACGTCATCATGACATCAGCATCTGACGTGTGGGTCCAGCGTGTCTGTGTTGCTGACATGTGGGGCCAGGTCAATGGTCAACATTGATCGGTCAACAGTCAATACGTGCCGGGTCTCAAACGGGCCTTGGTGGGCTCGGGTTGGGCCAGGCCGAACACGTGGCGTGCTGTGGCGCAGCCACGTCACGGCCGTGGGCTCTTATTGGGCTTCGTCCACAGCACAGCTCACACCGTGTGGCTCATGGTGGACCAGCGCTCCTGGTCCATGGTCCTAAGGCAGGGTCCATGGTGGACCGAGCCCATCATCATTTCCCTTCGGCTCGGCTCATGTGCACCGGGTGCAGGGCTACGCTGCTCACCTTGCCCCTTCTCCTCTGTTTCTTCCACGGCGCGCTCCTGTCGGTGACGTGCTCACCGGCGAGCTCCCGCAACGACTCAGGCATCCAATTGAGGTGGGGAAAGGCCTCACTGCACCATGGTGACTACAACTGTGGGGTTAGGGCGACGGATGGAGCTTCCTACGTCACTGGTCACGGCAAACGGCGGCTCAAGCACAACCGGCGTGCGGGAATGGCGCGGGTGCAGCGGCATTGGCCGGTTCTATGGTGCGCATGGGCGCCACAATGCTCTATCGGGCGTGTTGGGTAGGTCGAGGGGTCCTCCAGGGCCTCCAGTGGCTTTGGCCACGGCGGCGGCCTTCCGATCACGTTGGCGACGTCGGTGTGGGGGCTATGGCCTCGGAGGGGTGTCACAGTGGGGTGTGTAGGCTCCTACGGATCCGCGTGGACGCAGCGAGGGCGTCCAGGGCTCGGAGCAGGACTTCCGGTTTCTAGGTGGCCGGTAGAGTCTTCCCGGCGGCCACGGCGACATGGTGACTACGGTGAGGCATGCGGGTCACTACGGGGTTCCAGAGGGGTGGTCACGGCGTGCGCGTGAGTTACCCGTGGCTTCAGCGAATGGGACGGGTGAGTCAAGGAGGTGCCAGGCGCTCCGATCAGTACTAGCCACGGTGGTCGGTGCTCGAACTAGTGGTTGGGTGCTTGGACCTGTGGTCTGGTGCTCGGCATGGTGGTCTGGTGCTCGGACCAGTGGTCGGGTGCTCGGACCGGTGGTCTGGTGCTCGGCACGGTGGTCTGGTGCTCGGACCGGTGGTCTGGTGCTCGGCACGGTGGTTGGGTGCTCGGACCTGTGGTCTGGTGCTCGGCATGGTGGTCTGGTGCTCGGACCAGTGGTCGGGTGCTCGGACCAGTGGTCTGGTGCTCGGCACGGTGGTCTAGTGCTCGGACCGATGGTCTGGTGCTCGGCACGGTGGTCTGGTGCTCCGGTGGTGGCTGCGCCATGGCGGCGGCGTCGTGAGCGTGACATGCGTGCTCGACTACGGCGTCCGGGGAACCTGTAGAGGCCTACAACGTCCAAGGGCTCGGGGATGGTCACGATCAATGTGAGTGTGCTGTGCTGGTGTGTCTAGAGGCCGGGGATGGCCTTGGCCTGCGCGCTCACGGTATGGAGCGCCATGGCCGGAGTAGCAGAGTTGGGCGGCGAGCAGGGGAAAAATCGGGGGCTCACCGTAGGTGTTGTGGAAGAAAGGATAGCGGTGCAGTGACGAGTTGCGGCCGTGTAGCTCCGGAAGCAGTGACGTGCAGTGCCGACCCGCGACCGTGATGATGACGGCGACATCGCCCTCGGCTCCGGCGACTTCGGCAGCGTGCGGGGGCTCCGATCCTCCTCTCACGATCTCCTTCTCGGCCCTCTACTCTCGATGTGGTGCGGCTGCTGGGCCACCAAGCGGCAGCGGAGGCTGAGGGAGAAGCTAGGGCGCCGGGCGTGAGCGGCGTGCGGGCTGGCTTTATAGCCGAGCGCCATGCCTCCCAGGGCGAATGGCATCGTGTGGTGGAGGCGTGTGCATCGCATCAGACGGTGGTGCGAGGTTGTGTGGGCGCGGCACAAGGGGGATAGGGTCATGCCCCGGGCGTGACCTCCTGGCCCGCCCCTACCACTGCTGTCGGGCGCCAGTCGCGTAGGTGGTTGAGGCGTGGGTGAGGAAGACGACACTGTAGACGGGGTGCGGCTGACATGCGGGGTCCAGCGGCCAGTGGCTGTGAGCGAGGCAGATGGGTGCGCGGGCATGGGCGACGCGCTGGGCCGCAAGCTAGGCTGGCCGCGCGAGTTGGGGCTGATCAGTTGGCTGGGCTGGTTGAGCCGCGAAGCCGAGCAACCTGGGCTGCGAGGCCTTTTCTTCTTTTCTTTTCTTCTCTTTCGTTTGAATTCGAATTTGGTTTGAATAATAATTACTCTATGGTGTGTTTCCCTAAAAGAGTTGTTAAGCTTGACCTAAAACAATTGGAAATCTAAATCACAACTTGAGTTAATAAATATATGCATCACTGTATTTGTTAGAAATTAAATAATCATAATCAACAAGTGACATGCCATGCTTATGTGTTAACTTGGGTTGGGGTTAGACCTAATGCATCTCTTAGGTTGGGTTTTCTATACATGACACTCATCATCACATGGGTGTTTTTAAGAAAATTTTTTGTAGTTGGTATTTTTAGTGTGTGGATTTTTGGGTTGTTACACGTACCGCTCTACATCTCGCCTCATCCTTGGCCAAAAGAAGTGTGTGGACAGCACTTCCTCCGTCTTCTTGGCACCAAAATGTCCCATCAATCCGCCTCCATGTGCCTCCTACAACAACAAAAGACAAATGGAACCAACTGGAATGCATAGGCGGTTAGCTCTAAACAAAAACCCATCGCTGATCATAAACGTATTCCATGTGCGTCCCTCTCTATAATTAAGCAACACATCCTTAAAATCAGGATCAAGCGCATATTGTTCTTTAATGGATTGAAGACCAAAAATTCAGCAATCAAGTTGGGACAGCAATGTATATCTTCTAGACAAAGCATCAGCAATCACATTGTCCTTCCCTTTCTTGTGTTTGATAATATAAGGAAAAGATTCAATAAATTCAACCCATTTAGCATGCCTACGATTTAGATTATTTTGAGAGCGAAGATACTTAAGCGATTAATGATCAAAATGAATAACAAATTCTTTAGGCCACAAATAATAACGCCATGTCTCTAAAGAACAAACAAGTGTATATAATTCTTTATCATACGTGGAATAATTAAGAACATGACCATGCAATTTTTCACTAAAGTAAGCAACTGATTTACCATCTTGCATCAAAACACCACCAATGCCAACTCCACTAGCATCACATTCTAGCTCAAAAGTCTTACCAAAATTTGGAAGTTGCAGCAATGGTGCGTGTGTAAGCTTGTCCTTCAAAGTGTCAAAGGACTCCTCTTGTGCCTCTCCACAATGAAACACCACTCCTTTCTTCGTCAACTCATGCAATGGGACAACAATGGTGCTGAAATCTTTGATGAAGCGGCGGTAGAATCCTACAAGACCAAGAAAACTCCTCACCTGTGTGACGGTTTGGGGAACCGGCCAGCTCTTTATGGCTTCAATTTTCGTCTTGTCCACCTCAATTCCCTGTGGAGTTACAACATAGCCAAGAAAAGAAACTCGATCCGTGCAAAAGATGCGCTTCTCAAGGTTACCAAATAGACGTGCATCACATAAAGCATTAAAAACAGCACGTAAGTGATCCATATGCTCATCAAAAGACTTGCTGTAAATCAATATATCATTAAAGTAAACTACCACAAAATGACCAATAAAAGTTCTTAAAACCTCATTCATTAAGCGCATGAAAGTGCTAGGTGCATTTGTCAAACCAAAAGGCATAACTAACCACTCATACAACCCAAATTTGGTTTTAAATGCAGTTTTCCATTCATCTCCAAGTTTCATTCTAATTTGGTCGTAGCCACTTCGCAAGTCAATCTTAGTGAAAATTATAGAACCACACAACTCATCTAGCATGTCGTCTAGCCTAGGAATAGGACGACGATACCGAAAGTAATATTATTGATGGCTCTACAATCAACACACATACGCCAAGTTCCATCTTTCTTAGGAACCAAAAGTACAGGAACGGCACAAGGACTAAGGCTTTCACATACATACCTATGGTCCAAAAGATCTTGGACTTGCCGCTGAATTTCCTTATTCTCCTCAGGATTGGTTCGATAGGCAGCTCGGTTGGGCAAGGTCGCTCTCGGAATCAAATCGATTTGATGCTCTATCCCTCTCATAGGTGGCAGCCCCAGGGGTATCTCAGCTAGAAAAATGTCCTCATACTCCTGCAAAAGGTTAGTGATAGTAGGAGGTACCGAGCTAACAATATCATCAAGTGAAAACATAGCTCGTTTGCATACCAAAGCATAGCAAATATCATCATCAGAAATTTCAGCAAAGTCACATTTTGTTGCAAGCATAACACCACCCTTCAATTTAATCCCCTCAGCCTTAGAAATAGATGTAGACTTATCATTTTTAGGTGGGAAAATAGAATTAGCAACTTGCTGATTTTCAGATTGAACATCATTGAAACTAGCGGCGCGTTCTCTATCATCTTGTACAATTTGAGTAGGGGTCAAAGGTACCAAAGTAATTTTCTTTCCTTTATGCACAAAAGTGTATTTATTACTTCTACCATGGTGTGTAGCATCATTATCATGTTCCCAAGGATGACCCAATAAGAGTGAACAAGCTTGCATAGGTACCACATCACAATCAACAAAATCAGCATAAGAACCAATGGAAAATGAAACTCTGCAAGTTTGTGTTACCTTTGCTTTACCAAAATCATTTAGCCACTGGATATGGTATGGACGTGGGTGTGGGCATGTGGTCAAGCCAAGCTTCTTGACCAAATTAGAACTCACCAAATTGTTGCAGCTGCCTCCATCAATAATGACACGTGCTCGACGGTCGCCGATGACGAAGAAAATCTAGAACAAGTTATGGCGTTGTAGCTTCTTAGGTTGCTGGACTTGTGAGCTGAGCACCTGCTGTACAATGATGCTCCTATAGGACGCCATGGCCTCGTCACCAAGGACTTCGCCGTCGTCCTCATCTGCACCTTGGTCTTCCTCATCCTCAATGTCAGAGGTGCTGATGTAACCATCTTCTGTAGCAATATATGCTTGCTGACTTGGGCAGTCCTTCTACACATGGCCAATGCCATGGCAGCGGTGGCACTGAATACCCGAAGTGCATCCCATCGATGCAACGGATGAGGAACTCTTGGTAGGCACCTGTAAAGAATTTTTACCTAAATCTGAAGGTCGTGCGGGAGGTGCCTTAGGTGTAGCGGAAACTCCAGAGGCTGTTGGTCGCTTGCTCGCTGGTGGAGGCGTCCGAAAAGTGGTTGGCTTGGTCAGCCCCGAAGATGGTGCCGAGCGTGGCATGTATGTGCTGCTGCTGACCTTGCTCTTGCCCTGCTGTTCATGCCCCTGCAATTCCTTTTCTGCAAGCATAGAAAACTAAAACAACTGGTTGACAGTGTTAAATTCTTTATAATCAACAATGTCCTGAATCTCACGCCTCAAACCCAAATAAAAATGACAAATGGCATCTTTATTTCCCTCCACAACACTACAGCGCATCAATCCCTTTTGGAGCTCACCATAGTAATCCTGTACAGATTTATCTCCTTGTTCTAAACGCATAAATTTCTTACGCAAGTCTCTATGATAAGAAGGTGGAACAAAACGATCACGCATAGCTACCTTAAGTTCTTCCCATGTACCAGGTAAAGCATCATGTGCAGCTAGCCCATTCCACCAAATAATGGCAAAATCCTTAAACTCACTAGTAGCTTGTCTAACTCTATGCTGCTCAGGTACAAGGTGGGCACTAAACTTTTGTTCTACCATCATCTCCCAATCAAGATATCCCTCAGCATCATAATGACCCGAAAAAGATGGTATTGTGAACTTAATTTTAGCATAAGGATCATCGGGCACATGGTGATTATTACCTTGATGGTGGTGGTGGACACCACCCATACCTGTCGTGTTGCGGCGAAGACGTTGTCGTAATCTCTCTTGTCAGAAAGCTGCTCGACCTATGTTCCCATTGGCATCATACACCGTGTCTTGACCATTGGTGTTGCTACCGGAGACGTCATTGTTGCCCGCCACAAAGGTTTCTAACTCAGTAACCTTGTCGGTTAGCGTGGAAATTTGTTTGTCCAATCTCTCCATGCTGTTGCCAATGTTGAGCTCAATGAGTGCATTAGTGACGGCCTTCTTGATGGCCTCATTCATCCTTTTTTGGGCATCCTCTACAACAGCTTGTAGTTGCTCTTGGCTGACACACTCGTTGAAACCCTTAGGATTGTTATCTTCAGTCTGATCACCTCCTGCCATTGTAAACACAAAAACAGGAACAAACGGTGAAAGTTATCCCTACCAAATGACTATGTGGTTGTAGTGGTGTCACTTTTCATAGCAAGTGGAAGTGTCTTACCAAGCTCTTACAAAGTTCTTACCAACGCAAGCAGTGGGCGGTACAACCGATGGCTGGTTCGTGATACATGTGAGGTAGTGGTACCGAGATTGCAAGGCCCTTTTTCTGTACTGATCTGAAGAATTTGTGGAGCTTGGAAGGCAAACAAAGAGTAATATATATATCTGGCACATAAGTCAGTAACATAAAGTAATGCTAAATTATAGTCCAAAGTACTTGTTCTCGTTGCTGGTCTAAAATGTTCCAAGTACCAGGTGTGTGACAAAAGTATGGTGGATAGCAAGGTGACAGGTGTATGAAAAACAAGTATGGTGGATGGAAACAGCAACACAAATAAGGAACCAGACAGCACATGCAAACACAGCTCACTTTGGTCTTCTCTATGTGCTCCTCTAGATATTGTTCCTCTTTTGCCCCTCTTTTTTTCTATTTTTTGGGCTGTCGTTGTTTTTTTGGGAAATTTCAATTTTTTATTTTATTTTTTTTTGATATTTTTCCTTTACTTAGGAGCACAAAAGAAGTAACCACAGAAAATATGAGCTCAAACAAGTGTAAGATGTGGCCTGTGGAATTTTTAGAAAACTTGCTCAAAATCGACAAAAACCTTGTGACCACGAAAAGAGGATCTTGTGACCACTTTTTGACCAATCTAAAATTTTCAAGCCCCGAGGGATGGACGGATCCGAAATTTTTTTTTGATCGATTTGGATATATGGAATGTCGAAATCGGAGTCCGTATGTGAAAACTAGACCAGTTTTAAGAATTGGCTCCGAATTAGAGGATAAAACAGGAACAATGTGCGCAAAATTGGTCACAACAGCAAAGATTTGATGGAAACGATGGGGGAAAACACACGAACTGGACTCTAACATGACCTAACCAGCAACAAGACCTCGACCCGGACACAAACTCAACACGACGGACTCTGAAACTGAAATATGCAAAGGCTATGGCGCGGAAGGTTGTAGGACAGGAAAAACGAGTATGGCACTGGACTATGGGACGAATGTGAAACACTCAAAACTAGGGAATAAAAGTGAACCTAACGGTATACCTTAGCTCTGATTACCACTTAATGGGGATGGGGATCCCGATCTTCCGTCAGGTGATGGTAACTATCGTTGTGGCGGAGAATGACACACCGATCCGGCTTCAGATCGAAAGATCGAACCCTGCAATCTTAGCACCACAGCTCCTCTGGTTATCAACCGAGTCATAAAACAGATTGACCTTGCCAAGAAGGCTAATCCCTGCCTACGCAACGAAGAACACAAGCAAGAACAAGAAAGAACGCAACCAAATTGCAGATGAATGATTAAAACTCACGAAGTTGGGGTCTCACAAACCGATGAACGGCGAAACTGTTCTTGACAGATTAATCTAAGCAAAACCCAAACCCTAATGGAGGGGCGGCGGCTGTTTATGAAGACTCTAGCATCGTGCAAGACCCCTGGACGTGCCCCTAATGGGCCCAAACTCGATACATGGTCCAACGGACCAAAAGACGGTGTCGTAGCACCCTAGCAGATTCTAGATGCTGACTTGTTTCGATGATTCCCGTTGATTCCGAATAGATTTTGACGTGAAACCACTTGGATTGGCTTCTTTATCAAATTAGATTTCCATCCATATGTGGATCATCAAAAACGGAGTCCGGATGCGTCCTGGGCGACCAGTTTAAGCCAGACTGGTCCTGGAGGCCGAGGCAGACTCGAATTCTTGTTGGACTGGGCCTCCGGCTTGTGTTGGACGTCCTTGCTGGTCATCATCACCTCCACCACTTCCTCTAAGTCCTTCATGACCCTCTCCAATGTTCCTAAGCAAGATAACATCATTAGGTAGTAGTCTATTCTCAAAAGTATGAAAAGTATCGCTTAAGAACGAGCTCACCTCTAAATTGAGTTGTCGCTTTCGAGCCCGGGTCATTGGACCTTGCATGACGGTTGGAGGATCAGCGGGTACCTCTGAAGAAGTGATGTCCTCATCAAATTGGGCGATGAGGCACGAGCTTGCACTGGCTATGGCGATGGCGGAGGTGGGGAAAAGCTCAGCTGCTGCTGTGGTGCTTCGGCCGGCGATGGAGGAGGCAGAAAATGGAATGCCGAGCGTGGCTCAGTGCGGGCGGGTGCTGGGGGCGTTAAGGCGCGTGCTGTCCTAGCTTGGCCACACGGGGCAGGGCGCCAGTGATGTGTGGTGTTTGCCACCTCCATGCGGAGCGCGAGCTCTGAAGCCGGTCGGCCACTGAATCGTCCGTTTCAGTTCATTTAGTCGCGCGATGGTAAGCCTGACAGCGAGTTTTCTAGCGACGACAACTCCAAAACCGTGGACTTTGAGCTAAAATTTCCTAAACCGAAATTGAAGACTAATGTACCAGCTCAAATTTCTATTGAGCACTCAAGACCTAATTCACCACCCAACTCGAGTTATTTCATCCCAAAGTTGAGGTTTTCAAACTGTCAGGGTACAAGACTTAGCAAATGTTTGCTAAGTGTTGAAAATGTTGATTTGCTGATTTTTGTGAGCCAAATTCAAGCATGTTAGGAGCTAAACCAGTCAATGACCCAAAAATAAAAGTTGTTCCTCTTGCCAAAAACTACAACTTTGCTTTAGTGACCACCTCCATGCAAGGTCTCTAGCACATAGTTCAAACTTGGTCAAACATGTCACATTCAAATGATGGTATACATTCAAACTAGGACTTAATGACCTATTTACCCCTAACCATGAATATCAAAGTTGTTCATAATGATACTCTAAACATGTTTAAGCTAATTGCAAGTTCACACAATCATTTCATACATTGGTCACTCATAGGGCTATCCAGGTCAACCCATGTAATCTTACTTAAGTGCTTGATCATGAAAGGTGACATTCATGAACCATGTTCCCTTTGCTAACTTAAGTGTTGCTACTATGTTTTTGTGACCCATATTAATCAATTACATGTTTACACTCATGATCATATGCATATACACATGGAAACATGAAATAATAAGAAATGTTGCATATGTTTCAATCGAATGTTTCAAGTGTAAATGCTTATATATGAATGCTTGATGATCATGCTCATGCTATGCAAGTCAATTTATGCAAGGCTAACACCTAGGGTGTTATAGCCCCTCCCCCTTATAAAAATCTCGTCCCAAGATTTGTAAGACCTACCATTCTTGGAAAAAGGTGGGATAAACCTCTCGTAAATAATCCTCTCGTTCCTACGTAGCATCTTGTTCATTGTGATTGTTCCACACCACCTTATAGAACTTAATGATCTTACTCCATGTTACTCTGTCCATCTCTTCTAACACTCGGATTGGCTTTTCTTCATAGGTCAAATCCGATTGAAGCTGTACGTTGGTGGGTGCAATAGCTTCTTCAGGTACACGAAGACATTTCTTCAACTGAGAAACATGGAAGACATCAAATATTGCACTCATCTCTGGTGGAAGTTGTAACTTATAAGCAACATTCCCCTTTCGTTCCAGAATCTTGTATGGCCCTACATATCTAGGCAAAAGCTTCTTTTTCATTCCAAATCTCTTCACCCCTTTCATGGGTGATACCTTCAAGTATACATAGTCACCCACTTCAAAAGTGAGTGGTCTTATTCTTTTATCAGCATAACTCTTTTGTCTCGATTGAGCTACTTTCATATGCTATTGGATAACACGCACTTGCTCTTCAGCTTCATTAACAAAGTCAATACCAAAGTATCTCCTCTCACCGGGCTCAATCCAATTCAACGGAGTTCTACATTTTCTGCCGTACAAAGCTTCAAATGGAGCCATCTTGATACTTGCTTGATAACTGTTGTTGTAGGAGAATTCCGCTAAAGGTAACCATTTTTCCCATGACCCTTTTGAAGATATAACACATGCTCTTAGCAAATCTTCCAAGATTTGGTTCACTTGCTCCATCTGTCTGGAAGTCTGTGGATGGTATGCCGAACTTCTGATTAGCTTAGTTCCCAAAGCCTGGTGTAAGTGTTCCCAGAAATGAGCTATGAACTATGGTCCTCGATCTGAGATTATGGTCCTAGGTACTCCATGTAGTCTCACGATCTGAGAAACATACATCTCAGCGTATTTCCCCACTATATACCTCATGTTCACAGGTATGAAATGTGCGAACTTGGTGAGATGATCTACAATAACCCATATTGAATCATGACCTTGCGGTGTCATTGGAAGACCTGTGATAAAGTCCCTACTGATTTCTTACCATTTCCAACCTGGAATAGGCAATGGCTGGAGTAATCCAGCAGTTTTCATATGAACAACTTTTACTCTGCTGTAGTTGTCGCACCTAGCGACATAGGCTGCGATCTCTTTCTTCATCTTAGTCCACCAAAAGCGGGTTTTCAAATCCTGGTACATCTTGCTACTACTCGGATGGATAGACAATTTGGACGAATGAGACTCATCTAAAATTTGATTTCTAAGCTCACGGTCTTTTGGTACCACGAGTCGGTCCTCAAACCATAACACACCTCTTTTGTCCAATCTAAAATGCTTAGTTTCCTGCTCTTGCATTTTTCTCTTGATGTGACTTATACCTACATCTGCCTGCTGTAGCTCTATGATTTTGCTCTCAAGTGAACAACTGATCATGATATTGTGCAGTACAACAGGATGTAACAAATTGAATCCATCTTCTAACAATGCTTCCACAGTGTTACAATGAGACTTTCGACTGAGTGCATCTGCTACTACATTAGCTTTTCCCAGATGGTAGTGCACTTCTAAATTGTAGTCCTTAATCAGCTCTAGCCATCTTTGTTGTCTCATGTTCAGCTCTGGTTGGGTAAAGATATACTTGAGACTTTTGTGGTCAGTATATATATATGACATACATTGCCCAACAAATAATGTCTCCATATCCTTAATGCATGAACAACTACTGCAAGTTCTAAATCATGTGTAGGGTAGTTGACTTCGTGCTTTCTCAGTTGCCGAGAAGCATATGCAATAACCCTTCCTTCTTGCATAAGCACACCCCCCAAACCTATACCTGATGCATCACAAAATACATCGAAAGGCTTTCCAATGTCTGGTTGTGCTAAGACAGGTGCTGTAGTTAACAGAATTCTGAGGGTGTGAAAAGCTGCTTCACATTCTGGTGTCCATTTGTACTTCTCATCCTTCTGAAGTAGTCTGGTCATGGGCTTAGCTATCTTTGAGAAATCCAGAATGAAACGATGATAATATCCTGCTAACCCTAGGAAACTCCAAACTTCATGAACCGAAGTCAGGGCTTTCCAATCCATGACCTCTTATACTTTTGATGGGTCTACAGAGATTCCATCTCTTGATAAGATATGACCTAAGAAAGGTACTTTGCTCAACCAAAATTCACACTTGCTAAATTTTGCATATAGCTTATGCTCCCTCAATCTGGATAAAACAATCCTCAGATGCTCTTCATGATCTGACTCATTTTCTGAATAAATCAATATATCATCGATAAACATGACCATGAACTTGTCGAGCTCGGGCATGAATATCGAATTCATCAGGTACATAAAGTAGGCATGAGCATTTGTTAGTCCGAAAGACATAACCAAATACTCATATAATCCGTACCTAGTAGAGAAAGCAGTTTTGGGTATGTCCTCTGGCCTAATTTTTATCTGATGATAGCCTGATCTCAAGTCAATCTTGGAGAATACCTTTGCCTTTGCCAACTGATCAAACAAGATGTCGATGCGAGGCAACGGGTATTTGTTCTTGATGGTCACAGCATTGAGTGGTCTGTAATCTATACACATTCTCAGTGACTTGTCCTTCTTTTTCACAAACAAGGCTGGGCATCCCCAGGGAGACGAACTAGGTTGGATAAGACCTTTGTCCAATAGATTCTGTAACTGAATCTTAAGTTCTGCTAACTCATTTGGTGGCATTTTATACAACCTTCTTGAGATAGGTGCCGTACCTGGCACTAACTCAATCTTAAATTCCACATCCCTATCAGGTGGTAAACCTAGTAATTCCTCTGGAAATACATCCAGAAACTCACAAACCATGGGGATATCACAAAGGGTGGTGGGTTGGATAGCACAAGCTAAATGTTAGAGTTCAAAGTTGCGGGAGAGTGGTACTAGAAAATCATTCCCTCCCTTGGGTTCTCTCAACATAACAGTACGAGTGCTAGTGTCAATGAGAACACCATGATCCTTCATCCAATTCATGCCTAAGATTACACTTATTGATAACCCGGGCAATATTATCAAATCCATTGTATACTCCCTCCCTTGTATAGAGATGAGCACATTTTTGACTATCTTATTTGTAGAAATAGTAGCCCCTGTTGAACTTATATTATAACCCCCCTTGCTTACTTCAATTATTTCCTGATCATGTCTAGATGCAAATGCTTGACTTATAAATGAATGAGAAGCTCCTGAATCAAATAAAACAACAGCGGGATGCTTGTTGACAAGAAACATATCAGCCATGACAACTTCTCCAGTGGGCACTTACTCAACAGTGGTATAATGCACATATCCCAGACGTGCCCTTGAGTTTGCCTGCCTCTGATTGTTCTGATTCTGGTTGCCATTCTTCTTTGGGTGGGGGCATTCCTTGGACCAATGCCCCACTTGGCTGCAGTTAAAACAGGGCTGATTACTCCTAAGTCCTATGGAGTTCCCCTGACTGCCATTTCCTTTTGGTAAGGCAATAGTGAATGCCTTATGGAATGGTTTCTGAGGCCTGCTGTTTTGAGCTTTAGGTGGTGGAGGCCTAAACTTGGGTGCAGGTGGATGGAATTGTGGCCTAGCTATGATAGGCACTCGGGACTATGAAGATCCGAAGGCACCTACCTCGAATGCCCTCTTGCGACCCTTAGCACCTGTCTTAGCAGCCGCATGCATGTTATTATGGTTTTCCTGGGTCAAAGCATCACTAATAAACTCGTTGTAAGTGGTGCACTTGGAATTGGCCATGGTCTTCATCAGTTTGGTGCCTAGACCCCGCTTGAAGCTCTCTATCTTCTTCTCCTCGGTATCCACAGAACCTGGAGCATACCTAGACAGATTGTTGAAAGCGTGCATATATTCTGTGAGGGTCTTTGTCCCTTGAGCGAGCCTCATAAATTCAGCCGCTTTCATGCGCATTAGGCCTGGGGGAATATGATGTCCCCGAAAAGCCAACTTGAACTGCTCCCATATTACTCACGCATTAGTAGGTAGAGAGGACAAGAAATGTGTCCACCAGATCCCTGCTGGTCCTTGCAATTGGTGAGAAGCATACTCAGCCTTCAGATGCTTGGTGACTCTTAGCAGGCGAAACTTCTGCTCAATGGTGTTGAGCCACTCATCAGCCTATAGTGGTTCCTCTGCCACCTTGAAGATAGGAGGCTTTGTATCCAGAAATTCCTTGAATGTACTGTGCTGATTTGGCTCGAGCCCTTGTTGCTGTGGGTGGCCACGAGCGGTGTTCTGCACGATGAGGCGCAGAGCTTCTTCCATTGTCCTTTGGCTTCCCAAGAATTAGGCAAAGAGCTCCTGAGCGGACGGCGGTGGTGGTGGTGGTAAGTCATCACCATTGCCATCCTGGCTACTACTAGCTCCTGCACGGGTGCACGTCATCTACGAAGTTGCAACAATAAGCGATTATTGGTTGATGCCACAAGATTGCAAATGAATTTATAATCATGCCAAACTAAAATTACTGGAGACAATCTCAAATTTACAATAAAAACAGAGGCATAACAATTCATTCTCACAACATGACACCACCAATTTGATCGCTTATCGGACTCATAGCACATTAATGTTCAAATCGTGATCTCTGATAAATCAACTGAAATTTGCATTAGCGTTTAACCAAACGTGCGATAGTCATGCAAATAACAAGATTACATGATAGTTCAATTCACCAACACTAAATTCAAACTACAGGTCCATTACATAACCAACGATGATACATTAAGCACTTCTACTAAGTACTAAGCGATCTAGTCCTCATCATGATCACTATCGAGGTCAGAGATAGGATCATCTCCTTCCTTAGGTTCCACCTCTTCCTCTTCCTCATCATCATCTTCTTCCATATTTGGACCATCTTCTTCCCCATCCAGGACTAGGTTCAGCTGGTTGTTCAAATAGTGCACTTCATGCTGAAGGTTCATTACTTGAAATTGAGCCTGTGCAAGCTGCTGACGTAGACCCCTTTCGGCATGGTCCTGGGCATTACTCATGTCACGGTGCCTATCTCGCTCTATCCTTATTGTAGCGACATGGTTTTCTGCTACATCACGTTGATGTCTAGCTATGGACACCTCTGCACGGGCGGCCTCCAACTGCTCCCATAGTCCTGCAAGCACTGCTTGATCATTAGCTCTAGCTTCTTGAGCTGCTGCCCTCTGCTGATCCACTTGCTCCATTTGGGCATGAAGAGTGCCCAAAGCTGCATAGGCTTGGTCAGATTCCCATCGGGCTTTACTTGCGGCCTTCTTTTGCTTGCGCACACACTTCTTGAGCTTATGCTGCGCGGCTTCAACTCTCATGAGTTTGTCCATACAAGTGGTGTATTATTCCTGCCAAAAATCCCTGGTGTCCTGGCGTGCACAAAACATCTTCATCACCGCAAACATTGCACTCATGGAGGGACTAGAGCTATTTGCTCGCTCATCCCGATCTCTGATCAATGCATTTTGGTTACGTTGTTCCCAATTTGTGGTGGACAGATCCACCCAAGGAAACATACTCACTGCACTGCCAGTGAGTGCATCTCCATGCTGCTGGCAGACTTGCCTCAAAACCTCAAAGGCCATAACTTGGGCAGCCTCCCAAGGAGTCTTCCCTTCTGATTCTGCCTTCCACTCCTGCTAGAAGGGCGGTTGTGTGCGGGCTAGTATAGTGAGCCACACCTCGTACCATGGTAGTCCTTCCAAGTACTCTTCAATCCAATGATAAAGGGGCGGTTCATGGTACCCCGCAAAGTGCAGAACTCTCAACAATAGGGTAGGTGTTCCAAAAACCATCAGGAAATTCTCACATCCAACTGGTGCTGCCATCTGTACCATCAACATATACAACTTTGTGAGACAAGGCCATAATGGATAAGAGTTACATAACCGAGTAAGAAATTTATAAGGGGAGGAACAATGTAATTATTTGAATGATAATTATCATGATGCATGCTCGTTCCGTACTTCCTCACAAACTTAGGAAAAATTGTTTCTAACGGTAGACACGGTGGCATACATATGTTCTCTCATATATAGCGTAACTAGTCGAGCTACACGTTTCGTTGTTAGTGTACCTGCATAAGAATTTCATTTCAGCCCAAACCCATAAGTAAATATGCAGAATGTAAATTTAAATACTTCCATATATGTGTACCCACACATATACTTCCGTATCAAGCTACCTGATAACAGTTTAAACCCCAATTAAATACGCACCACATACACATGCAAGCATGCATACGTAGTCGTACCAAGGCTAACTCTCCCCGACCGCATGCTCACATCTTGTAGTCATGCCACTCATCATCTTACCTTGGCGTAGAGGCATTTGATCCATACATTACCATTCAAGTGAATGGCATCCATACAATAGCACGCCGTATGGACGACGAAGTAAAAACCCCCATGTTAGTACTTAGATAGCCACCTAATAGTCCTTAACTTGGGCATAAGGAAAGTGATCATCGACACACTTTAGATTTCAAATACCTATTTATATAGCTATTAGTTGCTAGAAAAGGTTTTGGAAAACAAAAACTGTTGTTTTAAATACACATGTGACAATTAACATTGAATCTTGCTCTGATGCCAGCTGTCGCAGAATCGACCAATTTATAAGAGTACAAGTACAATGGCGGCCCGCAAGCGATCGCACTGTCATACTTGAACCCATATAAACCCGGTAGTTCGTCGAGTACCACGATGGGTCTCGATAAACGATTTACAACAACCAAGATCGTACATGATTCAACATACATGTCACATATTACATAAAGTTCATAGATACATTTCCATCATCAGAGTATGAAACAGTGTTATTACAAACTGAGTTTGATAGATAAAAGCGGAAGCAAATTAAGTTTGAAAGTAAAGTTTCCAACATAGTTTAGTATAGTGCCGAAATAGGATCACGATCCACAAAAGCAGGTAGAAGGATTAATAAAGAAGCCTGCCCAAGGCTTACTCCTCATCCACAGTGGGATAGAAGCAACTCTTGCAATAACCATGATACACAGTGCCATCTGCAACAATGGGAAAATAAAACCCTAAGTACGAGAAGGTACTAAGCTAGACTTACCCGTCATAAACCAGAAATAAAATGACTCCAAGGATCATGCAAGGCTGTATAAGTGGAGATAGCTTGACAACGTTTTGCATAAAAGCGATTAACTTAGTTATACAATTATGATTCCGTTATCAAGTTAATTATAACTATCCATCTTTAAATTAGCAACTAACCTGTGCCAAACATGTGGTATATCATTTTAGAAGCATACAATAGTAACCATAGCCGGTATTGTAATATCATATTCATTCGAACCATCATGTTCCATAACACAGTTACTACGATGCTGGGACTAGCCAAGTTTCTCACTATCCGGGAGAGACGGCGATTCGAATCGATTTTAACCAGCTGGGAATTTATTCCTAATACAAATCCAGGCAGACCAGATCATTAGTCGCCTTAGGTCACCTTTGGTACAACTCAGGTACACATTTCGCGGGTTCGTACCATGCCGCACAGTCGGGAACACCAAATGCTAGGACGTTCAGGACTACCCTGCCCTTGGGCTCAGTTTGGCTCCTTGCAAGGAGCGCACAACAGAACGGGGCTCGACCTGAGTTGAGCTACTCGGCTTCGCGGTCGGAACGAGTTATCCGGCCAGCTAAGTGATAGGCATGCGTTCAATCTTGTCAGAAGCGCCAACAACGGTACGGTCCTTAATCGGCACAGACGGAATCACATGAGTCAGCCTACGCATAGACTCCGCCCGGCCTTGATTTTCTTTTACCCCATGGTTCTGTTCCACGATAGCAAATATAGCCAACCATGCTCCGGTTTCCACCTATATCTCGCAGGTGATAGGAAATCACCCGACTTCTACCGGTCTAAGCATGGCTAAGCATATATTCGATTCTGGACCTACACAGGGTTAATGGTGTATATATCTAGACAAGGAATTTATATGCATCAAGTGGTTCCATTCAATTCTTATAACCTAATGCATCAATCATAAGGACTCAAGTACTCATTTGTAAAATACTGGGAGACTTAAAATGCTCCGGGCTTGCCTTTCAGAAAGGACGTGGGGCGGTGATCAGGACACTCCGGAAGCTCTTCTGGGTTCTGCTCCTCGCCTTCGGGAGCTGCAGCTTGAGGATTCTCCTGCTGGTCCCCTTCCTCTACTTCGTCGAACTCCAGCAACGTTATTTCTTCCTCCGATCCTAGATGCATGAATATGGCATAAGATTGCGAATGTATGAATGACTAGTATAATCTGATGATACGTGATGAATGCACTATTGTAAGTATTCTTAACATCATGGTGCTGAAGTAATAACAAGTGTATCGTGTTTTACTGAGTATGTGCATATCTCTTCTTGATTATTTAATTAACTACTTCAACAATTCATGTACCACACTACAAAACAGCAGCTACTTATTTTACTCATAATTGAAGTTATACTTATCCAAATGCTGTGATCTTGGACTTTCTGGAAAGCTTATAAAATTGTCTACAACTCTTATTTAATCACAAAAAGCTAATTCACAAATTATCTTAACCAAAACAGACAAGCAACCCAGTGCTGTCCAGAAATTCCAGAGAGCAAGCAATTCGGAAATACTATCTTTGAACAGCCATAACTCCTAAACTCTTTGGCCTATTGCTCTGAAATTTTTTCTTATCATCCATATGGTACTAGGATAACCTCCAACAAATTTCATGAATATTGGATTCATAAATAATTTATAAAAATTCATACCAGGATTACCTATTTATAAAATAAAAATCTATAACTACCAATCTATACATGCACTGATCCTCAAATTTTTACCAGAGCTCATACATGTCAAGAATAGCTTACCACAAAAATTTCATAATTTTTGGAGTATAGGAAGTCTAGATATAAAATAAACAAGTTTGCATGCATTCAAAAACACATTTCAAGTTTCAATTTAAATCTTCCAAAACTTCTACTGCAAGTGTCAAGATTATATTTTTCCTAAATACTATGCTTCCAAAGGAACACTACCAAATTTATTTGACAATTTTTGAAGGTGCATAGCCCAACTTATCAAATTTCAAAGATTGTACCAAATCTATAAACAAATGACCTATCCTATTTTCACCAGCCGCTGACAACCAGGTCCCGCCTGATAGTGGACCCCACGCGTCAGTGACACAGAAGCAGAGCAGCGGCGCTGTTTGATACTGCGCGGCCACGACTCGTCGACGGCGAGCTTCGCCGGTGATGACATCTACACATCATGACCCCCACGACCTAGCGCACCGATTGAGCTACTTGGTGGCATGTGCCTATTGCACGCTCTATCGTGGCATGCGGTGGTCGGAGTTGGCCAGACCACGGTGACGGAGTGTGGCAGAGGAGCAACGGCGAGGTCCGCACGGCAAAATGGCTTACCGAGCGTGGCTAGGGAAACGATTGTGGCCGCGGCGTGACGACGGGATCACGGAGGAGCTATTGCGGTGGCAATTGGGCGACGAGGCACGAGCTTGCGCTGGCTATGGTGACAGTGGAGGTGGGGAAAAGCTCGGCTGCTGCTGCGGTGCTTCGGCCGACGATGGAGGAGGCAGAAAAATGGAATGGCGAGTGCGGCTCAGTGCGGGCGGGTGCTGGGGGCGTTAAGGCGCGCGCTGGCCTAGCTTGGCCGCACGGGGTGGGGCGCCGGCGACGTGCGGCGTTCAAAACCTCCACGCGGCGCGCGAGCTCTTAAGCCGGTCAGCCGCTGAATCGCCCGTTTCTGTTCATTCAGTCGCACGATGGTAAGCCTGACAGCGAGTTTTGTAGCGACGACAACTCCAAAACCATGGACTTTGAGCTGAAATTTCCTAAACCGAAATTGAAGAATAATGTACCAGCTCAAATTTCTATTTAGCACTCAAGACCTAATTCACCACCCAACTCGAGTTATTTCATCCCAAAGTTGAGGTTTTCAAACTGTCAGGGTACAAGACTTAGCAAATTTTTGCTAAGTGTTGAAAATGTTGATTTGCTGATTTTTGTGAGCCAAATTCAAGCATGTTAGGAGCTAAACCAGTCAATGACCCGAAAATAAAAGTTGTTCCTCTTGCCAAAAACTACAACTTTGCTTTAGTGACCACCTCCATGCAAGGTCTCTAGCACATAGTTCAAACTTGGTCAAACATGTCACATTCAAATGATGGTATACATTCAAACTAGGACTTAATGACCTATTTACCCCTAACCATGAATATCAAAGTTGTTCATAATGATACTCTAAACATGTTTAAGCTAATTGCAAGTTCACACAATCATTTCATACATTGGTCACTCATAGGGCTATCCAGGTCAACCCATGTAATCTTACTTAAGTGCTTGATCATGAAAGGTGACATTCATGAACCATGTTCCCTTTGCTAACTTAAGTGTTGCTAATATGTTTTTGTGACCCATAGTAATCAATTACATGTTTACACTCATGATCATATGCATATACACATGGAAACATGAAATAATAAGAAATGTTGCATATGTTTCAATCGAATGTTTCAAGTGTAAATGCTTATATATGAATGCTTGATGATCATGCTCATGCTATGCAAGTCAATTTATGCAAGGCTAACACCTAGGGTGTTACAATAGTAGCAACATAAGAACGAACAACAGAGAAAGAATAGACAATCTTACAGTTGGGTTGTCGGTGCTAGCAATAGCGCAAAAGAAGACGAAATAGACCATCGATGGTGATCGACGAACACTGGCATAGAGGCAAGAAGACGTCCAGCGAGCAGTCGCGGTAGCGCTTCCCAAAAACCTAATATGCCCCCTACCCCGTGCAGAGACATGAGGAGACGTAGGCTTCGGAGGCCTTCTCTCCCAACACCGTTGACACATTGGCGGTGGGATGGGAAAGACGACGATAGCGCGGCACAGTGACAAAAGGAGGAGATGAATTCTCTGTTATGAGGACGACATTTCATCCCAATATATATACACGAGTCGCAGCTAAGGTAAGTAATTAGCCACCCAATCATAGCATTAACATGATTGACCTACCGTTAGTCAACTGGAGCAATTAGAGCAACCACTATTAAAGCGAGAATAATTACCTACCATAATAGGCTAGCACAATTTTCTCCATACATTGCAAAAATATCGAGTAGCAAAAGGAAGCCGCACACCTACAAGATCGAGGTGAGAAATCACTGGACCATTCACACGCATGTCACGCACCCATGCCCCGTCCGGCGAGGCGACGAGAGGGGCATGTGCGTGTTTCTTCCTTTTCCTCTCCTCAATACCTTCAAATAGATGGAGACAACTTAACTATTTAAGTTGGCTTCACTCCTAGAGTAGCAATGTGGGAAAGTCCCCCACCATACCATGCATGTGTGAGTGGGCCTTTGAGATTTATTTGGGAATATTATTTGGGCTAGCCTAAATCATCTAACAATCTCCCACCTAATCCCAGAGGAACGCTTCATCCTCCCTGTACCAAAGTACTGCTAATATACCAGCTTTTTCCAATGGAGACCAGTTAAGGTTGAACATCCACCTAGAGTAGGGCTGAAAATGGTACGGATATTTTCTGACCGTATTCGAGACCGAATCCATTTAGAGGGGTTTAGATCTGTCGGTATCCGAGTTCGGATATTCAACATCCGATACCGTATCCATGTCTGAATACTAAAATAACATATTTATGATGTCGATATCCAATAGTGTCCTATCCGGCATGGTTGACACTATCCGTATTTGAATCTGAATCCAGACAGAAATATGAAAACAAATGTAATATTAGTGCTATCTGTTCGTATCCGATCCATTTTCATCCCTAACCTAGAGCGACAAGATAGACTTATCCACAACTGCATAATGGACTAGGCCTTGAATTGGCAGTTTGGTGTGAATAGGCTTCACTTGGCGTCTTGACTAATACTAGGCTGCCATATGTCTACCCCGTGGGCGGAGCGTATAAGTCATACTCCTATCTCACTTCATGAGCTTCTTAAAGAATACCTAATTCTTACAAATTATGACTAATAGTTGGGCTCACATAGGTGTGTTCTTACAATAATACTCTATAGGATAGTATCTTGCTATAAAGCGTCAGAACACATTAAGGCAAAGTTAGCCTTCCTAACAAAAATGAGAGTAATGCATCCCTAGCGGAGTGGGTTAAAGGTAGATCGTACTCTCCCGTTAACCAACAACTTGTTCTTCCCAGGTCCTAATTCACGGGATCTCCGATCACATAGGTTTGGTTACCACTAAGGTTAACTCACATGGGTCACAATCCCATCTCCTTCGATGCATTATCAATCACAGTATGTGATAGTCCCTTTATAAAGGGATTTGCCAGGTTCTTAGCTGTTTGGATGTAGTCCACAACTATTACTCCGGAGCTTCTCAATTTCCTGACAGACTTCAGCCTGCGCTTCACATATTTGGTGGACTGCATATTATCCTGACTATTCCTCACCTTCGTGATAACCATTTGATTATCATAGTTTACGAGAATAGCAGGAATTGGTTTCTTAACCATAGGTAAGTCCATCAACATTTCTCTTAACCACTCAGCTTTAGTAGAGGCTATGTTCAGAGCTGTAAGCTCTGCCTCCATGGTAGATTTTGTAAGTATTGTCTACTTACAAGATCTCCAAGAGACAGCACCGCCACCTAATGTGAATATATATTCACTAGTGGCCTTTAGCTCATTAGCATCTATAATCCAATTTGAATCACTATATCCTTCAAGTACCCCCGGGCACCCTGAATAATGAATTCCATAACTCATTGTACCCTTCAGATAGCGCATTACCCGATCAATACCACCAACGATCATCTCCTGGATTAGAGGTGAATCTACTCAACTTGCTTATCACAAATGAGATGTCAGGGTAGGTTGTGCTAGCTAGGTATATTAGAGAGCCAATAATCTAGGAGTATCTCAGATGATCCTTTCCAAGCCTTTGATTCTTTCGAAGTATTAGACTAGGATCATAGGGTATTGGAGAAAGCTTGCTATCCGTATAGCCAAAGCAGCTCAATACCTTCTCCACATAATGAGACTGCAAAAAAGTAATCCCATTCTCACCTTTTATTAAGTTTAATGTTGAGGATCACATCAGCTTCTCCCAAATCTTTAATGTCAAAATTTTGGGATAAAAATGACTTTAAATCATTTATCTCATCAATACTTGTCCCAAAAATCAGTATGTCGTCAACATACAAGCATAGAATTAATCCTTTGCCTCCATAGCGGTAATACACACAAGTGTCAGTTTCATTTACGACAAACCCAGTAGATGCTAAAGTCTTGTCGAACTTCTCATGCCACTGCTTGGGTGCTTGCTTTAAACTATACAAGGATTTGAGTAACCTGCACACCTTGTCCTCTTGTCCTTATGCTATAAATCCATCAGGCTGATCCATATAAATTTCTTCCTCTAGCTCTCCATTAAGAAAAGCCATCTTCACATCCATCTGATGGACAAGAAGACCATGGGAAGCAGCCAAGGATAATAGCACTTGGATTGTAGTTAGTCTAGCAACAGGTGAGTAGGTATCAAAGAAATGCTCGCCTTCTTTTTGTGTATAACCTTTAGCCACAAGCCTTGCCTTGTACTTTTCAATAGTACCATTAGGCCTAAGCTTCTTCTTGAATACCCATTTATAGCCAACTGGCTTGCAGCCCACTGGTTCTCTCTGTTACTTCCCATGTACCATTTGTAGTGATGGAGTCCATCTCACTATAGACTGCATCCTTTGAATATTCTGCATTAGGTGATGCATATGCCTCTGCAATGGTCGTGGGAGTATCATCTATGAGGTACATAAGGAAGTATTCACCAAAGGATTTTGCAACACTTTGTCTCTTACTCCTTCTGAGGGCTACACCACTATCATCCTCTTCATTCCCATGTGGATTTATAATTGGTTCAATTGTGGGCGTGGGTTCAGGAATAAATTCATTTGATGAATTGGGCAAATAATAAGCATCTTTCATTGGAATTATATTCTCAAAGAAAGTAACATCGCGTGACTCCATAAGTGAATCACCTAAAATCTCGGGCGTTTATGATTTTATCACTAAGAACATACAAATCGTGCTATGGTGCGTATACCTTAAAAGGGTACAATCAACGGTCTTCGGTCTGAGCTTGTGTTTCTTATTATTTGGTACACTAACCATGGGCAAACAACCCCACATATGCAAGTAATGGAGTGATGGTTTCCATCCTTTCCATCCTTCATACGGAGTTATATCACTATTTTTAGTGGGAACTCTATTTAGAATATGACATGCAGTCAAAACTACCTCCCCCACCATGCCTTCGCTATACCGAATATTCCTAACATGGCATTCACCAAGTCCATTAATGTCTGGTTCTTTCTTTCGTCAACCCCATTAGATTGAGGTGAATATGGTGGTGTCCATTCATGAATTATTCCATTCTCCGAACAGAAAAGATGAAACTCATTGGAAAAATACTCCCCGCCACGATCAGACCTAACACGTTTGATTTTCTTTTCCAATTGATTCTCCACCTCCACTTTATAAGTCTTAAAACATTCTAGCACCTCATCTTTAGTTTTTAGGAGAAACACATAACAGTACTTTGTTCCATCATCAATTAAAGTCATAAAGTATCATTTTCCTCCTTTTGTCAAAACACCATTCATCTCACAAATATCAGAATCTATGAGTTCTAATAATGTTGTATGCCTCTCATCTATAGCTTTATGTGGCTTATGAGGTTCCTTTGTGTTGGTGGTCCTTAACTCCTACTTTTAACCACCAAATAAACCATGAAATGAACTCATATGAACACCAAACTTAGAATTAAGGTTTATAACTAACAAGTTCTACAAGTTTTGGTGATTCATCATTTGCAGAAGGACATGTCGGAATAACACAAAAAATATGCCTAAGGTATACAAGAAACACATCTGACATGAGCCCAAGGGGAGAAGGCCCACTTACCAGGCAAATCAGGGCCTAGTGCCGTGGAGAAAAAAGCCCAAAACCCAAAGCAAACATGGTCCAAATAGCGCTAAACTTTGCAGGAGCGGCCCATGCAGTCCCAGAGGCCTACACAATGAAGATTGGGCTAAGACGGCACCATTAGGGTGCGGCTGCACCCCTAGTGCCCCTGCACCTCTACAGCCGTGTCTCAGGCCCATCTTTCATGAGCCGTCCCTTACTGCCTTACCTATGTCGGTTCCTAGGGTTTGGTCTAGGTTCAATGCATCTAGAATGGCGGTTTGGTGCTTTAATCAGGGGATCAAGCATATTCCAAGGAATCAACCCCTCCTCTCCATCTATAAAAGGAGGCCTCCCCCACCTCATTTGAAACAACAACACTACAAGGAAGAAGAGCACACCTCATTTGACCTAGAGGACCACTCCAAAGGGATTAGGCCCTAGTAGCTAGCTAGAGTAGTAAGGGAGAGCTTGGGGAAGCGTCGAACTTGTTGGCGTCTCCCCATCTTGTACCTCGATGAACACATGCGCTATACTTTGTTGGAATCTCCCGCTAAGTGAGTGTTTGTGTTTTCTATAGTAAAAAGTATTTTGAGTAGTTAAGCTTTATTCTTACTTGTTTGTGGGTTCGTCGTCCGCTCTCATAGCGGATACTCTAGTAGAGGGCTCCTGATAGAGATGGATCACCCTGTATGATGCTAGAGTAGTAGTCGATAGCGTAGACGTGGTGTCTAGGCAAGTGGCTACCTTTGTTTGTCTTGTGCCCCATGGTTGACGGGTAGGCCATAGGTGGTGACAGTCCTGTCCATCCCTCATAATATTCTATGTTTGGGTTCGGCATAGAGCTAATGGCCAATATCACCTAGCAGACCAGGTGCGCTCCGATGCCCAAAGTAAGCAAGTAGATGTAGAGTTTATCTATCCTTTGACCTTAATGTAACACCCTAGTGTTAAGCATTACATTTGACACTTCCATTTCATGAGTACAAGCATCATCCATTCATTCATGAGCATGAGCATATGAAATTTCATTTCATTCTTTATACATTATCACATGTGATGCTGATTAGATATATGCATATGCTTGTAGTCATGTATGACCAATGTATGAAATAGTTGTGAGGTCATGAAAACACCTTAGACACATCTAGGATGGCAAATTGAACAATTTTTGTATTCATGACATGAACCAATTTTGCTTCTTAGTGTTGGTTTACTTTGAAATGCCATTTCCATGATGCTAGTTTGACCAAAGTTGAACAATAGTTTAGAGTGTTTGCATGGTTGTGTGACCTAAATAAAAGTTGTAGTTCACATCATGGGTAACAAACTTTATTTAAGGGTCATGAGCTTAATTAGTCCCGAATGCTAAAGACAGCTCCAAAGTAGCAATGAAATGCTATTTCTAGACTTGAAAATTTTGCTAAGTCTAGAATGCTGATTTCATTTTCAAGGTACCTCACTTTAGAGCTTTGTAGTTTGATAATCATTGCGAATTAGACAAAAATCCTTTAAGCAATCTTTTAGCACTCACATAGCTCTACAATTTTTATTATGGAAGTTTTTTTTGCTAAATTCCCATGTATTAGTAGGACTGATCGCTTGAACTTGCTTCGTCAGTCGGGTTCAGTGGTGTCTGAACCGGCGCTGCATGTGCGCGTCGTGGCCGACCGGCATCAGGCCGTGGCCACCGCATGGAGACCATACGCTGGTGTCAGGCCCGCGCATCAGGTTGGGGTGAGTAGCAAAACCGCATGACGCCGTTGCTCTCTCTCACTCGCGCTCACTCTCTTTGCATCGCTCTCGCTCCTGCTCTCGCCGTGCCAGAGCGAAACCGAGTGTCGTCGCCATTGCCGCCGAGCTTCACCATGCTCGCTTGCTACCACCACCACACCACCATCCACTACATCTCACCCATAGCTCCGCCATCATCTCCTCCACCTCCCCAAACCACCTGCGCCACCATTCAAGCTCAGTTCGAGTTTGCCATCACCATGCCATCACTGGAGCACCGCCGAGCATGCGCTCGTCATGGCCGTGCTCCACCGAGCTATCTCGCTCACTCTCTTCCCTCATTAGGGTTAGCATAGGGTCACGTCCTACTTAGGCCGCTGGCCGTTGAGCCAATGTTGGCCTCGTCGGAGCGGAACACCATCGTGCCGTTGTTGTGCTCACGCCGCCATGCTGCCATGCATGTGACCGTTCCTCACCGATGCCCTCACAATCCCCAATCCGAACCCTAGGTCTCCGCTAGATCCCTGTAGAGGTGTAGTTGCGCCCGTCTGAGCTTGCCGTGGCTGAAAACGATCGAAGCGCCACCGCACGCCGCAGCCGAATCGCCATCGCCGCCATTGAGCTAGCTCCAGCGAGCTTCTAGGCCAACCAAGGGCACCCATAGATGCACGTGGGATTGGGGAACACAACGGTGGCGACCTCGCCGTCGGCGACTTCTCGCCAGTCAAAGCACTTTTTAAGTAGTTTATATCTTGTAAAATGCATTACTTGAGCTAGGAAACTGATAAAATTGTGATTCTAATTTTACTGGTCTTGTGTTGACATGCTCTAGCTAGGAAAAATACTAAACCTACAGTAGACATACATGTAGTATGGTCTTCCTATTTAATCTTAATTAATTGCTAGATTCTAGTGAAATTAATTAGGGTAAAAATACATAACATATGATCATACAAATTTTTACACAGTATTCTCATGCTAGGAGGAAAGTAAGAAAAATATTAAATCCGTTGCTTGACACTTTTCACTATGCTAAACTATTTGTCCTAAAATAAGCATATGTAACTTGTTATTTTTGTAGAGGTAGCTATACTTATCTAAATGACATGAAATTTGTACAGTAGACTATTAGGGTCATATGTAGGCTACTGTAATATTCTTAGAATTTATTGAGCATTGGAAATATTTATCCTTTAAATCCCCTTATTATCTAAGGAAATTAATAAATGAATATAAATAAATTAGTTATGTTTAACCATGATGTTTTGTGTAGTGCTTGTGATGCATATGATCTGTTGATGTTATTAGTTAGGCTTAGAAGTAATTGGTTGTATGCAACTAGTTAATTATTGCTTTATAATTCAACTAGATGGTTGGATGCATAGTTTCTATTGTGGTGATAATTTCATGATGGTAATGGTCTTTTTGGTAAAACTGGTTAATAACAAAGTTGTAGATAACTTACTTATATACCTTGTGTTAAATGTTTATAGTCATAGGCCTTATGGTTTGAGAATTATGGCTATTAGAAGTCTGCTATCAGAAATGCTTGCTCTCTAGATAGATCTGAAAGATTGAATTATTTGACCTAGATAACTGCTGAATCACATTAAGATGATTAAAAGAAAGTTGTAGGAAATTTTATAAGATTTCTAGAATGTCCACAACCATATTATTTTGATGTGTATAACTATAGTTATGGTCAAAAGAAGTGGCTGCTTTCTTGTAGTATAGAAAATGATTTACATAAGTGTTTGTTTAAGTTACTAGAGAAGAGATATACACCTACTCAGTAAAAGAAAATATAACTTGTTGTCACCTTAATGCAATGCTACTAAGAACACTTATGAGGATGCATTCATGACATCATATCATATTATACATGTCATTATATATGCATCCATGATATCTTATTTCCTGCTCATGCATATAGGATCGTCCGAGGGGATAACTCTATTGGAATTCAACGAAGAGCTGGAGGAACAACATGAGGCACCTCCGGCCATAGCTCTAGAAGGAGAGGAGCAAGCTCTTGAGGACATACCCGAGTGATCGGATCACAGGCCAACTTCCTTTATTAAAAGCAAGCCCCAGAGCATTCTAAGTCTCCCATGTTTTACAAAATATCACTTGAGTCTTTTATGTTTGATGCATTAGGTTATAAGAGTTGATTGGAAACATTTGATGCATAGAACTACCTTGTCTAGATATATACCTTTAACCCTGTGTAGGTCCAGGATCGAATATATGCTTAGCCATGGTTAGACCGGTAGAAGTCGGGTGATTTCCTATCACCTGCGAGATATAGGTGGATACTGAAGCACGATTGACTATATTTGCTATCGTGGAACAGAACCATGGGGTGATGAGTAAATGGAGGCCGGGCAGAGTCTATGTGTAGGTTGACTCATGTGATTTCGTCTATGCTGGTTAAGTACCATATCGTTGTTGGTACTTCTATCGAGATTGAACGCATGCCACTCATTTAGCTGGCCGAATAACTCATTACAACCATGAAGCCAAGTAGCTCAACTCAGGCTAGGCCCCATTCTATAAAAGTGCGCACTCTAGATGGTAGTAAGGATGTGCGGGGAGCCAGACGTGAGACTAAGGGAAGGTCGGGCCTGAACGTCCTAGTAGCTAGTCGTCCCTGATTGTGAGGCGCTGGTCAAACCCACAAAATGTGAACCTAAGTTGTACCAAAGGTGACCTAAGGTGGCTGTTGATCTGGTCTGCCTGGGTTTATGCGAGGAATAAATTCCTAGCTGGTTGAAATTGATTTGAATCATCATCTCTCTCGGACAGTGAGAAACTTGGCTAGCTCCAACATCGTAGTAAGTGTATTATGGAATGATGGTTATGAAGAACATGGAATTACTACCCCAGCTATGGTTATTATTGTTATGCTACTAAATGATATGCCACATGTTTGGCACAGGTTAGTTGCTAATCTAGAGATAAATAGCTATAATCAACTTGATGATCGAATTATAACTGCATACTTGAATTGGTAAGCTTTTTATGCAAAATGTTGTCAAGCTAGCTCCACTTATACAGCCTTGCATAATCCTTGGAGTCACTTTATTTTTTGTTTATGATGGGTAAGTCTAGCTGAGTACCTTCTTGTACTCAGGGTTTATTTCCCATTGTTGAAGATAATACGCTGTATCATGCCTACTGTAAGAACTGCTTTTGTCCTGCCGTGGATGAGGAGTAGGGCCTTAGGCAAGGCATCTCTTGTTAATCCCTCTCTTATGCTTTTGTGGGATTGTGATCATGAGCTGGCACCGTATTTGAACAATGATGGAGAAGTTGGTTTCAAACACTATTTGATTTCGCTACTATTTTACCTGAACTTGGTTTGTAATAACTTTTAATCGTACTCTGATGCACGGAACTGTATTTGTGAACTTTATGTAACGTGTGACATGTATGTTGAATCATGTATGATGTTGGTTGTATGTTGGTTGAATCGAGACCCTTCATGGTACTCGACGGACTGCTAGGTTTATATGGGCTCAAGTACGATAGTGCGACCGCTTGTGGGCTGCTATTGTACTTGTGCTCTTATAAATTGGATAGTTCTGCTATAGCTGGCATCAGAGCAAGATTCAATATTAATTGCCACATGCGTATTTAAAACAAAGGTTTTTGTTTTTCCAAAACTAGTTTTGGCAACTCATAGATATATATAGGTGTTTAAACCTAAAGTTTGAATCTAAAGTGTACCAGTGATCACTTCCTTTATGCCCAGTTAAGGATTTCAGGTGGCTAATTAAGTACTAACTTGGGGGTTTTTATTTTCGTCGTCCATACAACGTGCTATTGTATGGATGCCATTCACTTGAGTAGTAATATATGGATCAATTGCCTCTACACCCAAGATAAGATGATGAGTGGCATGACCGCAAGATGTGAGCGTGTGGTCTAATGGGGAGAGTTAGCTTTGATACTAAAGTATATATATGTCTCATATATATACGGAGGTATTTCATTATGGGTTAGCTTTGATACGACTGTATATGTATATTTATATGTATATATGGGGCATATTTACCTTCAGGTAGCTTTGATATGGAAGTATATATATGGGTATATATATATATGGAAGTATTTAGCTTGCAACCTAGAGCCCATATTTTTATTTCTACATATATACTTGTGGGGTTTGGCTAAAATGAAATTCTTGTGAAGGTACACTAATAACAAAACGTGTAGCCCGACTAGCTACGTTATATATGAGAGAACGCATGTATGCCACCGTGTATGTCATTAGAAGTTTAATTTTCATAAGTTTGTGAGGACGTACGAAATGTACATGCATCATGATCAATCATTCATTACACATTTGCATTGTTGCTCCCCTTATAAGTTTCTTATTCGGTTAAGTAACTCTTTTCTATTATAATGTTGTTCTCATGAGCGTTGCACTATTTTGTTGGAATAGATGGCAGGATCAGCTGGGAGTGAGACTTTCCTAGAAATGTTTGGTACCCCTACCCTACTTTGGAGGGTCCTGCATTATGTAGGATATACCAAACCACCTCTCTATTCATGGAATGAGGTATACCTAGAAGGACAACCATTGTATGAGGTGCAGCTAACCATACCAGCTCATACCCAAGCACCACTATGGCAGGAGTGGAAGGCAGAATCTAAAGGAAAAACTCCTTGGGAAGGTGCCCAGGTAGTTGCTTTTGAGGTGATGAGCCAGATATGTCAGCAACACGGGGATGAGCTTATCGATAGTGCCGCTGGTACTTTTCCTCGGGTAGATCCATCCACAGTAGTTTGGGCATAGCGCAACTACAATGTGTTGATCCGAGACCGGGATGAGTGGGCAGATAGTTCTAGTCCCGCTATGAGTGCCATGTTCACCGTGATGAAGATGTTTTTTGCTTGTTAGGACCTACAAGTGTGAATAGTCCTTTCTAAAACTTAATCGCGCCGGCTAACCGAAACAAGTGTGAAATTAAAACTATCGGTCTAGCCAAGACTACACCCTTCTATCTATGTTCTCTAGAACCTTGCAAAGATCCTAATTAAGCAACTAAGGTGCTAAGCTAGCTAGAGCTCACCTATCCAATTCTAGGAGCAAGGTCACACAAACCTATGCAACTAGTATTTTGCACACCGGGGAGCTCCTACACAATTCTAGTAAGCAAAAGCACAAAGCTCCTAAGCTCACTAGCAATGCTCAATAACAAGGCAACCAATGCCAAATTAGAGAGCATAAATACTCAGCTACACAAACTAAGCAATGTGACTAACAAGGTTACACAAACCAAATTAGCCACGCAAGGGAGCTACTTCTATGCTACACAAGCAAGAAGGTAACTAGTGAGCTACACAAGCTAACTTATTACAAGTGCAACTACACAAGCACAATGTAAATGAAGTAAATACAAGCTTGTGTAACGAGGATGCAAACCAATGGGAATACAAGGATGACAAGATGATTTTTATCCTGAGGTTCACGTGCTTGCCAACACGCTAGTCCCTGTTGAGACAAGCTCCAAGGTTGTCGTCGGTCCTCTTGCTAGTGGTGACCCGCAAGTCACACTCTCCCACGTGGAGTGCTTACCACAAGCTCTAGCACATGACCTAGCTGGACCACTTGTCGCCCTTCGTGTCACTCTCTACTAGAGTTGCTCTTCATGGCTTCTGCGGGGTGAACACAATCCCCCTCACAATCACTTCTCTGAAGCACCACACAATCTTCTTTGCGTGCTTCAACGGAGATGACCACCAAGCCATCTAGGAGGTGGCAACCTCTAAGAGTAACAAGCACCACCAGCTAGCAACTTGATCACCTAGTGCCACAAGATGCAACCTCATGATGCAATCGCACTAGAATCGCTCACTCACTCAATCAGATGAACACTATCAAGCTCAACTGAGTTGGAGGGCTCCCAAGCACACCTACACAAGCCACCAAGGCTCAAGGGGGCTCAGCAACCAGCCAAAGGCTGGCCAACACTTCTATTTATAGCCCCACGAGCGAAAATAGCTGTTACCCCTTCACTAGGTAGATTTTGGGACAACCGGATGCGTAGGTCGGGTGCACTGAACGTGTCCAGTCGCTGCTTGACCGCCATGTGGCCCATTCAAATGAAGTAGCCATTGCCGCCCAACATCCCTCTCTAACATGCTCTGACGCGATGCATTGGACGCATTGCAGCGAAGTGATCGGACGTAGGAGGGGCAGCGTTCGATCGAGTCCAGAGAGCTCCTAGAGCCGCTCAACTACGACTAGACGTGTCCGGTGTGGCCGATCGGACGTGCCCCTGTGTCTGGTCCTCTCTGGACCAACACCTATGTCCCACATCTCCACAACCTGATGCTAAACAGTGATTGCTCAGTGTCTGGTCCCTGCTATGAGCCAGAGTCCGGTCACCTTGGCAACTCTGCTCGCGCCTAGCCAGAATACCGGATGCGTCCGGTATCGATATTAGACATGTTCGGTCATGTCAGGAACACTGCCGCCTGAGTCTGATACCGGACACATCCAGTATTCATGTCGGACACGTCCCGTCACCCTGTGACCAGCGCATTCAACTCCTTTTCTTCACCAACTTCTTCTCCTTTGCAAATATTCCAACACCACTAGGTGTACACCACCTTGTGCACGTGTGTTAGCTTTTCAGAAACATTTTCAAGGAGTTAACCACTCAACTTGCCGTGCCACTCAATCCTAGCAATGATGCAAAGTTAGATCACTCGAGTGGCACTAGATGACCGATATGCAAACAAGTTTGCCCCTCTTGATAGTATGGCCATCTATCCTAAACCCGGTCAAGCACTTCTCTACACAACCTATGACCGGTGAAATGAAATGCCCTAGGTTATACCTTTGCCTTGTGCATTCCATTCCAACTCCTCCATTGTTGATGCAACACATGCACCAACCAATCACCAAATGATATGATCCACTTCATATCATCATGTGACCATATTGGTTCATTGATCTTGACCTCACTTGCTTTTCACCATTGCCTTCATCCATAGGCGCCAAGTCTTGCTCAAGCTTCACTGCCAAACGGTCCATCGCTCCAAAGCCTCCAATTTGCCCTTCACACTTGCAACCGGTCCATCAAGCGAAGTCTTGTCTTGATCTTTTCCACCTTAGTCACATGACTCAATGTCATGTCTCATATGCAATGAGCTCCTTCATCACATTGTGAGCCTTGCAACATATCCAAGCCATCTTCACCGTCATGGCATATGTTGCTCACACACATGTACTTGTGGACTAATCACCTGTGTATCTCACATAAACACATATTAGTCCACCTAGGTTGTCACTCAATTACCAAAACCAAACAAGGACCTTTCGATCTCCTCCTTTTTGGTAATTGATGACACCTCTACAAAGATATGGAAATTAAGCTCTTTTGGATTCATGTTGCTTGCGCAAGCAATTTTACCATGTGTAAATGATTTTGGACAAGTACCACAAACCCAAATTGGTAGTATTAGTTCCCCCTCCATACGTGCTAGAGTATTTGGTTTGAAGCTCGCACATATGCATAGATTGGAATTGTGGGAGAGTAATTACTACCAAATGATGCTAAGGTGTATAGAGTAAACCTTTGAAGCGTGATACCAATCAGAGTTGCACCTTTAAGTTCATCCTTAGCACCATGATTAGCTAGATATCACTTGGAAATAAAAGTACTAGATACCTTGTGAGATCAACATTAAAAGCAAGGTACTAGCATTACTTGAAAAGCATACCAAGTGTCTAGCTATCATCCTATACATGCTAGTTTTCATTTCATCAATCAAATTCTACAACTAGCATACACCACACAAGCATGCATATTGAATTTAAAAGCTTATGCAATGCAAGCAAGCACTTGAATATGCACATATCAAATGCAATCAATCAAAGTTCATGAGCTTGCTCCCCCTACTTGTGTGCTTCTCTTGTCCAAGAATTTTGATCCTTTCACATCCTTCAGTGTTGTGCTCCCCTTCTTTGTTTATGTCCATGTCCAACCTCTACTTTGTCTCAATCTTTCTCAAAGCTTTCATATCTTTGTACAATCTCTCCCCATTTGGCATCAATTTCCATAAAAGGTGTTCTTCTCATTGATGTAAAGGCTTGCTTTTGGGTAGATGGTTGAGGCTTGAATCTTGCATTTTTTATGGAAATCACTTGATTATTGGAATGACACCACTTGTATAGCTTCTTGAGATACCACACATAGGATCTTTGACCTTGATACCAATTGGTGGGACACCTCCCCCTAAGTCATTTCATGGGTCATCCATTTGATAAACTTGAGCTCTTTGTAGTGAGGGATGCATTCTTCATTTGATGATCACTTAAAGTTGAGGATCACTTGTGGAACCACCTTCTTGTATGGTTGATATCATGTAGAGATGTGATACCATGCATATGATTGATTTGTCAATAAAAACTATTTCTTGAACATTTGCTATTATCATGACTACCATGTGTAGGATATCACTTGTAAGTTGATCTAGACACCACTTGTGAATTTTGACGAAATACTTGAGTCTAGATGCCAATTGAAACAATTTAAACTAGATATCCATTTGTATTGTTGTCTTGTTCTTGTACTCTTGTCATTATCATGAGCTTCTAATTTTGACTTGACTAAATTGATTTGCCTAAGCTTCCAAGTCTGGTTTGAACCAATGACAAGCTTCTTCACACCTCTTGCAGGGGTTATCTTGCCAATGTTGCACTTGTCACTTGTTAGCAATCCAAATTAAATCAAGTACTTGGGTTCACTAGCTCATGAACAAATTCATATACTAACCACTAGATCAATTAATCATTCAAGCAATAGTGGTAGGCTATGAATTTAAAACTTTCATTTGTTATGTATGATCCTATGAAGTATGAACTATATGCACTAACCGCATACTAGTAAGGGATGAAATGATCATGCACATTACAATGATACCTTTACTATCTTGGAGTAGAGGATAGTCACTAGATTCCAATTAAGCTCCGCAATAGCAATGTGAAGTCCAATTTATAGTTTGGTGAAGACCAATCATCATAGATAGAGTCTATTCTTCACCCATATGAAATGAGATCCACTAATGATCTAGTGCACTTTCTTGTTGTGGTTGGCTTGTTTCATCTTTTGATCAATGCTTGCATGAGGGAACTATTTGGAATACCACTTGAATTGCCATGACTAGTTCTCTTTTGAGTGTTGCTTGCTTTTCTTGATCAACTCTTTTGATTGCTTCAACTAAGCATCTCAAATGTCCCTCGGATCACCACTTCTATGTTAGCCTTTCAAGTACCACACTTGGTTTACCTACACATAGGCGGCAAGCCCCTACACTAGGGAGAAGTGACCTCTCTCCAAAGAACCATCCTTGATACTCACTTGAAATGAATTGATTGATTGATCCAAGTGATGAACTTAACTTGATGAGTAACCTTGATTCCTTCTTTAAGTCCTTTTCTTTCTACTTGTTTAAGTCCTTTTCTTTCTAGCAAATGATTTCCAATAGTCACTAGAACTTAAAGTTCATCTTCATCTTGAGTTTGATCTTGATCTTCCAATTTGAGTACTAAATGTGTGCAAAGTACACTCCACAATCAAATGACCTTGTACTCTTCGCTTGTTATGCTTCTAGATCATCTCAAAATCAAATTTAGGTACCTCAAACACTTATAAACATATTTCTAACTTGAGGACCTTTCAATCAAAGTGACTCCAAATAAATTCAATAATTGTCACTTTTCTGGCAGATTCTGTACTCTTCAAAGAAAAATACATATCTCCCAAAGTACAGATCTAAATACCACGAAATTTGGTGGAGATGTGTTTCACTAAGTTATCTAGCAGCTATAAAAATTTGAACTTCATTTGACTTCTAGATTACTTCCAGATATCAATTCTTCGACCATTACTGCTAAAAACTGCTGCAATATAGCTAACAAGATCCACTCCAAAACCAAAGCATCTCTTATCCAATTCTCATGAAATTTGTACAACATCTTATACAGAAGTATAGAGCATGTACACCAATTTTTATGCCAATCCAATAAGTTTTGATCACTCAAACATGGCTAAGATCACAACTCACTCAGATTTTTAGTATAGGACAGATTTCAATCACTTGAGCTATACTTCATCAAATGTGAATCAAACTTGAAATCAACTTGTTTAAATACTTTCACAAGTCATAAATCCATTCAATCCACTTACTAAATGTCATCTTATGAACTTATCCAACACAAATCAATCCAAACTTGATTACTAGGCTATTTATCCATTCAAACATCTCATAGCAAGCAACAATGCATATTTATCCAATTCAATCAACTCATATGCACCCAAATGAAATGATCAACAAGAGATATACCTCGGTTAGCTCATGATCAATCAATTTGCAAGCTTCAACTCAAATTCTTGCAAGCCATCAAATATATATATCCAATAAATCATCCACAACTTGAATATGACACTTGTATGTTGTAGCACTTTTGGACTTCACTAAATCATGGCTTGGCATTGGGATAGGATTGCATTAAGCTTCAATACTTGGCTCAACAGATGATGATCAATGTGAAATCAATTGAATCAAGCCTCCAATGCCAATAGTACCTACAAACAATCATCCACTTTTTGATGGTACCCAAACAAGTTTGGGTCCTCTCAAGTTAGGAGCAACATACTTAGGCATAGCCTTAGTATGAGTAGTGGGTTGTTTTGTAATCACAACCAATGAGGTACGATTGCCATCCTTTCTAAGCATATTATTATCAATAATTGAAATAGGCTTAGAAATATTACCTAGGGGACATGAATTAGCCATGTGTCCCCTTTCCCGGCATGAGTAGGACTTTCTCTTTGCTTGAGCCTTTTCTTCCTTGCTCATGTTGTGTTTCTCATTGCCTTGCTTCTCCTTGTTTGCTTGAGCCTTCTTCTCAAGCTTGTTTGGGCAACCCAAAGCTAGGTGACCCAATATGTCACAACTATAACACCTCATGTGAGCAATCTTCTTTATTTTCTCTTCTTTGTTCTTCCTCATTTGCTTTGCATCTTGATTCATCCTTGGACGCATTGCTCTTTCTCTTGCTTTTCCACCCCTCCTAGTTTTCTTCTTCTTTCTCATCAAATCACCACCATCTTTATGGTTGATCTTGATTTGAGTTTGGGGCTTCTTTTCTTGCTCATCTTGTGGCTCTAGTTGAGGCTTCACTTGTTGCTTCACCAATTGCTTGGTTGGGCGCATAGATGTGAGATGACCCCATGTGTGGCACTTGAAGCATTTTACATGCTTGAGCCTCTCTTATTCTTTCATCTCCTTGAGCTTCTCTTTGTTTGGGCAAGTATTTGCAAGATGTCCCACTTCATGGCATCGATAGCACATGAAATGAGAAAGCTTCTCTTTCTCTTGCTTCCTCATGTTCTTTTCTCTCTTTCTTTTGCCCTTTGTCATCTTCTTTTTGAAGCCAAGGCCACACTTATCACCATAGTTTCTTTGAGTCTTCAACATGTGCTCAAAGATGACTTTTGATTTGTAGCACCTCTCTAACTTGTTACTCAAATTCTTCACTTTACTTTTGAGCTCATTGTTCTCCTTCAAAAGGTTAGTCTCACAAGACATAGAAGTAAAACAAGCATCTATTTGTGAAGAACATGGCATTTCTAATAAATCATCACAAGAGGTGGATACATGCTTCTTGCCTACATCACAAGGGTTAGCAACAATATGTGATTGATCAATTGACCAATGTGATGAGCTCTCACTAGTTTTAGTCATTGGAAAGCTCCTTAATGAGAAAAGCATGGCCTCGTACCAATTTATCATGAGCAACACTAAGTTCCTCATGAGTCAATTTTAGCTCCTCATGCGAACAAGTAGTAACATAAAGTAGATGCTTTTGTTGTTCACATGTGTTCTTTAGAAAAGAGTTTTTATTTTTCAATTTCTCGGTTTTAGCTATCTCTTTTTCTAAAGCTTTGATAATGCAACCATATCTATCTAGAAGCTCCTAATATGAATCAAGATCAATCACATTTGCATTAGATACTTTAGTTTCACCTTGTGACATGAAGCAATGTGATGTAGTTGGAGAGCTTGAAGAAACATAACTCTCATAGCCCGAGCATGATCCATCATTATCACCATCAAGTGTGCATGTAGTAGCATCATCATTGACATCACTTGTGGCATCATCATCAATCTTTCCAAGTGATCTTGTGGTATGATCATCATCACTTGACCATGAGGTGCAGCAATCTTCCACAATTACCAAATTTTGGCTATGCTCGACATCCTTATGTGCCTCCTTCTTGGGCTCATCATCATCATCGAAGACCGTCCCATACTTCTCATTGAGATAACTCCAAATCTCATGAGCGGTCTTCATGTCAATGATCTCACCAAATATGCTATCATCCAAAGATCTGTACATGATGTCAATAGCTTGGGTGTCGAGATCTAGGCATTTCACTTGTGCTTGAGTTAGATTATTTTCATCCAACACATGAGAAAATCCTATATCTATCATCCACCACATTTGAGGGCAAATAAATTTGAAATTGCATATCATCCAATTCTTCCACCATGCAAAGTGTGTGCCATAAAAAATGTATGGACAGTCAACATCTAGCCCATAAGTCGCCATCCTCTCGGGTCGGTGAAGACCACAAATGAGAGATCTAGCTCTGATACCACTTGTAGGGTCGAGATGATGGACTAGAGGGGGGGTGAATAGTCCTTTCCAAAATTTAATCACGCTGGCTAACCGAAACAAGTGCGGAATTAAAACTATCGGTCTAGCCAAGACTACACCCCTCTATTTATGTTCTCTAGCACCTTGCAAAGATCCTAATTAAGCAACTAAGGTGCCAAGCTAGTTAGAGCTGACCTATCCAATTCTAGGAGCAAGGTCACACAAACCTATACCACTAGTATTTTGCACACCGGGGAGCTCCTACACAATTCTAGTAAACAAAAGCACAAAGCTCCTAAGCTCACTAGCAATGCTCAATAACAAGGCAACCAATGCCAAATTAGAGAGCACAAATACTTAGCTACACAAACTAAGCAATGTGACTAACAAGGTTACACAAACCAAATTAGCCACGCAAGGGAGCTACTTCTATGCTACACAAGCAAGAAGGTAACTAGTGAGCTACACAAGCTAACTAATTACAAGAGCAACTACACAAGCACAATGTAAATGAAGCAAATACAAGCTTGTGTAACAAGGATGCAAACCAACGGGAATACAAGGATGACATGATGATTTTAATCCTGAGGTTCACGTGCTGGCCAACATGCTAGTCCCTGTTGAGACAAGCTCTAAGGTTGCCGTCGGTCCTCTTGCTAGTGGTGACCCGCAAGTCACACTCTCTAATGTGGAGTGCTTACCACAAGCTCTAGCACTTGACCTGGCCGAAACACTTGTCGCCCTTCGCGTCTCGCTCTACTAGAGTTGCTCTTCGTGGCTCCCACGGGGTGAGCACAATCCCCCTCACAATCACTTCTCCGAAGCACCACACAATCTTCTTTGCATGCTTCAATGGAGACCACCACCAAGCCATCTAGGAGGTGACAACCTCCAAGAGTATCAAGCACCACCAGCTTACAACTCGATCACCTAGTGCCACTCAATGCAACCTCATGATGCAATCGCACTAGAATCGCTCACTCACTCGATCGGATGAACACTATCAAGCTCAAGTGAGTTGGAGGGCTCCCAAGCACACCTACACAAGCCACCAAGGCTCAAGGGGGCTCAGCAACCGGCCAAAGGCTGGCCAACACTTCTATTTATAGCCCCATGGGCTAAAATAGCCATTACCCCTTCACTGGGTAAATTTCGGGATGACCGAACGCGTAGGTCGTGTGCATCGGATGTGTTCGGTGTGGTGACCGAACGCGTCCGGTCACTGCGTCCGGTCACTGCTTGACCGCCACGTGTCCCATTCAAACAAAGTAGACGTTGCTGTCCGACAGCCCTCTCTAACATGCTCTGATGTGACGCATCAAACGCACTGCAGCGAAGTGATCGGACATAGGAGGGGTAGCATCCGGTTGAGTCTATAGAGCTCCTAGAGGCGCTCAATTGCGACCGGACGTGTCTGGTGTGGCTGACCGAACGTGCCCCTATGTCCGATCCTCTCTGGACCAACACCCATGCCCCATGTCACCATGACCTCATGCTAAACAGTGATTGCTAAGCGTCTGGTCACTGCTACGAGCCAAAGTGCGGTCACCTTGGCAACTCTGCTCGTGCCTAGCCAGAATACTGGACGCGTCCGGTATTGATATCAGACACGTTTGGTCATGTTGGGAACTCTGCCACCTGAGTCAGATACCGAACACTGCCCCTCTTGATAGTACGGTCATTTATCCTAAACCTAGTCAAGCACTTCTCTACACAACCTATGATCGGTGAAATGAAATGCCCTAGGTTATACCTTTGCGTTGCGCATTCCATTCCAACTCCTCCATTGTTGATGCAACACATGAACCAACCAATCACCAAATGACATGATCCACTTCATATCATCATGTGACCGTATTGGTTCATTGATCTTGACCTCTCTTGCTTTTCACCGTTGCCTTCGTCCATCGGTGCCAAGTCTTGCTCAATCTTCACCGCCAAACGGTCCATCGCTCCAAAGCCTCGAACTTGCCCTTCACGCTTGCAACCGGTACATCAAGCCAAGTCTTGTCTTGATCTTCTCTACCTTAGTCACATGATTCAATGTCATGTCTCATATGCAATGAGCTCCTTCATCACATGTGTGAGCCTTGCAACATATCCAAGCCATCTTCACCATCATGGCATATGTTGCTCACACACATGTACTTGTAGACTAATCACCTGTGTATCTCACATAAACACATATTAGTCCACCTAGGTTGTCACTCAATTACCAAAACCAAACAAGGACCTTTCATACGGCTTGTACGAGTATTTGGTCATGTCTTTTGGATCGACAAATGCTCCTGCCTACTTCATGTACTTGATGAATTTAGTATTCATGCCCGAGCTCAACAAGTTTGTCGTTGTGTTTATCGATGATATCTTGATTTACTCAGAGAATGAGGCAGATCATGTAGAGCATCTGAGAGTTGTTTTGTCCAGATTGAGGGAGCATAAATTATATGCCAAATTTAGCAAATTTGAATTCTGCTTGAAGAAAGTACCTTTCTTGGGTCATATCTTATCTGAAGATTCAATCTCTATAGACCCGACTAAAGTACAAGAGGTCATGGATTGGAAGGTCCTGACTTCGGTTCATGAAGTTTGGAGTTTTCTAGGGCTAGCAGGCTACTATCATTGTTTCATTCCTGATTTTTCCAAAATAGCTAAGCCCATGACCCGACTACTCTAGAAGGATGAAAAGTTCAATTGGACTCCGGAGTGTGAAGCTGCTTTTTCACACTTTGCAAACCTTGCTAACTACAACTCTTGTTTTAGCACAACCCAACATTGAGAAGCCTTTCAATGTGTTTTGTGATGCATCGAGTATAGGTTTGGGGTGTGTGCTCATGCAAGAAGGTCGAGTTATTGCCTATGCCTCTTGACAATAGAGAAAGCATGAAGTCAACTATCCCACACATGATTTAGAGCTTGTAGCAGTTGTTCACGCATTGAAGATATGGAGACATTATTTGTCGGGAAACATATGTCACATATACACTGACCACAAAAGTCTCAAATACATCTTCACTCAACCTGAGCTGAACATGAGACAATGTAGATGATTAGAGCTAATCAAGGACTATAATTTGGAAGTGCACTACCATCCAGGAAAAGCCAATGTTGTAGCAGATGCACTTAGTCGGAAATCTCATTGTAACACCTTAGAAGCCTGTTGGAAGAGTGATTTAATTTGTTACATCCTGTTGTGCTACACAATATCACTGTTAGTTGTTCACTTGAAAGCAAAATCATTGAGCTACAGAAGATAGATGTAGGTGTATTTCACATTAAGAGAAAGATGAAAGAACAGGAAACCAAACATTTTATGTTGGATGAAAGAGGTGTGCTATGGTTTGAGGACCTACTAGTGGTACCAAAAGACCGAGAACTTAGAAATCAAATTCTAGATGAGGCGCATTCATCCAAGTTGTCTATCCATTCGGGCAGTAGCAAGATGTACCAAGAATTGAAGACCCATTTTTGGTGGACCAAGATGAAGAAAGAGATCGCCGCTTATGTTGCTAGGTGTGATAATTGTAGTGGAGTCAAGACCGTTCATTTGAAATCTGCTAGATTACTATAACCTTTATCTATTCTAGGATGGAAGTGGGAGGAAATCAGCATGGATTTTATTGTTGGACTCCCGACTACTTAGAAGGGTTTTGACTCAATATGGGTAATTGTAGACCGCCTGACCAAGTCCGCGCACTTCATTCCTGTGAGAACCAACTATCGACCGCATCAGTATGTAGAAATCTACATAGCTCGGATAGTACGCTTTCATGGGTGCCAAGAACCATTGTATTAGATAGAGGCTCTCAATTCATTGCTCGATTTTGGGAGCACTTGCACAAGCAGTTAGGGACCAACCTTGTGCAAAGCTCAACTTATCACCCTCAGACCTCCAGACAGACTAAGCGAGTGTATCAAATCTTAGAAGACATGCTGAGATCTTGTGTTATATCCTCCAAGGGTTCATGGGAAAATTGGTTACCTTTAACTAAGTTTTCCTACAATAATAGTTATCAAGAGAGCATCAAAATGGCTCCTTTTGAAGCCTTGGATGGTGGGAAATGTAGAACTCCTTTGAATTAGATTGAGCCCGGAGAAAGAAGATATTATGGCATTGAGTTTGTCGCCGAAGATGAAGATCAAGTACGTGTTATCCAACAACATATGAAAGCAGCTCAGTCCAGACAAAAGAGTTATGCTGATAAAAGAAGAAGACCACTAACCTTTGAAGTGGGAGACTATGTGTACTTAAAAGTTTCGCCCATGAAGGGAGTGCAGAGATTTGGAGTAAAAATGAAGCTTGCGCCTAGATATGTAGGGCCGTACTAGATTATTGAATGGAAGGGAAATGTCGCCTACAAGTTACAACTTCCTCTAGAGATGAGTTCTATATTCAATGTCTTCCATGTTTCTTAGTTAAAAAGATGCCTCCACATACCTGATGACACTATTGCACCCACCAACATTAAGCTCCACTCGGATTTGACTTATGAAGAGAAACCAATCCAAGTGCTAGAAGAAATGGAAAGAGTAACCTAGAGCAAGGTCATTATGTTCTACAAGGTGGTGTGGAATAACCACAGTGAACAAGATGCCACTTGGGAACGGGAGGATTATTTGCGTGAAGTCTATCCCGCTTTTTATGAAGAATGGTACGTCTTGCAAATCTCGGGATGAGATTTCTATAAGGGGGAGGGCCTGTAACACCCTAGTGTTAAGCATTGCATTTGACACTTGAATTTCATGAGCACAAGCATCATCCATTCATTCATGAGCATGAGCATATGAAATTTCATTTCATTCTTTATACATTATCACATGTGATGTTGATTAGATATATGCATATGCTTGTAATCAAGTATGACCAATGTATGAAATGGTTGGGAGGTCATGAAAACACCTTAGACACATGAAGGATGGCAAATGGAGTAATTTTTGTATTCATGACATGAACCAATTTTGCTTCTAAGTGTTGGTTTACTTTGAAATGCCATTTTCATGATGCTAGTTTAACCAAAGTTGAATAGTAGTTTAGAGTGTTTGCATGGCTGTGTGACCTAAATAAAAGTTGTAGTTCACATCATGGGTAACAAACTTTATTTAAGGGTCATAAGCTGAATCAGTGCCTAACATGGTCAAAAACAGCTCCAAAGTAGCAATGAAATGTTGTTTCTAGACTTGAAAATTTTGCTAAGTCCCGAATGCTGATTTCGGTTTCAAGGTACCTCACTTTAGAGCATTTTAGTTTGAAAACCATTGTGAATTAGACAAAATTCCTTTAAGCAATCTTGTAGTACTCACGTAGCTCTACAATTTTTATTAAGGAAGTTTTTGCTAAATTGCCACGAATTAGGAGGACTGATCGCTTGAACTTGCTTCGTTAGTCGGGTTCAATGGTGTCTGAACCGGCGCCGCGCGCGCATCATGGACGATCGGCGTCAAGCCGTGGCCGCTGCATGGAGGCTGTTTGCTGGTGTTAGGCCCGTGTGTCAGGCTGGGGTGAGCAGCAAAACCGCGCGACGCCGCTGCTCTCTCTCACTCGTGCTCACTCTCTCTGCATCGCTCTCGCTCCTGCTCTCGCAGCGCCAGAGTGAAACCGAGTGCCATCGCCATTGCCACCTAGCTCCACCACGCTCGCTTGCTGCCTCCAGTGCACCACCATCCACTACATCTCGCCCATAGCTCCGCCATCATCTCGTCCACCTCCCTAAACTGCCTACGCCACCATCCGAGCTCAGGTGAGGCCGTAGTTCGAGTTCGCCGTCACCGCGCCATTGCCGGAGCACCGCCAAGCTCATGCTTGCCATGGCCGTGCTCCACCGAGCCATCTCGCTCACTCTCTTCCCTCGTTAGGGTTAGCATAGGGTCACATCCTACTCACACCACTAGCCATTGAGCCAATGTCGGCCTCGTCGGAGCGAAACGCCGACATGCCACCATTGTGCTCACACCGCCGTGCTGCCATGCATGTGGCCGTTCCTCACTAACGCCCTCACAAGACCCAATCCAAACCCTAGGTCTCCGCTAAATCCCTGTAGAGGTGTAGCCACACCCGTCTAAGCTTGTCGTGGCCAGAAACAACTAGAGCGCCACCGCGCGCCGTTGTCGAGACACCATCGCCGTCGTCGAGCTAGCTCCGGCGAGCCTCTGGGCCAACCAAGGGCACCCATAGATGCGTGTGGGAATGGGGAACACAACGGTGGTGACCTCGCCATCGGCAAGTCGTCGCTGGTCAAAGCACCGCCTTGCCTTGGTCTCACTGACATGTGGGGTTGGTTGACTTCCGAGGCCCGTGCGTCAGTCACAGTGGGGTGTATGGACCGGGTGTACCTAGCAGCAGATCCCGAGTGAATTTGATTTTCTTTATTTATTTTTCACATATTTTGTAGCAAAGTTGCAAAAATTATATCCTGAGTTAGGAGTATCCAAATGGGGTGAACCAAATTTTGTTGGATTCACCATGAAGAGTACTATTTGATAAAAATATGAAATCTACTTCTTAGGGTATTTTTCTAGGAGAATTAAATTGAGCAAGATAAGTGCTTTTAAAGTAGTTTATATCTTGTAAAATGCATAACTTGAGCTCGGAAAGTTATAAAATTGTGATTCTAATTTTGCTGGTCTTGTGTTGACATGCTCTAGCTAGGAGAAATACTAAACCTACAATGGACATACTTGTAATATGGTCTTCCTATTTAATCTTAATTAATTACTAGATTCTTGTGAAATTTATTGGGGTAAAAATGCATAACATATGATCATTCAAATTTTTACACAGTATTATCATGCTAGGAGGAAAGTAAGAAAAATATTAAATCTATTGCTAGACACTTTTCACTATGCTAAACTATTTTTGCTAAAATAAGCATATGTAACTTGTCATTTTTGTAGAGGTAGCTATACTTATCTAAATGGCATGAACTTTGTATAGTAGACTATTAGGGTCATATGTAGGCTACTGTAATATTCTTAGAATTTATTAAGCATTGGGAATATTTATCCTTTAAATCCCCTTATTATCTAAAGAAATTAATAAATGAATATAAATAAATTAGTTATGTTTAACCATGATGTTTTATGTAGTGCTTGTGATGCATATGATCTGTTTATGTTATTAGTTAGGCTTTGAAGTAATTGGTTGTATGCAACTAGTTAATTATTGCTTTATAATTCAACTAGATGGCTTCATGTATAGTTTCTATTGTGGTGATAATTTCATGATGATAATGGTCTTTTTGGTAAAACTGGTTAATAACAAAGTTGTAGATAACTTACTTATATACCTTGTGTTAAATGTTCATAGTCATAGGCCTTATGGTTTGAGAATTATGGCTGTTAGAATTCTGCTATCGAAAATGCTTGCTCTCTGGACATATCTAAAATATTGAATTGTTTGACCTAGATATCTGCTGAATCACATTAAGATGATTAAAAGAAAGTTGTAGGCAATTTCATAAGATTTCTAGAATGTCCACAACCATATTATTTTGATGTGTATAACTCTAGTTATGGTCAAAACAATTGGCTACTTTTTTGTAGTCCAGAAAATGATTTACATAAGTGTTTATTTAAGTTACTAGAGAAGAGATATGCACCTACTTAGTAAAAGAAAATGTAACTTGTTATCACCTTAATGCAATGCTACTAAGAACACTTATGAGGCTACATTCATCACATCATATTATATTATACATGTCATTATATATGCATCCATGATATCTTATTTCCTGCTCATGCATATAGGATCGTCCGAGGGGATAACTCTATTGGAATTCGACGAAGAGCTAGAGGAACAACAGGAGCCACCTCAGGCCATAGCTCTAGAAGGAGAGGAGCAAGCTCTTGAGGACCTACATGAGTGCCTGGATCACAAGCCAACTTCCTTTATCAAAAGTAAGCCCCAGAGTATTCTAAGTCTCCCATGTTTTACAAAATATCACTTGAGTCTTTTATGTTTGATGCATTAGGTTATAAGAGTTGATTGGAAACATTTGATGCATAGAACTACCATGTCTAGATATATACCTTTAACCCTATGTAGGTCCAGGATTGAATATATGCTTAGCCATGGTTAGACCGGTAGAAGTCGGGTAATTTCCTATCACCTACGAGATATAGGTGGATACCAAAGCATGGTTGGATATATTTGCTATCGTGGAATAGAACCATAGGGTGATGAGTAAATGGAGGCCGAGCAGAGTCTATGTGTAGGTTGACTTATGTGATTCTGTCTATGCTGGTTAAGTACCATACCATTGTTGGCACTTCTATCGAGATTAAACGCATGCCACTCACTTAGCTGGCCAGATAACTCATTTCTATAGTGAAGCTGAGAAGCTCAACTTAGGCCAGGCCCCGTTTTGTAACACTGCACACTCAGGATGGTAGTAAGGATGTGTAGGAAGCCAGACATGAGCCCAAGGGTAGGCTGGGCTTGAATGTCCTGATAGCTGGTCGTCCCTGATTGTGAGGCGCTGGTCGAACCCACGAAATGCAGACCTCAGTTGTACCAAAGGTGACCTAAGATGACTGTTGATCTGGTCTGCCTGGGTTTGTGTTAGGAATAAATTCCTAGCTGGTTGAAATCGATTCGAATCGTCGTCTCTCCCGGATAATGAGAAACTTGGCTAGCTCCAACATCGTAGTAAGTGTATTATGGAATGATGGTTATGAAGAACATGTAATTACTATACCAGCTATGGTTATTATTGTTATACTACTAAATGATATACCACATGTTTGGCATAGGTTAGTTGCTAATCTAGAGATGAATAGCTATAATCAACTTGATGATCGAATTATAACTATGTACTTGAATTGGTAAGCTTTTTATACAAAATTTTATTAAGCTAGCTCCACTTATACAGCCTTGCATAATCCTTGGAGTCACTTTATTTTTGGTTTATGTTGGGTAAGTCTAGCTGAGTACCTTCTTGTACTCAGGGTTTATTTCCCATTGTTGTAGATAATACGATGTATCATGGCTACTATAAGAACTGATTTTGTCCCGCCATGGACGAGGAGTAGGGCCCTGGGCAAGGCATCTCTTGTTAATCCCTCTCTTATGATTTTGTGGGATTGTGATCATGAGCTAGCACCGTATTTGAACAATGATGGAGACATTGGTTTCAAACTCTATTTGCTTCCGCTACTATTTTTCCTGAACTTGGTTTGTAATGACTTTTAATCGTACTCTGATGTATGGAACTGTATTTGTGAACTTTATGTAATGTGTGACATGTATGTTGAATCATGTACGATCTTGGTTGCATGTTGGTTGAATTGAGACCCTTCATGGTTCTCGACGGACTACCAGGTTTATATAGACTCAAGTATGATAGTGCGACCGCTTGTGGGCTGCTATTGTACTTGTGCTCTTATAAATTGGACGGTTCTGCTACACTTAAAAAACATAGGAATCCATCTCAACCTCTACTAACTCTACCCTTGTGTTGTCTTTGTACAAACTAGCTTGAAGCGTATCTCCGCTCCCTATGAAAAATATGATATCCTAAATACTTCCAGGTGATGCTACAATGGTACTTTCATGTGCTTGTGGATTATTTCTGTTTACATTAAAAATACCAACACTTTGCTTGCACACATGCTTGCCATTTAGAACCTTTGACAGTAGAAAAATTCAGAATTAAACTCATACTGGATAGACGTGACATACAACCAAAATTAATGTGGCACCAATGAGAATGCCATACATCAGCCATAGAATTGTTTGAATCACACATATGGTTCACAACTTTATTACAGAAATCGGAGGGTGAAAAGCAGAACAAGCCTCCGCTATCATTGCCTTTTCCAATGAATTGGCCATACCTCAAGACGACTACTTTATTTGACTCAAAGTCCAGCTTGACTCCATCTCGACATAAGAGGGATCCACTAATGAGGTTCTTCTTTATTGAGGGGGCATACTGCACATTCTTGAGCCACACGATCTTTCCCGAAGTGAACTTTAGATCGACCGAACCAACACCAAGAATAGTAGCATGCAAGCCGTTCCCCATCATGATGGTTGAACCTCGTGTGGCCTAGTAAGATGAAAACATGGAGATATCAGTATAAACATTAATATTGGCTGCTGTATCTATCCACCAATCATTAGATTGACATATAGAAAATATACTAGGTAATAAATTACTATACCTAGATCTGCTAGGATCACCAATAGTCACATTGGTAGATTTCTGCCCCTACTGATGCTTCTTTCCCATGCGGTTCTTGCACTTCTTGGCAAAATGTCCAGTCTCACTGCAAAGGAAGCACACAACCTCATCCATGTTCATCTTCTTCTTCTTGAACTAAGTAGTTTGAACAACCTTCTGCTTGTTCTTTCTAGCCTGATGCATCATGTTGGTGCTGGACTGCCCTTCGGGTGGTCTTGGTAGAGCATCCTTTGCCCAAGCCTTCTCTTCAACATAAAGACCAGCCAACAAATCTTCAATGGAGATTTTCTATCTTTTATGTTTCAGAGCTATGGCAAAGTTCCTCCATGTGGAATGCAATTTGGCAATAATGCCACCCGCCACAAACTTATCAGGCAAGACATGTCTAAGTTGGAACTCATGAGCCTGTTCCACAACAGAATGGTTATCAACCATTTCAAAGTCATGATATTGCTCCATCACATACAGCTCGTGCCTAGTGTCTGAGGCAGACACCATGTGCTCAAGCGCCTCCCATAGTTCAGCAGCACTTTTGATGTTCATATAAACATCACACAGCTGGTCAGAGAGAACGCTAAGGACGCATCCGATGAAAATTGTCATAGGAGCGGTAAACACCTGTGCCTCTTTCCCAGATCCGAGAGGTAGTGCGAGAGGATTACTCATGACCCAAAACACGCCCATAGCAGAGTCCCAAAACACTTAAGCTATATATCAAAAAAGGTAGGACTTAAGGCCTTACAAACTGTAAAAATAAGTCAAGTCACATCATCACAACAGGCTGGCTCGAGAACATCTTTTTTTTACATCACAAGCACAACAATAATCTAGTGTTATACGCCCAACATAAAAGCTATTTTTCACCTCACCTCCCTAGAGGATCCGTTATCCCAATACTATGGTTTTCCCACTAGCAAAGACAACGTCAGATCACTCCCCCTTTAAGATTTAGATTGGCACCTCCATCCCTAGTCCAACTTATTTCGTTTTGAGAACTTCTTGTCCCTGCTACTGGGTTTCTTTGATTTGGTCAATGACTCCTAGGCCTCACCTTTAGCACCTAGGGGGCCTGCTCGCTTCATTTTTGCCAAATTGAAATGGCTTCACAACTGTCTTAAAGCTTAGGACAAATGTTGATCAAATTTGGCTCTTTTGATCAAGAATTCAATGTGGTCCTTTCCTTCCTGAATGATCTAGAGAAAGACAATGATCTTTTTGTGCTAGATGAAAATTTTAGATTAATTATTACAGAATAGTTAGGCAAGCTCCTAAAGTATCAACAAATCTGCTGGAAACAATAATTCACTAATATTTTGGTCAGGTTTGGAGATGAGGAAACAAATTTTTTTCATTCAATGGCTACTGAGAGTTTTAGAAGAAATGCTATTGCTCATATCATAGGACTAAATGGTAGAACTATGACTGACCATGTAGAGAAGGCTTCCCTTTTCTAGAAATAATATAAAGAAAGGATGGGGATTACTTCTAACCCACAAATGGCCTTCAACCTAGATGAGCTGATCATGCCTACTCCTCTAGAGGATTAAACACTTCCTTTTTCATCTGAAGAGATTGATGTTGTTATCCACTGTCTCCTACTGAGAAAGCCTCTGGCCTTGATGGCTTTAATGGGCTTTTTTAAGACTTATTGGGAATCAATCAAGCTTGATTTTTATTACTTGTGCCATGAGTTCTATATCAATAATGTTGATCTCACATGATTGAATTCTCTCTTTGTCGGTGCGAAAAGTGACCAACAAGTAAATATTTGTAGTTTTGCCGTGTGTTGTGATCGGATGTGGCCTAGCATGCAATGACACAAGATTTATACTGGTTCAGGCAACGTACCCTGCATCCAGTTTTGGTTGGTCGGTGACTTTATTCCTGAGCCCAGGTGCTCAAAGTTTGTTGTTGGGTTACAAACGAGTAGGAATACACTACAAGAAATCCTTCTTTTTATGACAAAACTCCTCATGACGAGGACTGATTTCGTCATATAATGTTACATTTTGTGACGAAATTTTTCCTGTCGTCACAAACTCATGAGGTTCAGAACTATTTATGACGACACTGAACTTTGTGTCATAGAAAGGTATAAATTTTCGTCACAAATTGTCATTCACCAGTTGCCAGTTGATGGTTTCTTTTTGTGACGCTAGTACCTGTCTTTATGTGACGGTTTTCTGGCGTCACCTTATTTTTTCCCAAATAAAAGATGCGCTCCAACGGCAATATACCCCTGCAGGTGGACCCTACCCATTTTTGTGTTGACTAGTTTCAGTCGTCCCCTCTCCCGTCTCCCTGACCTGGACTGAAGTAGGCAGCGGTGGTGGATATCCGGCGACAGCCCCTAGTCAGAGCGGAAGGCGGCAAGCGAAGGGTGGGTCACGGCATCTGGGCGAGCCTGGCCGGCATCGAGAGGGCTCAGGGTGGAGATAGCTTCACCTCTCCCCAACTGACGGCGTGGCAGCCTCTAGGCGGAGGCAGCTCAAGATCCGCTGCAAGCGTGGTAGGCGGAGCGCGGATCTCCGGTGACCGGCGCCACTCCATCACCTTGTAGGCCGCATGCTCCTACTCCCCAGGTGCGCATGGTTGGCAGTGCCACTGTCATTCCCCTCCTGTCCCCCCTCCATTTGGTCGGCAGTATCACCCTCATCCCCCTCCTTGCTCCTCTTTGTGTTGCCATTGCAGTTCCTAATCAATCCCCTCTCTCTTAATTAGGGCTAATGTCGTAGGCTTCATCATCTAATGCTCGCAATCGTCGTTCAAGCGCAGCTAGGAGTGCCCAGGAACCTGGACCCCTTGCTGTTGTGGATGCTGCGCCTCTGGCCAGTGCCCTCCATTTGATCGATGATGTGACTGGGTTGCCGTTGATTAGATGCCCAGATTGTAGGGATGTTAGGGTGTTTGCTGCCACGACAAAGTCTAGGTCTAACAAAGGAAAGAGATTTTTCAAGTGTCCTAGGAAGAGCTATGGAAATGTCAGTGCAGTTGCTCAATTTGCATTGCCCAAATTTTGTTCTTGTTTGCCCTAATTTCATTCCCTGTTGTTGTAATTTGGATGCATGGGTCATGTTCTAGGCATTGGTTCGAGGAAGAGTATGTGGTGTTTCTTGTTGATAATGGATACCTACCGTCAGTTCACCCAACCATTGCAGCAGCTTCGACAACAGATGTTCCTGAGCTTGTGGGAAAATTTGAAAGCTTAGAGGAAAATCTGAACAAGGTCAAGGAGATGGTTGGCAAGAACAGGGAAGGCATAGGAAGCTGCATTTGTCTTGTGTGTGGATGTGTGAATGTAACAATATTCCTTTTGTTGGCCATCTTCTTGGTTGTAGCTATTGTGTTGAAGTAGGCAATTGTGATGAAGTGTGGGCCTTTGTGTTTTGTCTGTAATGTTGACAAAAGCTGTAGTGTTGGCAAGAACATGTTGAACCTATTGTGCTGGATGTATGTGTTTGGCAAGACATGTATGAACTATGGGCCTTTGTGCTCTTGGACCTCTCTTGTGTGCATGAATATGTAACCTGTGCAATTGTGATCTGTGTTTGATGTGTAACCTATGTGGGATGAAATTTTGGTACAATGTATATATTATGACAATTTTGTAGTTTCCATGACATTGTCTTTGGTCATAATCTCATAAATATAACCTGCTCTAGATTTTTTGGGCATTCCATGACAAACTTTGTATTTTACATGAAAATGTCATGTGTCATATAAACTTGCATCATGTTTTCTGGGCAACATTATATACATATATCATGTCCATGAAATCTAGGCAGCATTATAGCCTGAGTAACTTGCATCATGAATGAAATATCCATTGAAACATAACCATTGCATATAATGTCTTACAACAAAATAAGGCACATAAAGAAGTTCATGGTTCACAAATACAACATAATGACTAATAGAAGTTCATGGTTCAGAATTACAACAGAATCACTAATAGAAGTGGATGGTTCACAAAAATCTCTAGAAATGCAAAGTTTAGTCATCATCACTGTCTTCATCTGACATATTGCCTTCATCTAGACTATGGTACTCAAGGAAGGTTTCATCTTCGTCATCTTCATCTTCGCCGTATGTTTCTTCACCTTGAGCTGTATGTTCATGTCGATGGATGCTCTCGACAAGGTCTCTACTGACAGGGCTGCCTGGCTGATCCATGTGCAGCAAATCCATTTCAGGATAAATGTCCCCAACTATACCATCTCTGGAAGAAGTATTCTCCTCTTGGTATGCCTCCTGACATCTCATCTGCACTTGTTCATGGATTGGTTGGTTTGTGTTGGACTCTTCTACATCAAATATATGTCGGTGGCCAAAATCTTGTACCACTCGCCATGATGGACCTAACTTGTTATCTTCCAAGAAAAATACTTGTGAAGCTTCTGTGGCTAGAATGAAAGGATCATTCTTATACCATCGGCCTTGGATGTTAATGCTCTTGAAATAACCATCATCTTTCATCTGGAATGTCCTTCCCTCAAGATTGTAATATTCACACCGCAATAAGATAATAGTTCTATTTCCTTTGTTGTTCTTAGCATAAGTCAACTCAATAATGTCTGTGATTGTGCCATAGAAGTCAATAGTGCCATCATTGTGAGTACCCTCAGTTTTGATGGTGGAGTTTTGTGGCTGCCTATGTTCTTCACGAGCCTTAGTGTGGTACCTTACCCCATTGATTATACATGCTGTGTATGAACGCACACGGTTGATCGGCCGACATGCAAGTGAGTATAGGTCTTCATCAATGTCAGTTGTGCCTTCGCATTTTAATCTGGTAATCTACAGGTTGTAAAGATAGAGAATTAGTTACTTTGAAAATATACTGAATCATAAATCATTTAGTCAAAGGTTCTTAAGTTGCACACACATGTTTCTCGAACCATGCAGCGAATTGTGTTGACATCACTTTTTCAATATCATTCACCTGTTGGTGTTCTAATTCTTCCCTGTACAAGCTACAATAAAGGAATAAGTTAATTAGTTTTTGTGACACCAATATTGAATAAAGTTATATGCAATGACATCACAACAATTACTCACTCTTTGTATTCATCAACCTCTTCACAATTATTTAGAACAAACCAAATCATAGAGTCATAGTCTTTATCTTCGTAATGTAACTTTGAAGCACCCAATAGGTTAATACCATGTGCAAAAATAGAGTAACCATTGGGTGACATGTCTCCATCTAAGTTTCTCTCGGGCCTAGTGAACCTATTAATAATGTCACTAAAATATGTTGAGCACTGGGTCATACACTCATAGGCAGTGTATGCCTCTGCAATAGATCCTTCTGGTCTTGCTTTGTTGCAGATGAAACGCTTAAAGGTGCCCAATCTTCTCTCAATGGGATACATCCACCTGTACTAAACTGGTCCCCTAAGGAGTGCCTCATCTGGTAAGTGTACTACTAGGTGAACCATAACATCGAAGAATACAGGAGGATAAATTTTCTCCAACTTGCAAAGGATAATGACAATATCATTCTTCATCTGGTGTAGTGCATCAGCCTTTACAGTTTTTGAGCAAAGTTGTCTAAAAAACCTTCCCAATTCAGCAAGTACTTCATATACATCTTTGTGCACCAAACCACGAAGGGCAGCTGGTAAAATACGCTGAAGCAGTATATGACAGTCATGTGTTTTTAGCCCATGCATTGTTCCTCCCTCCAGATTGACACATCTTGATATATTAGAGGCGTAGCTATCTGGAAATTTAACATTGCTCACATACTCCAAGAACTTTTTCTTTACCTCCGGTGTTAGAACGTAACAAGCTTTGGGCTTTGAGGAGTCTTCCACCAAATGAATCTCTTTTCTTATACCTCTATCTTCCAAATCTAGTCTAGCAGCGATTGTGTCCTTTGTCTTGTGAGGAATATTAAGTAGAGTTGACAAAATGTTGTCACATATGTTTTTCTCTATGTGCATAACATCAAGGTTGTATTGTAGCTTTAGTTTTGACCAATATGGCAAATCATACAAGCTAACCTTCAAATGCCAAACTGGTTCTCCATTACGGCGTCTTTTTCTTGATTTTGGCATATCTGGATTCTTGCCTGGAACATAGCTAATTTCATCCAACCTTGCCATAACCTCATCTGCACTAAATTTCCTTGGCTGGTCTCTATTTTCATGGTGGCCATCAAAAGTTCTATTTTTCCTCTAGGGATGGTCATGTGGAAGGAAACGTCTATGTCCTATGAAACCAATCTTGTTTCTCAGGCATTCAGAACATGGATTCTCATCACAATGCACACATGCAAAGTAACCCCTTGTGGTTCTGCCTGACAAGGTGCCTAATGTAGGGTAGTCATTGATTCCCCATAGAATCACTACACACAGTCTGAATTCTTTGCCTTCAACAGCATCATAAGTAGGGACACCACCCCAAAGAGTAATCAAGTCTGCTATTAGAGGCTGCATGAACACATGAAAATCTTTGCCCGGTGATTTTTTGCCTGGAATTAGCAAAGCAAGCATATAATTGGATTGATCCATACACATCCATGGTGGCCAATTGTATGGAACCACTATCACTGGCCATATGCTATATGAATTGGTCATCTGCCCAAATGGGTTAAAACCATCTGTAGCAATGGCTAACCTCAAACTGCGGGGATCATTTGCAAAAGACTTGAAAGTCTCATCAAATTCTTTCCAAGCTTCCCCATCAGCAGGATGTCTCATTTCATTCTCAACTGGTACCCTCTTTTCCTTGTGCCATCTTGCATATTGTGCCCGTTCCTTCGACATAAAAAGCTTCTGAAGGTGTGGAATAATTGGAAAGTAATGAAGGACCTTGTGAGGAACTTTCTTTCTGCCCTCCTTGTTCACTTTCCATCGTGTGAATCCACAAACTGGGCAACGATCATCGCCTTCATGGTCTTTCCAAAATAAGGCACAATCATACTTGCACACATCAATAGAAACATAACCAAAACCAAGCTTCCGAAGCAGAGCTTTCATTTCATTATATGACTTAGGAAGGTCGGGCACATTCTTCAAAGATGATGAAAGCAATGCAAGGAATGCATTGAACCCAGATGTTGTCATCTGATTGTACACTTTTATATGCAGCATCTTAATAATGAAAGTTAGCCTAGACTCTTCGGTGCAACCTGGATAAAGTTCACACTTTGCCTCTTCTATGATTTCTTTATATAAGTCACCACCAAAGCCATGGCTTGCTGCCGCGTGCAAATCTTGAATCATCCCCTGAACTCCCCGTGCACTATCTTCTATGACATCTTCAGCTTGTCCTTCCTCATCAAGTGGTGCTTGTTCATTTCCATCCCATGACATATCTTCAGGTACAACAAGTTCTCCATCATCATCTTGACCAACATCATTATCTTCCTCTCCATAGTGAATCCACCTAGTATAGCACCTAGACATACCATTGATTTCGATATGCTCTTGTACATCATCTTGGCTTATTTCTTTCTGGTTCAGGCATTTTCGGCATGGACACTTGATTTTGTCATCTACACCATATCTACCTCTGACATGTTCCATGAATTGTTGAACACCAGACATAAAGTCTGGTGAAAATGGTGCACTCTTATAAATCCATCTCCTATCCATCTCGATCTGCAAGTATTTAGGTGCAAACAAGTAAAGGCAATGTAAGAAAAATTCAAAAGGGGAACACTCTGCTTCACTCAGCTCACCTTCTATTTTAGCAAAAACAGATCCACCTTGCCTCAACTGGCCGTCCAAGCTCCACTGGTGGGGGCTTCTGTGACGGCGTGGTGGGGGCTTCTATGACGGCGTCGTGGGGGCTTCTATGACGGTGAGCAGCTCAACTGGCCGGCCAAGCACCACCACGAGTTGCCTCGCCACTGGTAGCAAGCAGGAGAAGGGAGGGGGAGCAGCAGGCAGGGGGGAGGGGCGACGTCTACAGGGGCAAGGGGCGGCGGGTTCTGTGGCCTGTGGTCTGATTCAGCACAAGTGAAGCATCCTTCTACATATGACATGTGGGCCCAGTTCTTATTTAGGCTAGTGCCAAGTGGACCAGCGTTTCAATGACATGTGGGCCCAGATGTTCATCAGCTCCCACCATTTGTTCAAACATTTTGTTTTTTAAATCTGTGGCAAAATCTTGTAACAAGTTTTTCTCCTACATACTATCTCCAAATCAGACATTTTTTTTCCTAAAAATTTCTAAAATCATGATCTATCAATATGTTGAGTTGTTTTCGGCCATATTTTCATGGTGCAAACTTTGATCAAAGGAAGAAGTTCAACTTTTAAAAATTGCAACTTCAAACCAAAATTTGAAACTCCAAATAACTTCATCTGCAAAAGTCATGAATACGAGAGTTGAACAACTCATCGAGACCAACAATTCTTATTTTGGTCATTCAGTCATCCGACAAAGTGATAGTAAAGTAGTTCATAAAAATTACATGTCTCACTTCTAGTTCATGAAACTCTAACTTAGATTGTAGAATTTATGAACTACTTTACTATCACATTGTCGGATGGACAAATGACCAAAATAAGAATTGTTGGTCTTGATGAGTTGTTCAACTCTTGTATTCATGACTTTTGCAGATGAAGTGATTTGGAGTTTCAAATTTTGGTTTGAATTTGCAATTTTTAAAAGTTGAACTTCTTCCTTTGATCAAAGTTTGCACCATGAAAATATGGCCGAAAACAACTCAACATATTGATAGATCATGATTTTAGAATTTTTAGGAAAAAAATGTCTGATTTGGAGATAGTATGTAGGAGAAAAACTTGTTACAAGATTTAGTCACAGATTTAAAAAACAAAATGTTTGAACAAATGGTGGGAGCTGATGAACATCTGGGCCAGCCCACCACGTGCCACCGACAAATCGGGCCCATGCGTCAGCCCAATTTTTCACTGCCGCACCCGCGCTGTCCTGCTCGCCGACACATGGGCCCCTCCCCGCCTCCCGCTCAAGCCATCCAAAACCTCCTCGCCTTATCCTCTTGCTCGGTCAGCAATCTCTAATCTCCGTCCCCGCCGCCGCCCCGCCTCCACAGCGCCTGCCGCCACCAAACCGCCCGCCTTCGCACCTTCACACCGTAGACCATGGCCTCCTCCTCCCTCCCCTAAACCCTGGCTTCCTCCTCCCTCCCCTAAACCATGGCTGCCTCCTCCCTCCCCTAAACCGGCCACCACACCATCCCAAAACCCTAAACCTACTACCACGCACCTGCCACTGGCCAGAGGACGGAGCGGCACTGCCACTACACCAACGCTGGTGGTACCTCCGCCACTGGCCCGAGGCAGGTGGGGCACCGCCACTACACCAACGCTGGTGGTACCTCCGCCACCCTATAACCCTCCACGCTGGTCCGCTGTTCTACTCCAACAAAGCAGACGCCGCCGGCCTACACGCCGTCGTTTCTTTGGGATTCCTCCAGGAACGTGCTTCAGCCGTCGTCTACGATAAGACCAACTGCTAGATCCAACCCCACCCTCCCCTGCAATGTTAGTCGAGATCAATGCTTTGTGCTCAACGTGACAAATTCTATTAATTTTGTTGGAGATGTATGTTGGAGATGTGAATCCTTTTAGATTTATGTTGGAGATGTATGTGGTTTTGTGTGAGGGGAAGTGCTCTTGTTGGAGATGTATGTTGGAGATGTGAATCCTTTTAGATCCTTGTGAAATACCTATTGTCTACCTAACACAATAGATGCCTTGCCACTGCCAGCAAAATCATTGACACAAAAATTTAAGTGCTTTGTGTTAATATTTCATAATGGTAGGCACCAAGTATTTCTCAAGTTCACTGTGTGTTCTTTTAACTACAAAGACAGTACAAACTACACTTGCTTGTGAGAGTCCTCTCTGATCCTACCTTTAGTTGTGTGAATTGATGGGCCTAGGCTTAACACTGTGATCGAATTATGCTAAACTACTTTTGCTTAATTGAATAATTCCACTGGTTAAGACAAAGGAACCCATTTTGTTCATTTTATTCTAGGTTTTTTTTGTTTCTTTACAATTTCACTACTAATGTGTTAGTTTTTTCTTCAAATTCTTTTCAGAAACTGACTCCAGTTTCTGCTCATTCTATGCGTTTGCATGTAATAAGTAATAGAAGAAAATGACCAAAACCAAGTATGAGCGGGACAGGGACAAGAATGTTAAGGAAATTCAGGATGTTTTTTAAATATTTGGGTATTCGAATCTTAACAGAAGAGATTAGAGGTTCTATGCCAAAACAGCCTGAGGGCAAAGGGAAGAAACTACTATCTGACAATCATGATTCTGATAATGATTATGATCCATCATCTGATATTGATAACCAATCTCACACTGATGATTCTGATGAGGTGAGATGCATTACTAGGCAATTGACAAGTTTATGGTCTGTCCATTTCAATCATATTCTTCAGTGCAGTTCATTGATCTACTTGACACTTATTTCATAATTAATAAGATACATTTTCTCTTGTCAGGAAAGTCCAATGGTGCCAGGAACTCGCTCGAAGAAACAAAAGTTGGCAACAAAAGTGGCTGCCAACCAGGAGCCACCGCGCACGCCAACCAGATTGACTAGGCAAAGTGCAGCCATGCCTTCGCCTGGTGGCCGTCCACCACCTAAAATAAGACATCCCTTGCCTCCTAAGTACACTTCCAAAGCCAACCCTAAACCTCCACCTGTTTCTAGTACCAGCCAACTGCAAGCCCAGCTCACTACAAGCAGCAGCCAGACCAACCAAACTACAAGCACAGTGCCTACTCATCCAATAATCACTAGGACCGGTCCAGCCATGTCTTCACCTCTTCCAAACACAGTGCCTAGTCCTCGTAAGTTCACTAGGCAAACTGCAGCCAAGCCTATGGCTAGTGCAAACCCTGCGTATCATCCTAGTGTCTCCACTGCTACCTTGTCTCATCAACCTACTCCTAATGATGCAGCCATGTCTACGGCTGGTGCAGCCATGTCTTCACCTCTTCCAAACACAGTGCCTAGTCCTCCTAGGCAAACTGCAGCAAGGTCTACGCCTAGTCCAAACCCTGGTACCTTGTCTCGTGAACCTACTCCCACAACTAGTGTAAACCAAGTGCTGGAAACCTCGCCAGGTGCACAAAGTTCTAGGCAAAGCAATGACCTCAATGAGTCAGTTGAACAATTTGGGGCTGCTACTTCAGAGGGTCATACAGATGAAGGAGAATGAGTTGGTGACTTGGTTCCAGGTAAACAATACGTGTTTCCAAACATTATTTTCTCCATTTCAGTATGATCCTTTGTTACTGCTATAGCAACACATGTTGCTTATTATTTGCCAATGCAGTGCACCGAAAGGAAGTCCGCAAGAAAACCATGGGTCATGGATTAGAGAAGATGCTAAATAGAGGAAAGAAGCTGGCTATCCAAGTGGCTGAAGGGAAGAAAAGACCTGATGTACCACTTCAGGCAGCAAAGCTAGCATCAGAAACTAGTGTGCTCCTTAGAGACAACTTGCCTATCTTCCCATCCTAGAAGGATTATAACGATGAGGCGAGGGCAACAAGAAGTCAAAAAAGTGCTTCAGAAAGTGGCGGTGAGATATCTAATTCACTCCAAGTACTTCCCTGCATTAGTCTAATCCCATGTGAAAATTGTGTCTACTAAATCATTTGTGTGCCTGCAGTCTAGGTTGGATGTGGACGTTAAGAACGAGGGACCAAGCCTTGATGCATGCACTGATATCATTAAGAGGGGAGTAAGGCAGATGAGGTATCACCTAAAAAGGAAGTACTTCGATGAGTCACTGTCAAGAGAACAGTTGTTGGCCAAAGAACCTCCACCAAAGATGAAGAAAGAGGAACGGATCAAACTAGTGGAGTATTGGTGTGACCCAAAGAATCAGGTCCATGACCAGCATCAGCTGCTTTTGTTAATATGGAATGCAAACTATGCATGTCAATGTAAACTTCGTATTGCATTTGTGGTGCAGGAGAGATGTGCTAAGAATAAAGTCAACCGAGGCCAAGTGCAGCTACACCAAAGGACTGGATCTAGGTCCTATATTGCCCATCGGTACAGCCTGGTAAGCATACTATTGCTTCTTCCACTGAAATGTGAAAGGTTTTGGAGGCAAACCTGATTGCCTGATGAATGGCTTGAACCTTTTCGTTACTGTGCAATGCAAACTGTATGTACATGTTTGCTTGAAAGTTCGCTACAAAGCTGGCATTGTGTTTTCTGTATAATTAGCAAGAAAGATGGGTCAATTTTAACAGAGTACTTACCATGTGCTTGGTTTGTGTCAAGTTATCACATGCTGTTTGATTTCTTAGAATATACAAAAACCAATCTTATGTCTAGTGATTTCTAGCACAATAATTGGCATCTAGCTATTGTCATGTGTTCCTAGTTCCTAGTTCAGATTTCAGTAAAACCAATCTTGCTGCTAAGTGTTCCTAGTTCAGATTTCATGGTCACACAAATAATTTCAGTGGCACCTCATAGTTAAGAATTCAGAGTTCACCCTCTCTTTAGCTTCATTGTAATCCAAGTTTTTTAAATGTTGCAGAGGGCTAAGTACAATGACATGGAACCTGATGCTGTTGATTTCTTTGGTGAATGCATGAATAGTCCCCAAAGTGGTCGAACTCCTCTTGCCAATGAAATATATGTAAGTTACAAAATGATAGGATACATCTACTGTACTCAATTACATGCCTGGTTGAACACCGTTCTATGGACTTCTTATTTACTACATTCAATTTTTGTAGGCACAAATGGTGGCAGAGAAGGAAAGAGAGCCAGAAGAAGGAGAAGCACAAAAGTCGCCCTCCAAGATTGTTGCTGACAGTCTCAGCCAGATTAGCCATTCATCCACCTTTCTTCCCAACACTGGTGTCCCTCGACCATCGAAGACTGGCCGTGCCTCATCGATAGCAGCACAAGCACGCATGCAAGCTGAGTTTGAGGCAAGACTCCAAGCTAAAAGAGATGAAGCTGCTAGGAAGCAGGAAGAATTGCAAGAACAGCTTCAAGCTCAGCAGGCCGCACTTCAAGAAAACCTAGAGTTTGCTGCGCCAGACCCAAGAGGAAGTGAAGGGGATGCATACCAAGTTTGAAGAGACTAATGCACTGCTGCGAGCTGTCCTGAAACTTCAGAAAGATTGAGGTAGGTTTGAAGCAGTTTCTGTGGATGGGGCTTTTGTCTAAGTTATTGCTACCTTGCTACAACTTGATCCGTGGTTGGAACTTTGTCAGTACTTGGTGCTTTATGCTTGTATGGTGGAACTTCTGTGGTTTAGTTGTGGTGGAACTATGTGGTGGATCTGTGATGGAACTATGTGGTTGCTACTGTGTTTGGAACCAGTGGAATATATGTGTATGCACTTCTGTGAATTGTGTATGATTACTGCCTTCTGATGTCAAGCCTGGCGATGATGGCTGGGCTGATATATATATATATCTATGTGTATTCTGCTTTGGTTCCATGTGATGAAAGATTTGTATGTCGTCACTGAATATGAATGCCAGCATCGTCATGAATGCCATGGCTAATTGTGACGCCATATAGTTGTCTCAAAACATGGCCTACAACCATACCAAACAAGACGAAACATCAGTGTCATATAATCTACATAAACATAACATGACATGAGAGGGACGTCACAAAAAGTCATCCAAACCTGACTCCCAACCCGCAATTTGTGACGACAGTTGCAAAATGTGACGCGTTGACCAACTATTATGTGACGGTTTCTACCATCATAAAAGGGAACAATTTGTGACGACATTTGGTAACCGTCACAAAAGGTCAGACAATTTGTGATGGTTGCTTATGAAATCGTCACGCGGTACATTATGTGACAGTCGTTATATGAGGACCGGCATGACACGTGATTTTCGTCATAAGCTGCTTTATATGACAATTTTTTGACTTAACGTGACAAATGGTGTTTGTCATACAAGCCTAGATTTTTTGTAGTGATAAGAAGGGGGTGGTAAAGGTCTAGTCGGACTCTGAACTGAAAAGCTGAGAGTGATGGGAGCTCTAACGTGCGCTAAGTATTGGAGTGTATGCTCTGTGTAAGTTTTGAGTTCTAGAGCTGTTGAGGTTCGAATGAATGCCTAGAGAGAACGTCCTCTAGAGAGGAGAGAGCACATCCCCTTTTATAGTTTGAAGGGGATGGCCTTACAAGTTAGAGAAAGAGAGAATAGATACGTGTGCTACCTAGTCTTGTTGCCCACGCTATCGGGTACGAGACGATCATCGGCTGCCCACAATATTATTCATGTCTAGATGCATGTGGTAGGCTTTATCGTGTTCGCCTGGTATGGAAAATGTCGGTGCCTACAATACTGTAAGGCAAATGTCGGCTGCCCACAACTCTGTTCGGGTTCTGACATGTCTAGGAAGGTTGCATTGTGCCTATCTGGCATGGCCTAGTGGCACCGTCCTGCAGGTGTGCAGGGTATGGTAGGGTATGGTCCTCAGTATTGCGTTTTGACTTTGAGCACCTTACCTTATCTGCTCTACCTGATCCCTGTGCCCTCATCGAGCAGGCGTCCCAGTTGGTCGTTCCCAGTCGACCCTGACCGTGTCGGTTGGGGAAGAGTTGCAAGCAGAGGTTCGGCGTATCCCTGGTCAGAAAAAAGGTCAGAGTCAGGACTATGTCCCCTCCTTGGCTAGACCTTCCATTCAGAGACTAGATCATTCTCCCGGCCGATCGTTAGGTAACTAGGCTAGCCCGAGAGGCACGCGTTGTCGCTACGCCGTCTGTTGGGCTGAGTTTTTGCTGGGAAGCAGGCCCATTAGGGACCCTAGGTTTATGAACTAGACAAGAGCCCCTGAACCCTTGTGGGACTTCTGTAAAGTCATGAAGGGGTTGTTTACACTTGTTTTACGAGCGCACCCGGTGGGCGTAAGATCATGAGTCATCATCGAGCGAGATGGAGCGCCAACCCGGGCGTCGGGTGCAGCCAAAGGGTTGGGTGAGACAGAGCACCAACTTGAAGTGTTGGGCATGGCCAAGGGGTTGGGCGAGACGGAGTGCCAACCTAAATGTTAGGCACAGCCAAGTGGTTGGGCAAAATGGAGTCGCCAACCCAAGTGTCAGGCGCGGTCGAGGGGTTGGGCGAGATGGAGCGCCAACCTAAAGTGTTAGGCGCTAACCCAAATGTCAGGCGTGGCCAAGGGGTCGGGCAAGATAGAGTCGCCAACCCAAGCAGTCGGGCATGGCCGAGGGGTTGGGCGAGACAGAGCGCCAACCTACGCATTGGGCGTGGCTGATGGTTCGGGTGAGATGGAGTCGCCAACCCAAGTGTCAGGCATGGGCGAGGGGTTGGGTAAGATAGAGCGCCAACCTAGGCATCGGGCGTGGCTAAGGGGTCGGGCGAGATGGAGTCACCAACCCAAGTGTTAGGCATGGCCACAGGGGTCAGGCGAGATGGAGTCACCAACCCAAGCGTCGGGGGCGGCCGAGGGGTCAGGCGAGATGGAGCGCCAACCCAAGTGTCGGGCGCAGCTGAGGGTCGGGCGAGATAGAGCGCCAACCCTAGTGTCGGGTGCCAACCCAAGTGTCGGGCATGGCCGAGGGGTCGAATGAGATGGAGGGCCAACCCAAGTGTTGGGCATGGCCGAGGGGTTGGTCTAGTTTTGTGCACTACCACATCCATAGTTTCTACATCCGGAGGGGTTGAGCTAACATCGCTTCCCTCGATGGCTCGAGTGATGCACTCGGTGAGCTTAATAATGAGTACGTCTGAGTGGAATCCGGGTCCGTTGTCCATAACAGGGTTGGCATAGCCCCCATGTGGCATTTCACTGCTCCTTAAACCACCTCCTGATAGATGCCTAAGCCATTTCAAAGACCAACTCAGGTGACCACTGGCCTCCCCTCGATGGATATTCTATGGGCATGGCTTGAGTTTAGGATCGAACGAGAAGGTTGAGATGACCCTGTCCGCTTCTGAGCAGACCAAGCAAGGGCCACTAGGGCTCATCTACGTTTTCTCCCCTAGCTCTATTTGACACGAGGCGGCCTCGAGCCCTTCGCGGGCTAGCCTTCAAACCTTGGTTGGTCGTCGCTCATATCGAATGAGGCGATTGTCGCTTTGTGATGCAACACGAAGCGTTGTGATGCAACAATAGCATATGCAATGCTTGGATGTATGGGATGAATGTATGAATGCATGCATGAGAATGGATGAATGATTATGGACTAGAAAACAAAAAAGGGTTTGGTATGGTTACCTCGATGGCTCGAGTGACGAGTCTGGGGAGCTCCTATCGGATATGTCCAAATGGGATCCGTGTCCATCATTCGTGATAGGGTTGGTATAACCTGCATGAGGCATCCCGCTGCTCCTTACCTGTCTCTCGGTAGCCGCCCGAGCTATCCAATCGACTTGGGTGACCTATTGGTCTCTCCTTGATGGAGATTCCATTGGTGGGCCCTTCCAAATCCTTCCTGGGAAGGCAGAGGATCGTTTGCTTGCAGTTGTGCCTTATTTCTCATGCCTGGGTTGTGGTAGTGGTGGGCCCTACCTAGGCCATGTCCCAATAATCGGGCAACATTTCACCAGGCAGGGTGTGTCCCATCAGTCAGGGCCACGTCCCGCCGCATGCTTTTTTGCATTAAATAGGGGCAAAGGGAGAGGTTTTTCCTCCCATTCTTTCACCTTCCTTCAACCGCCACCATTCCTCCTTCCTCCCTTTCACCAAATCTATTTGTGTGCCATGGCGGTTTCTAGGAGAGAGGAGAGTAGAGAAAGGAAGAAGACTCATAGATTCATTCGTGAATCCAAGGCGCGATGTCGAACTAGAGGCCTTCCAACATGGATGAGGAGGTACTAGGCTGCCTTCACTGAGAAGGGGATGCTCCCATCGAAGAAGGTGGCACATTGGAGGGCTCCTGCGCTAGGGGGAAATTGTTCCACAACCCTAGGCCAACGAGGTCATCTCCTTCCTCGCCTTCCATGAGCACGGTCTTGGGTATCCCATGCACTGGTTACTGCGCGTCCTCCTCAATGAGTGGGGCCTAGAGCTACAACACCTCAACCTAACTGGGGCGCTACACATCGCTGGCTTCGTCACCATCTATGAGGCCTTTCTCGGAATGGAGCCACACATGGACATCTTCCTGCTAGATCTTTAGTGGGCAAGCCTTGTCCGAGGGGAGGCCGCCTAGAACCACGCCTGGTTGGGGATTCGCCTTGCAGAAGAAACTAAAGCCATCGGTCCCCTACCCTGCATACTCCCCCTATGACTCCAACTAGGGGTGGCATGGTGAGTGGTTCTACATTAGGAACCCGGCAGAAGCGCCATTCCTGATGTTCACAGGAAGAAGGCCGGAGAGGAGGGAAAGCTAGTCGTGGGGCCCCACCGGTCGGTAGAACAAGCTGGAGGTTATCGAGATAGAGCTTTAGAGGCTTGTGCAGCATGGCCTCGATGGGTTGTGGGTCTTCCACACCTTCTTCCACTGTCGGGTCGCCCTGTTAGTGGAGAGAAGGCGGCCAATGTGGGAGTACTCTGGCCTGATGGATCCCGATCGCAAGTCGCCAGAGGAGTTGCCAAAGGATGAGTCTAGAGTCGACTCGATCGGGTGCTGCAACTGAGGGATAAAGACTCCCTCAAAGGAATGCCCGGACCCCTTCACGCCGCAAAGCTGTCCAATCTGGTATGCCCCCTTTTCCCGTGACCTTATCCTCCTTGTTTTGATGTTTTGATTGATTTCGAGTTTGTCCATTTTGAAGGGAGTCTCGGGCTATAAAATCTAGCCACATCTTTTGAGGGGGCCAGAGGGCGTGGCTTGGCAAGCTGCCTAGAGGGAGGTGACGCTTGCCAAGAAGAAAAAGAAAGCCAAGAAGGCCCAGAGGAGGTTCAAAAAGGAGAAGGAGATCAGCCATTGGGTCCAGGGGGGGTGAGAGCCAGAGCAACGTGGAGGCAGAGCTCGAGTCAGAGGAGCCCATGGAGATGGGTGGCGACGCGAGTGCCTCCAAGGACGAAGGAGACTAGGGCGCTATCGTGAACATGGTGGAGCACCGTGAGCCTGCGGCCACATCCGTCGGTGGTAGGCATGATATGGAGATGCATGGCGATGTTCCTAAGTCAAGGAAGCACACCACGAGTGAAGACACCACCGTCGAACAAGGTGCGAAGTAGGCGTGGTTGCCGTGCCCTTTGGAATCATCATTGGCCCCGTGCCCTCCTGCTCTGAGTGTGGTGGAGCATGCCAGTCAGTTGGGGGGACGTGATCATTCCCCTGCATCTTTGGGGTCGGCATGCGTGCACGACCCCCAATGGGGAGATGCTTCGTCAGTTACTCCAGTGGTTTTGCTACAAGCTTGCGATCATGGCCATTCGCGAGCCGATTAGGAACCGGCTGGGTTGGCTCCTCCCTCGATTGATATGAGGGGGCGTGGGTCATGACCCATGAGCGGTCTTCATCCAGTCGACTCATCATCAGCTAGTCGGGGCTTTAGGGCTCTACCGCTTTTATCTAGGTAAGCATTCATGCTCCCTCCTGTCTTCATAGTAGAGTTTTTGAGTGTGACTAACCCGTGCTTATTTGATAGCAGCTAGGGCTAGTGGGACTGGTAGTCTCCCTACCTCCCATGTGAGAAGAGTGGAGACCCAGCCTATAGCGGGTCACGGCGAGTGGCAGAGGAAGCATGCTGGCTGCGGCACAACCTTCCCTACTAGGGGTTGTCTTCCTGGCCAATTGTGAGTGCAACGGCAGCGGCAGCGGTGGTGATGGCGACGATCCTCATGGTGATAGCGGAGGTTGGGTTGGAGGTGCCCCTCACAATCCCTCCCCAACAGCTGCGGAGGAGGAGAGGAGGGAAACCGGGCTCCCTGCCTTGCCTTGCGGAGGAGCACACAGTTCGCCCTCCTAGTTAGAGCTGGAGGGTTCAGGAGGAGATGCGGCTAGGCCAAAGGTAGAACATCTACCGATGAGCCGTGGAGTCTAGGTGGTGGAGATCCCCTTCTTTGGTGAGGAAAACACTAGGGTGGAGCCATCGGCCATCCCGCTGTCCCAGGAGCTGGTGATGATCCGGTCGTCGCATGATATTGCGATGGCTAGATCTTCCAGCTGGTCAGGGGTGACCCACAAGCTGGTGTGGCCTTGCCCCGGTGAGCCAGGAAAGGCTCGGTTCGTCCTTTGTGACAAGGAGGAGGCAAAGCTCTAGCATCTGCTCAGGGAGAGAGGACTATTGATGGAGTCCGATCTCGCCCTTACAAAGGCAAGGCTCAAGGAGGCCTTGGAGAGGGTTGAGCCCATCCATTAGGCGGTGATAGTCAACCTGCCACGTGTTGCAGAGGTAAGTTATCTGCATTTTTGGTGTTATCCTTGACTCCTTGGCCTTTCAATGGTTGTCTTAGCATGCCTGCTTCTTGTCTCACAAGATCTGGAGATGATGTTGATCCATAAGTCTTGATTTCTTTGGGAGGAGCATGGTCGGATGGAGCAGGAAGCAACAACATCGCAGTGGGTTGATGAGCTCAGGCACCAGCTGGAATCCACCCATTGTGAGTCCCAAGACCGGACGGCCAAGGCAATGGGAGCATGGGCTGCGGAACTACGTGTGATTGAGCGGGCGACTGCTGCCGAGCAGGAACTCAACATGGCAAAGGTCCACTTGGCGGAGACTGAGGCGGTGCTTTAGTAGTCCTTGTAGGCTCTAGAGATGGAGTGAAAGGGCTAGTCGGATGCTAAACAAGAAGTGGTCATGCTCCGGGGGTAGGTGCTCGAGGCAGAGGAGTCAAATGCTCGATTGCTCGAGAGGGTGACCCGGCAAGAGGAAGGACTCTCCATCCTCGAAAGTGCCTTCCATGGTATGTATCTATTTTGCCTTCGGTTGATGCCTTGGTTTCTTCTTTCCTTTGCTTCTAAATTTGCCATCTTTTTCCAGAACTGGATGGAAAAATTGGCTCTCTGGAGCAAGAGCTGGAGATAGCCAAAGCGGCGGTCAGTCAGGGCGTGGAGGCGCTAGCCCAGTCCCTTGAGGAGCAATGTGCTCTCAAAGGAGAGCTCGACTAGATTCATAATGTCGCATAGGTGGTCGTCTCAGAGGTGTTTGGATCAGGACCCAACACCAGTATGCCCACCATCTAGCTGGTGGAGGTCCCGAATGAAGTTTGGGCACTCATCTCCGATGGCATGTTCTACGGGACGTCGGGGGTGTTGACCTCAGTGGTGACCCACCACCCCTGATCTAGACTTCACGGCCATCTATAGAAGATACGCTGACGGGTGGAGCATAGATGAAATCCATGCGCTAGGGGGAGAGTTTGGTGCTATACGCATAGATGGTCGCCGAGTAGGTCACCAGTGCAGTGGGTGATGTAGGCTCGCCTTTCGAGCATGGCTGAAGAAGTGCGTCGAGAAGATGTCGTCCAACCTATAAAGGGAGTGGGGACCTGGTCGGAGGTGAGCATCATCCTGCCCCCAATAGAGCCGAATGTCATCTCGACCGGGAGCGAGCTGCCTTCGTCCTCGTCGACTGTGCCATCAGCCGATGCCGCCGGATGGCCATAATAGAGTTTAGAGTAGAAATAGTCGGTAGATGTAAAGGACGAGTTTGTGGGGAAGCCCCTGTATGAATAGTTTTACACTTGTGACTATTTTGAGTTCGTTTTTTTGATGAAATCACTCATGAGGGGAAGCTTGTCCCATCCGCCCTTGTTTTTACCCTAGCGTAGCTTTATTTTTTATCCTTTCTTTTTCGCACCTTCCCGTTGACCCGTTGGCTGCAACTTTAAGAACCTAGGCACACGAATTATGCTAAACTACTTTTGCTTAATTGAATAATTCCACTGGTTAAGACAAAGGAACCCATTTTGTTCATTTTATTCTAGGTTTTTTTTGTTTCTTTACAATTTCACTACTAATGTGTTAGTTTTTTCTTCAAATTCTTTTCAGAAACTGACTCTAGTTTCTGCTCATTCTATGCGTTTGCATGTAATAAGTAATAGAAGAAAATGACCAAACCAAGTATGAGCGGGACAGGGACAAGAATGTTAAGGAAATTCAGGATGTTTTTAAATATTTGGGTATTTGAATCTTAACAGAAGAGATTAGAGGTTCTATGCTAAAACAGCCCGAGGGCAAAGGGAAGAAACTACTATCTGATAATCATGATTCTGATAATGATTATGATCCATCATCTAATATTGATAACCAATCTCACACTGATGATTCTGATGAGGTGAGATGCATTACTAGGCAATTGACAAGTTTATGGTCTGTCTATTTCAATCATATTCTTCAGTGCAGTTCATTGATCTACTTGACACTTATTTCATAATTAATAAGATACATTTTCTCTTGTCAGGAAAGTCCAATGGTGCCAGGAACTCGCTCAAAGAAGCAAAAGTTGGCAACAAAAGTGGCTGCCAACCAGGAGCCACCGCGCACGCCAACCAGATTGACTAGGCAAAGTGCAGCCATGCCTTCGCCTGGTGGCCGTCCACCACCTAAAATAAGACATCCCTTGCCTCCTAAGTACACTTCCAAAGCCAACCCTAAACCTCCACCTATTTCTAGTACCAACCAACTGCAAGCCTAGCTCACTACAAGCAGCAGCCAGACCAACCAAACTACAAGCACAGTGCCTACTCATCCAATAATCACTAGGACCGGTCTAGCCATGTCTTCACCTCTTCCAAACATAGTGCCTAGTCCTCGTAAGTTCACTAGGCAAACTGCAGCCAAGCCTATGGCTGGTGCAAACCCTACGTATCATCCTAGTGTCTCCACTGCTATCTTGTCTCATCAACCTACTCCCAATGATGCAGCCATGTCTACGGCTGGTGCAGCCATATCTTCACCTCTTCCAAACACAGTGCCTAGTCCTCCTAGGCAAACTGCAGCAAGGTCTACGCCTAGTCCAAACCCTGGTACCTTGTCTCGTGAACCTACTCCCACAACTAGTGTAAACCAAGTGCTGGAAACCTCGCCAGGTGCATAGAGTTCTAGGCAAAGCAATGACCTCAATGAGTCAGTTGAACAATTTGGGGCTGCTACTTCAGAGGGTCATACATATGAAGGAGAACGAGTTGGTGACTTGGTTCCAGGTAAACAATACGTGTTTCCAAACATTATTTTCTCCATTTCAGTATGATCCTTTGTTACTGCTATGGCAACACATGTTGCTTATTATTTGCCAATGCAGTGCGCCGAAAGGAAGTCTGCAAGAAAACCATGGGTCATGGATTAGAGAAGATGCTAAATAGAGGAAAGAAGCTGGCTATCCAAGTGGTTGAAGGGAAGAAAAGACCTGATGTACCACTTCAGGCAGCAAAGCTAGCATCAGAAACTGGTGTGCTCCTTAGAGACAACTTGCCTATCTTCCCATCCTAGAAGGATTATAACGATGAGGCGAGGCAACAAGAAGTCAAAAAAGTGCTTCAGAAAGTGGCGATGAGATATCTAATTCACTCCAAGTACTTCCCTGCATTAGTCTAATCCCATGTGAAAATTGTGTCTACTAAATCATTTGTGTGCCTGCAGTCTAGGTTGGATGTGGACGTTAAGAACGAGGGACCAAGCCTTGATGCATGCACTGATATCATTAAGAGGGGAGTAAGGCAGATGAGGTATCACCTAAAAAGGAAGTACTTCGATGAGTCACTGTTAAGAGAACAGTTGTTGGCCAAAGAACCTCCACCAAAGATGAAGAAAGAGGAATGGATCAAACTAGTGGAGTATTGGTGTGACCCAAAGAATCAGGTCCATGACCAGCATCAGCTGCTTTTGTTAATATGGAATGCAAACTATGCATGTCAATGTAAACTTCGTATTGCATTTGTGGTGCAGGAGAGATGTGCTAAGAATAAAGTCAACCGAGGCCAAGTGCAGCTACACCAAAGGACTGGATCTAGGTCCTATATTGCCCATCGGTACAGCCTGGTAAGCATACTATTGCTTCTTCCACTGAAATGTGAAAGGTTTTGGAGGCAAACCTGATTGCCTGATGAATGGCTTGAACCTTTTCGTTACTGTGCAATGCAAACTATATGTACATGTTTGCTTGAAAGTTCGCTACAAAGCTGGCATTGTGTTTTCTGTATAATTAGCAAGAAAGATGGGTCAATTTTAACAGAGTACTTACCATGTGCTTGGTTTGTGTCAAGTTATCACATGTTGTTTGATTTCTTAGAATATACAAAAACCAATCTTATGTCTAGTGATTTCTAGCACAATAATTGGCATCTAGCTATTGTCATGTGTTCCTAGTTCCTAGTTCAGATTTCAGTAAAACCAATCTTGCTGCTAAGTGTTCCTAGTTTAGATTTCATGGTCACACAAATAATTTTAGTGGCACCTCATAGTTAAGAATTCAGAGTTCACCCTCTCTTTAGCTTCATTGTAATCCAAGTTTTTTAAATGTTGCAGAGGGCTAAGTACAACGACATGGAACCTGATGTTGTTGATTTCTTTGGTGAATGCATGAATAGTCCCCAAAGTGGTCGAACTCCTCTTGCCAATGAAATATATGTAAGTTACAAAATGATAGGATACATCTACTGTACTCAATTACATGCCTGGTTGAACACCGTTCTATGGACTTCTTATTTACTACATTCAATTTTTGTAGGCACAAATGGTGGCAGAGAAGGAAAGAGAGCCAGAAGAAGGAGAAGCACAAAAGTCGCCCTCTAAGATTGTTGCTGACAGTCTCAGCCAGATTAGCCGTTCATCCACCTTTCTTCCCAACACTGGTGTCCCTCGACCATCGAAGACTGGCCGTGCCTCATCGATAGCAGCACAAGCACGCATGCAAGCTGAGTTTGAGGCAAGACTCCAAGCTAAAAGAGATGAAGCTGCTAGGAAGCAGGAAGAATTGCAAGAACAGCTTCAAGCTCAGCAGGCCGCACTTCAAGAAAACTAGAGTTTGCTGCGCCAGACCCAAGAGGAAGTGAAGGGGATGCATACCAAGTTTGAGAGACTAATGCACTGCTGCGAGCTGTCCTAAAACTTCAGAAAGATTGAGGTAGGTTTGAAGCAGTTTCTGTGGATGGGGCTTTTGTCTAAGTTATTGCTACCTTGCTACAACTTGATCCGTGGTTGGAACTTTGTCAGTACTTGGTGCTTTATGCTTGTATGGTGGAACTTCTGTGGTTTAGTTGTGGTGGAACTATGTGGTGGATCTGTGATGGAACTATGTGGTTGCTACTGTGTTTGGAACCAGTGGAATATATGTGTATGCACTTCTGTGAATTGTGTATGATTACTGCCTTCTGATGTCAAGCCTGGCGATGATGGCTGGGCTGATATATATATATATCTATGTGTATTCTGCTTTGGTTCCATGTGATGAAAGATTTGTATGTCGTCACTGAATATGAATGCCAGCATCGTCATGAATGCCATGGCTAATTGTGACGCCATATAGTTGTCTCAAAACATGGCCTACAACCATACCAAACAAGACGAAACATCAGTGTCATATAATCTACATAAACATAACATGACATGAGAGGGACGTCACAAAAAGTCATCCAAACCTGACTCCCAACCCGCAATTTGTGACGACAGTTGCAAAATGTGACGCGTTGACCAACTATTATGTGACGGTTTCTACCAGCATAAAAGGGAACAATTTTGTGACGACATTTGGTAACCGTCACAAAAGGTCAGACAATTTGTGATGGTTGCTTATGAAATCGTCACGCGGTACATTATGTGACAGTCGTTATATGATGACCGACGTGACACGTGATTTTCGTCATAAGCTGCTTTATATGACAATTTTTTGACTTAACGTGACAAATGGTGTTTGTCATACAAGCCCAGATTTTTTGTAGTGATAAGAAGGGGGTGGTAAAGGTCCGGTCGGACTCTGAACTGAAAAGCTGAGAGTGACAGGGAGCTCTAACGTGCGCTAAGTATTGGAGTGTATGCTCTGTGTAAGTTTTGAGTTCTAGAGCTGTTGAGGTTCGAATGAATGCTAGAGAGAACGTCCTCTAGAGAGGAGAGAGCACATCCCCTTTTATAGTTTGAAGGGGATGGCCTTACAAGTCAGAGAAAGAGAGAATAGATACGTGTGCTACCTAGTCTTGTTGCCCACGCTATCGGGTACGAGACGATCATTGGTGCCCACAATATTATTCATGTCTAGATGCATGTGGTAGGCTTTATCGTGTTCGCCTGGTATGGCAAATGTCGGTGCCTACAATACTGTAAGGCAAATGTCGGTGCCCACAACTCTGTTCGGGTTCTGACATGTCTAGAAGGTTGCATTGTGCCTATCTGGCATGGCCTAGTGGCACCGTCCTGCAGGTGTGTAGGGTATGGTAGGGTATGGTCCTCAGTATTGCGTTTTGACTTTGAGCACCTTACCTTATCTGCTTTGCCTGATCCCTGTGCCCTCACTGAGCAGGCGTCCCAGTTGGTCGTTCCCAGTCGACCCTGACCGTGTCGGTTGGGGAAGAGTTGCAAGCAGAGGTTCGGCGTATCCCTGGTTAGAAAAAAGGTCAGAGTCAGACTATGTCCCCTCCTTGGCTAGACCTTCCATTCAGAGACTAGATCAGTTCTCCCGGCCGATCGTTAGGTAACTAGGCTAGCCCGAGAGGCACGCGTTGTTGCTACGCCGTCTGTTGGGCTGAGTTTTTGCTGGGAAGCAGGGCCCATTGGGGAACCTAGGTTTATGAACTAGACAAGAGCCCCTGAACCCTTTTGGGACTTCTGTAAAGTCATGAAGGGGTTGTTTACACTTGTTTTACGAGCGCACCTAGTGGGTGTAAGATCATGAGTCATCGTCGAGCGAGACAGAGCACCAACCCGGGCGTCGGGTGCGGCCAAAGGGTTGGGTGAGACAGAGCACCAACTTGAAGTGTTGGGCATGGCCAAGGGGTTGGGCGAGACGGAGTGCCAACCTAAATGTTAGGCACGGCCAAGTGGTTGGGCAAAATGGAGTCGCCAACCCAAGTGTCAGGCGCGGTCGAGGGGTTGGGCGAGATGGAGCGCCAACCTAAAGTGTCAGGTGCTAACCCAAATGTCAGGCGTGGCCAAGGGGTCGGGCAAGATAGAGTCGCCAACCCAAGCATCGGGCATGGCCGAGGGGTTGGGCGAGACAGAGCGCCAACCTACGCGTTGGGCAGTGGCTGATGGTTCGGGTGAGATGGAGTCGCCAACCCAAGTGTCGGGCGTGGGCGAGGGGTTGGGTAAGACAGAGCGCCAACCTAGGCATCGGGCGTGGCTGAGGGGTCGGGCGAGATGGAGTCACCAACCCAAGTGTTAGGCATGGCCACAGGGTCAGGCGAGATGGAGTCACCAACCCAAGCGTCGGGGGCGGCCGAGGGGTCAGGCGAGATGGAGCGCCAACCCAAGTGTCGGGCGCAGCTGAGGGTCGGGCGAGATAGAGCGCCAACCCTAGTGTCGGGTGCCAACCCAAGTGTCGGGCATGGCCGAGGGGTCGAATGAGATGGAGGGCCAACCCAAGTGTTGGGCATGGCCGAGGGGTTGGTCTAGTTTTGTGCACTACCACATCCAGTAGTTTCTACATCCGGAGGGGTTGAGCTAACATCGCTTCCCTCGATGGCTCGAGTGATGCACTCGGTGAGCTTAATAATGAGTACGTCTGAGTGGAATCTGGGTCCATTGTTCCATAACAGGGTTGGCATAGCCCCCATGTGGCATTTCACTGCTCCTTAAACCACCTCCTGATAGATGCCTAAGCCATTTCAAAGACCAACTCAGGTGACCCACTGGCCTCCCCTCGATGGATATTCTATGGGCATGGCTTGAGTTTAGGATCGAACGAGAAGGTTGAGATGACCCTATCCGCTTCTGAGCAGACCAAGCAAGGGCCGCTAGGGCTCATCTACGTTTTCTCCCCTAGCTCTATTTGACATGAGGCGGCCTCGAGCCCTTCGCGGGCTAGCCTTCGAACCTTGGTTGGTCGTCGCTCATATCGAATGAGGCGATTGTCGCTTTGTGATGCAACATGAAGCGTTGTGATGCAACAACAGCATATGCAATGCTTGGATGTATGGGATGAATGTATGAATGCATGCATGAGAATGGATGAATGATTATGGACTAGAAAACAAAAAAGGGTTTGGTATGGTTACCTCGATGGCTCGAGTGACGGGTCTGGGGAGCTCCTATCGGATATGTCCAAATGGGATCCGTGTCCATCATTCGTGATAGGGTTGGTATAACCTACATGAGGCATCCCGCTGCTCCTTACCTATCTCTCGGTAGCCGCCCGAGCTATCCAATCGACTTGGGTGACCTGTTGGTCTCTCCTCGATGGAGATTCCATTGGTGGGCCCTTCCAAATCCTTCCTAGGAAGGTAGAGGATCGTTTGCTTGCAGTTGTGCCTTATTTCTCATGCCTGGGTTGTGGTAGTGGTGGGCCCTACCTAGGCCATGTCCCAATAATCGGGCAACATTTCACCAGGCAAGGGTGCGTCCCATCAGTCAGGGCCACTGTCCCGCCGCATGCTTTTTTGCATTAAATAGGGGCAAAGGGAGAGGTTTTTCCTCCCATTCTTTCACCTTCCTTCAACCGCCACCATTCCTCCTTCCTCCCTTTCACCAAATCTATTTGTGTGCCATGGTGGTTTCTAGGAGAGAGGAGAGTAGAGCAAGGAAGAAGACTCATAGATTCATTCGTGAATCCAAGGCGCTGATGTCGAACTAGAGGCCTTCCAACATGGATGAGGAGGTACTAGGCCTGCCTTCACTGAGAAGGGGATGCTCCCATCGAAGAAGGTGGCACATTAGGAGGGCTCCTGCGCTAGGGGGAAATTGTTCCACAACCCTAGGCCAACTGAGGTCATCTCCTTCCTCGCCTTCCACTGAGCACGGTCTTGGGTATCCCATGCACTGGTTACTGCGCGTCCTCCTCAATGAGTGGGGCCTAGAGCTACAACACCTCAACCTGACTGGGGCGCTACACATCGGCTGGCTTCGTCACCATCTATGAGGCCTTTCTCGGAATGGAGCCGCACATGGACATCTTCTGCTAGATCTTTAGTGGGCAAGCCTTGTCCGAGGGGAGGCCGCCTAGAACCACGCCTGGTTGGGGATTCGCCTTGCAGAAGAAACTAAAGCCATCGGTCCCCTACCCTGCATACTCCCCCTATGACTCCAACTAGGGGTGGCATGGTGAGTGGTTCTACATTAGGAACCCGGTAGGAAGCGCCATTCCTGATGTTCACAGGAAGAAGGCCGGAGAGGAGGGAAAGCTAGGTCGTGGGGCCCCACCGGTCGGTAGAACAAGCTGGAGGTTATCGAGATAGAGCTTTAGAGGCTTGTGCAGCATGGCCTCGATGGGTTGTGGGTCTTCCACACCTTCTTCCACTGTCGGGTCGCCCTGTTAGTGGAGAGAAGGCGGCCAATGTGGGAGTACTCTGGCCCTGATGGATCTCGATCGCAAGTCGCCAGAGGAGTTGCCAAAGGATGAGTCTAGAGTCGAACTCGATCGGGTGCTGCAACTGAGGGATAAAGACTCCCTCAAAGGAATGCCCGGACCCCTTCACTGCCGCAAAGCTGTCCAATCTGGTATGCCCCCTTTTCCCGTGACCTTATCCTCCTTGTTTTGATGTTTTGATTGATTTCGAGTTTGTCCATTTTGAAGGGACTCTCGGGCTATAAAATCTAGCCAGCATCTTTTGAGGGGGCCAGAGGGCATGGCTCGGCAAGCTGCCTAGAGGGAGGTGATGCTTGCCAAGAAGACAAAGAAAGCCAAGAAGGCCCAGAGGAGGTTCAAAAAGGAGAAGGAGATCAGCCATTGGGTCCAGGGGGGGGGGGGTGAGAGCCAGAGCAACGTGGAGGCAGAGCTCGAGTCAGAGGAGCCCATGGAGATGGGTGGCGACGCTGAGTGCCTCCAAGGACGAAGGAGACTAGGGCGCTATCGTGAACATGGTGGAGCACCGTGAGCCTGCGGCCACATCCGTCGGTGGTAGGCATGATATGGAGATGCATGGCGATGTTCCTAAGTCAAGGAAGCACACCACGAGTGAAGACACCACCGTCGAACAAGGTGCGAAGTAGGCGTGGTTGCCGTGCCCTTTGGAATCATCGTTGGCCCCATGCCCTCCTGCTCTGAGTGTGGTGGAGCATGCCAATCAGTCGGGGGGACATGATCATTCCCCTGCATCTTTGGGGTCGGCATGCGTGCACGACCCCTAATGGGGAGATGCTTCGTCAGTTACTCCAGTGGTTTTGGTACAAGCTTGCGATCATGGCCATTCGCGAGCCGAGTAGGAACCAGCTGGGTTGGCTCCTCCCTCGGTTGATATGAGGGGGCGTGGGTCATGACCCATGAGCGGTCTTCATCCAGTCGACTCATCATCAGCTAGTCGGGGCTTTAGGGCTCTACTGCTTTTATCTAGGTAAGCATTCATGCTCCCTCCTGTCTTCATAGTAGAGTTTTTGAGTGTGACTAACCCGTGCTTATTTGATAGCAGCTAGGGCTAGTGGGACTAGTAGTCTCCCTACCTCCCATGTGAGAAGAGTGGAGACCCAGCCTATAGCGGGTCACTGGCGAGTGGCAGAGGAAGCATGCTGGCTGCGGCACAACCTTCCCTACTAGGGGTTGTCTTCCTGGCCAATTGTGAGTGCAACGGCAGCGGCAAGCGGTGGTGATGGCGACGATCCTCATGGTGATAGCGGAGGTTGGGTTGGAGGTGCCCCTCACAATCCCTCCCCAACAGCTGCGGAGGAGGAGAGGAGGGAAACCGGGCTCCCTGCCTTGCCTTGCGGAGGAGCACACAGTTCGCCCTCCTAGTTAGAGCTGGAGGGTTCAGGAGGAGATGCAGCTAGGCCAAAGGTAGAACATCTACCGATGAGCCGTGGAGTCTAGGTGGTGGAGATCCCCTTCTTTGGTGAGGAAAACACTAGGGTGGAGCCATCGGCCATCCCGCTGTCCCAGGAGCTGGTGATGATCCGGTCGTCGCATGATATTGCGATGGCTAGATCTTCCAGCTGGTCAGGGGTGACCCACAAGCTGGTGTGGCCTTGCCCCGGTGAGCCAGGAAAGGCTCGGTTCGTCCTTTGTGACAAGGAGGAGGCAAAGCTCTAGCATCTGCTCAGGGAGAGAGGACTATTGATGGAGTCCGATCTCGCCCTTACAAAGGCAAGGCTCAAGGAGGCCTTGGAGAGGGTTGAGCCCATCCATTAGGCGGTGATAGTCAACCTGCCACGTGTTGCAGAGGTAAGTTATCTGCATTTTTGGTGTTATCCTTGACTCCTTGGCCTTTCAATGGTTGTCTTAGCATGCCTGCTTCTTGTCTCACAAGATCTGGAGATGATGTTGATCCATAAGTCTTGATTTCTTTGGGAGGAGCATGGTCGGATGGAGCAGGAAGCAACAACATCGCAGTGGGTTGATGAGCTCAGGCACCAGCTGGAATCCACCCATTGTGAGTCCCAAGACCGGACGGCCAAGGCAATGGGAGCATGGGCTGCGGAACTACGTGTGATTGAGCGGGCGACTGCTGCCGAGCAGGAACTCAACATGGCAAAGGTCCACTTGGCGGAGACTGAGGCGGTGCTTTAGTAGTCCTTGTAGGCTCTAGAGATGGAGTGAAAGGGCTAGTCGGATGCTAAACAAGAAGTGGTCATGCTCCGGGGGTAGGTGCTCGAGGCAGAGGAGTCAAATGCTCGATTGCTCGAGAGGGTGACCCGGCAAGAGGAAGGACTCTCCATCCTCGAAAGTGCCTTCCATGGTATGTATCTATTTTGCCTTCGGTTGATGCCTTGGTTTCTTCTTTCCTTTGCTTCTAAATTTGCCATCTTTTTCCAGAACTGGATGGAAAAATTGGCTCTCTGGAGCAAGAGCTGGAGATAGCCAAAGCGGCGGTCAGTCAGGGCGTGGAGGCGCTAGCCCAGTCCCTTGAGGAGCAATGTGCTCTCAAAGGAGAGCTCGACTAGATTCATAATGTCGCATAGGTGGTCGTCTCAGAGGTGTTTGGATCAGGACCCAACACCAGTATGCCCACCATCTAGCTGGTGGAGGTCCCGAATGAAGTTTGGGGCACTCATCTCCGATGGCATGTTCTACGGGACGTCGGGGGTGTTGACCTCAGTGGTGACCCACCACCCCTGATCTAGACTTCACGGCCATCTATAGAAGATACGCTGACGGGTGGAGCATAGATGAAATCCATGCGCTAGGGGAGAGTTTGGTGCTATACGCATAGATGGTCGCCGAGTAGGTCACCAGTGCAGTGGGTGATGTAGGCTCGCCTTTCGAGCATGGCTGAAGAAGTGCGTCGAGAAGATGTCGTCCAACCTATAAAGGGAGTGGGGACCTGGTCGGAGGTGAGCATCATCCTGCCCCCAATAGAGCCGAATGTCATCTCGACCGGGAGCGAGCTGCCTTCGTCCTCGTCGACTGTGCCATCAGCCGATGCCGCCGGATGGCCATAATAGAGTTTAGAGTAGAAATAGTCGGTAGATGTAAAGGACGAGTTTGTGGGGAAGCCCCTGTATGAATAGTTTTACACTTGTGACTATTTTGAGTTCGTTTTTGTGATGAAATCACTCAGTGAGGGGAAGCTTGTCCCATCCGCCCTTGTTTTTACCCTAGCGTAGCTTTATTTTTTATCCTTTCTTTTTCGCACCTTACCAGTTGACCCTGTTGGCTGCAACTTTAAGAACCTTGGCACAAAGCCGCAAGGCTCAGCTGCTCGTAACCGTAGGTCATAGTGGGGTGTGATCGGTCGGGAGTTTAAAACACAAGTTATGTTGGGTAATCAAAGGAACGGAATGCCCTTTCGCTCGGGTGACACCCTTTCATTTGGGCGAAAAGTTTTACTATGTGATAGTAAAGAAAAAAAGGGGGGTATCGCACCCTCGTGGAGACCCCAAGTGACCCAGGCCGAGAGTGCTTGGGCTAGGGTGCTGTAGGAGCAAACATTGAATGGAAAGAAAATGGTAAGACCGAGTTTTAGGGGAAGAAATGACATAACTGTTCGATGATCCATGTGTTGGTGAGAACGTTGTTGTTGTCGTCCTTCAGCCGGTAGGCACCCGGTCGGATCACCTCGGTCACCAGTGTAGGATCCTTCCCATGGTGGAGAGAGTTTTTGTTTCTCCTTGGTCGACTGGATTCTCCGGAGCACGAGATCACCTGACCTTAAGGATCCTCCCCTTGATTTTTCTTTCATGGTACCCATGGAGAGTTTGCTGGTAGCGAAGTGGAGCGGATGACTAGTCCTCTCACAAGCCTCATCGAGTAGGTCGACCACAGTCCTATGGAGCCTCCACGGCTCAGTCTCGGTCGAAGGCCTTTACTCTTGGGGCACCAGTGGTCGAGGTTAGAGGGCAACACTGCTTTAGCCTCGTAGGCCAGGAAGAAAGGATGTGAACCACGTGGATCAGGTTCAGGGTTGTTCTCAGGCTCTAGAGGATTGCTGGGACCTTTGCATCCCATCGCCTGGCATACTTATTGAGTCGATCGAAGATGCGGGGCTTGAGTCCTTGGAGGATCATGCCATTGGCCCGCTCGACCTGACCATTAGTACATGGATGTCCGACTGAGGCCTAGCCAGTCCTAATGCCGTATCCATCATAGAAGTCCTAGAACTTTTTCCTGGTGAAGTTTGTTCCATGGTCGGTGATGATACAGTTAGGAACACCAAACCGATAGATGATGTCAAGGAAGAACTTGACCACCTCTTCCAAGTGGATATTGGTGATGGGTTTCGCCTCTATCCACTTGGTAAACTTGTCCACCACTATGACCAGGTGAGTGAAGCTACCCAGGGCCTTTTTGAGGGGCCGACCATGTCGAGGCCCTAGACCTTGAATGGCCAGGTGATGGGGACAGTTTGAAGCTCCTACGCCTGGCAAATGAGTTTGCTGAGCATAGAACTGGCATCCCTCACACCTGTGGATGACCTCCTCTACATCTCGTAGTGCGGTGGGCCAGTAAAAACCTTGATGGAAGGCTTTACCACCCAGCAACCTTAGGTCCACGTGGTGTCCACAGATTCTGGCATGGATTTCGAGAAGAAGCCTGTTTACCTTGGTCGGTCGGGATGCACCTCATCAGTACTCCCGATGGGCTCTGTTTGTAAAGTTTGTCGCCAATGGCGATGAACGTCTTGGTGCATCGAGCGATTTGTTGCGCTTCAGTCCTTTCTAGTGGGAGAACCTCCTCGAGGAGGTAGGTGAGCAGTGGTGCTCTCTAGCCGACTAGATCCAGCGCCATTATGGCGATGCCTGTCAGGCGATATCGCCATGAAGGTGCTCGAGTCGGAGCCGCCAAGCACTTGGTCGCTGTCAGGGCATGTTGGGAGGTTGGAACCCTTGCATGCTAGATTAGTTTTGGAGTGCGTCAGGATTAGGATCCTCTAGAATGTGGGCAGACGGCTCGTGGAGATCGTTGATGAAGACCCCATCTGGAGATGGCACCCGCCTGGCAACAAATTTTGTGATGAAATCGGCGGCATCATTGTCCTTTTGGGGGACATGATGTAGTTCGATCCCTTGGAATTTGTCCTCAAGCTTGCTCACCTCCTGGCAATATGCTTCCATGAGAGGGCTCTTGTAGGAGGACTCCTTCATGACCTGGTCAATAACTAACTCTGAGTCATCACGAACGTACAGTCGCATAGCGCCGAGCTCGATGGCAATGCGCAGTCCGTTGATGAGGGCCTTGTACTCCGCGGTGTTGTTTGAGGCTGAAAATGGAGACAGATCGCATAGTAGAGCCTGCTCCCATCCAGGGAGATTAGAACCACTCTAGCCCCTGAGCCGAGTGCCATGACTGACCCATCGAAGTACATCATCCAGTACTCGTGGGTGACGTCTGGGGTCAGGAGCTGGACCTCTATCCATTCGGCGAGAGCCTACGACTTAATAGCAGTGTGGGGGATATACCTAATGTTGTGACCCATGAGCTTGAGTGCCCACTTGGAGATCCATCCTATGGTGTCATGGTTGCGGATGATGTCTTCCAGTGGGTATGAAGTGAAGACCATGACTTCATGTTTGGTGAAGTAGTGCAGGAGCTTCTGGGTCAGCCATCAGCACAGTGTATAGAAGCTTTTGAACCTAGAGGTATTGAACCTTGGCAGTCAGTGAGTACCTCACCAACTGAAATATACTGGTCGTTGGACCTTCTAGGGGTGTCCCAGCTCCTCCCTTTTGATGACTAGGGCGGACGCTCACCACATGGTTGTTTGCCGTGATGTAAAGGAGGAGGGGTTCTCCCAGTTCAGGAGCGACAAGGATTAGGACCGATGTTAGTGATGCTTTGAGGCTTTCCAAAGCCTGCTGTGCCTCCTCTATCTAGACAAATGTGTCTATCTTCTTGAGAAGTTTGTAGAGAGGCATCCCCCACTTGCCTAGTCAGGAGATGAACCTGGATCATGGTGGCCAAATAATTGGTGAGCCTCTGTACACCCTTGATGTTGCGTATAGGGTCCATGATGGAGATGGCCATGATTTTATCGGGGTTGGCTTCGATGCCCCGCTCGAACATGATGTATTCGAGCAGCTTCCCCTTCGAGACCCCAAAAATACATTTTTTTGGGATTCAATTTGACGCTGAACCTTCGGAGGTTCGCGAATGTTACTGCCAAGTTTGCTGATCAGGGTCGCTAGCTTGAGCCGTTTTGACCACTAAGTCATCTACATAGATAGCAATTGTTGGTTTCGGCCGCTCGACTTGGTTAGGCTGGTCGGGCGAGTCGATTTGGTTGATGAAGCATCGCTGTATATACCATTGATTGGTGGCGCCAGCATTCTTTAGACCAGAAGGCATGGTTAGTAATAGTACTGAACCATACGGGGTGATGAATGAAGTTGTGACCTGGTCAGACTCTTTCATCGCTGATCTAGGTGGTAGCCAAAGTAGGCAACCAAAAAGGAGAGAATTTCACATCCTAAGGTGGAATCGATTATCTGGTCTACGTGTGGCAAAGAAAATGGTCCTTTGGGCACACCTTGTTATGGCCAGTATAATCAACACCCATTCTCCATTTCTCGGTCTTCTTTTTTCATAAGAACAGGATTGGCCAGCCAGTCAGAGTGGTATACCTCTTTGATGAAACCGGCTGCCAGGAGTTTGGCAATCTCCTCGCCTATGGCCCTATGCCTCTTGTCATCAAAGCGATGTAGGCATTGCTTGGTGGGCTTTGAGCCTAGGATGAGGCATAATGCATGCTCGGCGACCTCCCTTGGTATGACCGGCATGTCAGAAGGTTTCCACGCGAAGACATCACGGTTGGCACATAGAAAGTCCATGAGCTCACTTTCCTATTTGGCCAGGATCTTGGTCCTGATCCGCACTGTCTTGGTTGGGTCGGTGGGGTCGATCCCCACCATCTTGCTTTCCTCGGTTGGGTGGAAGGCACTCAATGAGGTTAGCTCATTGCAGTCTGGGACTGCCAAAGTCGATGAATTCCCAAGCTCCGGGAGCTCGGCAGAGTTGATAACGGTACTGGCAAGCTCATAATGCTCGCAGTCGCATGTGTAGGCATGCGAAAAGGTGCTACCCACAGTGATGACACCATTCGATCTCGGCATCTTCAACTTGAGGTAGGTGTAGTTGGGGATCACCATGAACTTAGCATAGCATGGTCGCCCCAAGATGGCGTGGTAGGACCCTAGAAAGTCCACCACCTCGAAGGTGAGGACCTCCAAGTGGAAGTTGGCTCGGTCGCCAAATGTGACAGGTAGGTCGATCTGCCCGAGTGGGTATGCCTACGTCCCTGGGATCATGTCGTGGAAGGGAGACCTCACTGGGCGAAGCTCTGACCGGGGGATGCGCATGGCGTCGACTGTGTCAATGTAGAGAATGTTGAGGCCGCTGCCTCCGTCCATCAACACCTTGGTGAGGTGCTTCTTGCGGATGATGGGGTCAACGACTGAGCGGGTAGTGACCTGGTCAGGAGAATGTGGGAAGGATGGTCTCTCTAATCGAAAGTGATCGGAGAGTCTAACTAGCTAAGGAAAGAGGGGACGGCCATCTCAGCGGCACATGCCTCTCTATAGCATACCTTGTGCTAGCACTTGGAGTGGATGGCATCAGATCCCCCAAAGATCATGAGGCATTCCTCGGGGTCAGGGAAGCCATCGTCATCCCTGCCCGCCACACCTCCTTTGTGGGCCACCGCCTCCTTGCCTTTCCCTTCCTTTGGCTTGCCGTCCTACCATAGAAAGTGCTTGAGGAGCTCGCAGTCCTTGTAGAGGTGCTTGATGGGGCAATCCTTGTAGAGGTCCTTGTAGAGGTGCTTGAGGACTCTCCATGACCTTATCAAAGTGGTCGGGCTAGCCCTGCTAGGGCTGCTTGCTTGCACGATCAACTGCGGCGACCAAGGCTAGGTTGGTCGGTCGGCACCGATCCTTCTTGCTCTTCTTCCCCTTTTGTGTAGAGGGGCTCTTGCCTTGGTCCTCACGCTTGGCCTTGCCCCTATCTCGACCACCGCTGAAGACCACCCCAACCGCCTCCTCACCAGAGGCATGGTTCATGGCGATGTCGAGCAGGTCACGGGTGGTATGGGGCTTCACATAGCTGAGCTTGAGGATCAAGGACTTGCAGGTTGTCCTAGAGAGGAACACGCTAATGACATATGTGTCGATGACATCAGGAAGGGAGTTGCACTGCTTTGAGAATCTATGGATGTAATCCTGTAGGGACTCATGGGGCTCCTGCTAGTAGCTCTTGAGGTCCCAAGAATTCCTAGGATAGACATATGTCCCATAGAAATTTCCGATGAAGACCTTCTTGAGATCCACCAGTTGTGGATGCTGTCGGGCGAGAGGAATTCGAGCCATGCTTGAACATGCTCAGACATGCTGATGGGGAGATACTAAATGATGAAGTGGTCATCATCCACTCCTCTGCCTCAGGTAGGCGAGCCAGAAGTCTTCGAGCCATATACCGGGGTTCGTTTCCCCGGTGTACCTAGCGATGTTGGTGGGTGGTCGGAAGCGCTATGAGAACGATGCTCTCTGGATGTGACGACCAAAGGCCCATTTGGTTAGCCACCATGCCTGAGGTGCGTGTCCCCTGCACTCCTCGATGGTCAGGTCGGGGCCTATATCACCTGCTCTCGCCGCCACTCGATAGGCGTCATCATCGTGTCGGGCATGGCGTCGATTATAGATGACGCTACGAGCGTCACGGTTTGGCCTAAGGCACTCGCTCATAGGTGATCGGTGTGGAGCAGGCACCGGGTCGAGCTATGGGGCTACCACGGTCTCCTACCCCATCCTTGGCAATAGTAGTGGTGAGTGGACAGAGCGATTTGACTAGTGCGGCCCTTGTCGTCCGCTTGAGCAAGAGGCTGTGAGCTGGTGTCGCAACGTGGAGCTCTCTACCTATTGAACGGCGGTGGTCTCCACTAGCAGTCCGAAATGTTCTAGTGCATTACTTGCTCCTGGGGGTTGGCCGGCTCAGGGGAGGCCACGTAGAAGCATCGCCGTAGTAGCAATGTTCTTGCCAGCTCGAGTGAACTGAGGGGGGTGATTCCCTCCATCCAGGATGTTGCACTAGACTTGTTGGGCATGACCCCGGGCGCCGCTCTCCGGGTTATGCACATGTGGCATAGCATGCTGCGTTGAGCGCACCAGCTGGCTTTGCCACCTTTGTCGTAACTCCTCGTCGTGCTTCTACGCACGTGCGAGGGCCTCCGTATGAGGTTCTAGAGGGGTGTGAGTCTATAGAGACTCTGCTTACCATCAGTGGCAGTCCTAAAGCATCCACCATTGCACACTCCCAGGATAGAGGGTAGCCAGGTGCCAGCGATGTCGCCAATGCTTGGAGCCGTCACTATCGACCTCGTCATCCATGAGGTCATGAAAGGTGGTGGGAGTGTAGCCCGCCATTCCCACGAATTTGGATGTGAGAGGGGGTGGCGTCAGCATCCTTCAGAGCCCTCTGAGCGTATGCGTCCATAGGGGACGCGAAGCCATAGGGGAACTGGTCACACAACGGTCACGGTGGAGACAATGGGGTCCCTCCGAAGAGTCGGCAGAAGGTATTAAATAGCGAGTAAAGAACAACATGTTCGTTACTCACCGTGGAGTTTGAGCCCAGTATGGGTTCAAGATGAAGCATGGGTGTCTTAGCGTTGGGGTCGTCGAGTGGCCTAGGGCCAGTGGAGAGCACTCTTCCTCTAGTGGATGCCGGGATGAGCGCCTCTTCATGGACGCGTAGTACACCGAGCCGATCAGCGATGAAGTCTAGACTCCATAAGAAGAAAGTCTAGAGTGGCTAGAAGACGGGAGGAACCCACATCCCAACAGGCGGGAGCATAGGAAACTCCAATGAGCCAAAGCAAATCATATCGCTCGAGCCCGCCATGCCGAAGATGGTGGAAAGGTGGGCCATCCGATGACCAAAAGCGTGAATGCACGGCGTCCTCCCCACAGATGGCGCCAACTGTCGGTGCGAAAAGTGACCAACAAGTAAATATTTGTAGTTTTGCCGTGCGTTGTGATCAGATGTGGCCTAGCACGCAATGACACAGGATTTATACTAGTTCGGGCAACATGCCCTATGTCCAGTTTCTGTTGGTCGGTGACTTTATTCCTGAGCCCAGGTGCTTGAAGTTTGTTGTGGGGTTACAAACGAGTAGGAATAAGAAGGGGGTGTTAAATGTTCGATACGATCTTGGTATGGAACTCTGATGTATGGAACTGTATTTGTGAACTTTATGTAACGTGTGACATGTATGTTAAAACATGTACGATCTTGGTTGTATGTTGGTTGAATCGAGACCCTTCATGGTACTCGACGGACTATCGGGTTTATATGGGCTCAAGTATGACAGTGCGACCGCTTGTGGACTGCTATTGTACTTGTGCTATTATAAATTGGACGGTTCTGCTACACTTAAAAACCATAGGAATCCATCTCAACCTCTACTAACTCTACCCTTGTGTTGTCTTTGTACAAACTAGCTTGAAGAGTACTTCCGCTCCCTATGAAAAATATGATACCCTAAATACTTCCGGGTGATGCTACAACGGTACTTTCATGTGCTTGTGGATTATTTCTATTTGCGTTAAGAAATACCAACACTTTGCTTGCACACATGCTTGCCATTTAGAACCTTTGACAGAAGAAAAATTCAGAATTAAACTCATACTGGATAGATGTGACATACAACCAAAATTAATGTGGCACAAATGAGAATGCCATACAGCAGCCATAGAAATTGTTTGAATCACACATATGGTTCACAACTTTATTACAGAAATCAAAGAGTGAAAAGCAGAACAAGCCTCCGCTATCATAGCCTTTTCCAATGAATTGGTCATACCTCGAGACGACTACTTTATTGGACTCAAATACCAACTTGAATCCATCTCGACATAAGAGGGATCCACTAATGAGGTTCTTCTTTATTGAGGGGGCATACTACACGTTCTTGAGCTGCACGATCTTTCCCAAAGTGAACTTCAGATCGATCGAACCAACACCAAGAACAGTAGCATACGAGCCATTCCCCATCATGATGGTTGAACCTCATGTGACCTAGTAAGATGAAAACATGGAGATATCAGTATAAACATGAATATTGGCTCCTGTATCTATCCACCAATCATTAGATTGACATACAGAAAATATACTAGGTAATAAATTACCATACCCAGATCTGCTAGGATCGCCAATAGTCACGTTGGGATATTTTTGCCCCTACTGATGCTTCTTTCCCTTGTGGTTCTTGCACTTCTTGGTAAAATGTCCAGTCTCACCGCAAAGGGAGCACACAACCTCGTCCATGTTCATCTTCATCTTCTTGAACTGAGTAGTTTGAACAACCTTACTTGTTCTTTCTAGCTTGCTGTATCATGTTAGTGCTAGACTGCCCTTCGGGTGGTCTTGGTAGAGCATCCTTTGCCCGAGCCTTCTCTTCAACATAAAGACCAGCCAATAATTCTTCAACGGAGATTTTTTGTCTTTTATGTTTCAGAGCTATGGCAAAGTTCTGCCATGTGGAAGGCAACTTGGCAATAATGCCACCCGCCACAAACTTATCAGGCAAGATGTGTTCGAGCTGTTCGAGTTCCGTCACAATAAGTTGGAACTCATGAGCCTATTCCACGATAGAATGGTTATCAACCATTTCAAAGTCATGGTATTGCTCCATCACATACAGCTCACGCCCAGCGTCTGAGGCAGAGAACATGTGCTCAAGCGCCTCCCATAGTTCAACAACACTTTTGATGTTCATATAAACATCACACAGCTGGTTAGAGAGAACGCTAAGGACGCATCCAACGAAAATTGTCGTAGGATTGGTAAACTCCTGCGCCTCTTTCCTAGATCCAAGAGGTAGTGCGAAAGGATTACTCATGACCCAAAACACGCCCATAGCCGAGACCCAAAACACTTAAGCTATATATAAAAAAAGGCAGGACTTTAGGCCTTACAAACTGTAAAAATAAGTCAAGTCACATCATCATAACAGGCTGGCTCAAGAACATCTTTTTTTACATCACAAGCACAACAATAATCCAGTGTTATGCGCCCAACCTAAAAGCTGGTTTTTCACTTCACCTCACTGGAGGATCAGTTATCCCAATTAGGGATGAAAATGGTACGGATATTTTCCGACCGTATTCAAAACCGAATCCATTTAGAGGGGTTGAGAAAAGTCCGTATCCGAGTCCGGATATCCAACATCCGATACCGTATTCGTATCCGAATACTCAAATCACATATTTATGATGTTGATATCCAATCGTATCCTATCCGACATAGTTGACACTATCCGTATTCGAATCCGAATCCGGACAGAAATATGAAAACAAATGTAATATCGATGATATTCGTCCGTATCCGATCCGTTTTCATCCCTAATCCCAATACTATGGTTTTCCCACTAGCAAAGACAACGTCAGATCACACCCCCTGTAAGATTTAGATTGGCACCTCCATCCCTAGTCCAACTTATTTTGTTTTGAGAACTTCTTCCCCTGCTACTAGGTTTCTTTGATTTGGTCAATGACTCCTAGGCCTCACCTTTAGCACCTAGGGGGCCTGCTCGCTTCATTTCTGCCAAATTGAAAAGGCCTCACAACAGTCTTAAAGCTTAGGACAAAAGTTGATCAAATTTGGCTCTTTTGATCAAGAATTCAATGTGGTCCTTTCCTTCTTGGATGATCTAGAGAAAGACAATGATCTTTTTGTTCTAGAGGAAAATTTTAGATTAATTATTACAGAACACTTAGGCAAGCTCCTAAAGTATCAACAAATCTGCTGGATACAATAGTTCACTAATAATCTGGTCAGGTTTGGAGATGAGGACACAATTTTTTTCATTCAATGGCTACTGAGAGTTTTAGAAGAAATGCTATTGCTCATATCATAGGACTAAATGGTAGAACTATGACTGACCATGCAGAGAAGGCTTCCCTTTTCTGGAAATAATATAAAGAAAGGATGGGGATTACTTCTAACCCACAAATGGTCTTCAACCTAGATGAGCTGATCATGCCTACTCCTCTAGAGGATTTAACACTTCCTTTTTTCATCTGAAGAGATTGATGTTGTAATCCACTATCTCCTACTGATAAAGCCTCTGGCCTTGATGGCTTTAATGGGCTTTTTTAAGACATGTTGGGAATCAATCAAGCTTGATTTTTATTACTTGTGCCATGAGTTCTATATCAATAATGTTGATCTCACATGATTGAATTATCTCTTTGTCGGTTCAAAAAGTGACAAACAAGTAAATATTTGTAGTTTTACCATGCGTTGTGATCGGATGTGGCCTAGCATGCAATGACACATGATTTATACTAGTTCAGACAACGTGCCCTACGTCTAGTTTCAGTCGATCGGTGACTTTATTCCTGAGCCCAGGTGCTTGAAGTTTGCTGTGGGATTACAAACGAGTAGGAATAAGAAGGGGGTGTTAAAGGCCCAGTCGGACTCTAAACCAAAAAGCCGAGAGTGACGGGAGCTCTAACATGCGCTAAGTATTGAAGCATATGCTCTATGTAACTTTTGAGTTCTAGAGCTGTTGAGGTTCAAATGAATGCCAGAGAGAACGTCCTCTAGAGAGGAGAGAGCGCATCCCTTTTATAGTTTGAAGGAGATGGCCTTACAAGTCAAAGAAAGAGAGAATGGATACGTGTGCTACCTAGTCTTGTTGCCCAGGCTATCGGGTACGAGACGATCATCGGCACCCACAATACTGTTCATGTCTAGATGCATGTGGCAGGCTTTATTGTGTTTGCCTGGTATGGCAAATGTCAGTGCCTACAATACTATAAGGCAAATGTCGGCGCCCACAACACTGTTCGGGTTCTGACATGCTAGGAAGGTTGCATTGTGCCTATCTGGCATGGCCTGGTGGCACCGTCCTACAGGTGTGCAGGGTATGGTAGGGTACGGTCCTTGGTATTGCAGTTTGACTTTTAGCGCCTTACCTTATCTGCTCTGCCTGATCCCTATGCCCTCACCGAGCAGGCGTCCCGGTCGTTCCCAGTCGACCCCGACCGTGTTAGTCAGGGAAGAGCTACAAGCAGAGGTTCGGCGTATCCCTGATCGAAAAAGGAGGTCAGAGTCAGACTATGTCCCCTCCTTGGCCAGGCCTTCTGGTCGGAGACCGGATCGTTCTCCCGGCCGGTCGTTAGGTAACTAGGCTTGCCCGGGAGGTGCACGTTGTCGCTGCGCCGTCTGCTGGGCCGAGATTTTGCTGTGAAGCGGGCCCATTGGGGACCCTAGGTTTATGAACCCGACACTCTTATATTAGTCTGGTTTCCAAGAAAGATAATCCATCCAGAGGGGGTCTCAGACTTCAGGCCCATTTCTTTGCTGAATACTTCAATAAAGATCATGGCCAAGATTTTGAGCAACAGGCTTTAGAAGAACATTTTGAAAGTTATTCATAGAAATCAATATGATTTTTTTGCAAGGAAGGACTATACAAGACTGCCTTGGATGGAATTTTGAATTTCTCCATTAGTTTCACCACTCGAGAAGAGAAATAATTTTTCTTAAGTTGGACTTCAAAAAAGCTTTTGATAAAGTAGAACATACTACAATTTTGCAGATCATGATAGCTATGGGCTTCCCAACTAGATAGAATAACTCGATCAAGAGTATCCTAGCCTCAAGTTTTTCTTTAGTTCTTCTCAATGGAGTGCCTATTAAGGAATTCAGTTGTAGAAGGGGTGTCAGCCAAGAAGACCCCCTTTTCTCCACTATTTTTTGTCATAGCTGCAGATTTGTTGCAAAGTGTTGTCAACAAGGCCTACACCCTTGGCCTCCTTGGATGACCCCTGCCAAATAGAGACGCATATCATTTTCCAATAATTCAATATGCTGATGATACTCTTCTCTTATGCAAGCTGACATCAGACAACTCCTCTCTGTCTTAAAGCACTCCTTTAGAGTTTTACATATTCAACTGGTCATAAAATAAATTATCAGAAGTCCTACCTGATTCCCATCAATGTTGAATAATCAAATGTTCCGCCTCAATCTTCTAATTGGAACCTTTGGTTGCACACTTGGAACAATCCCCTTCACCTACCTTGGTCTTCCTCTTGGAACAACCAAACCTCTGGTAAGAGATTTTGCACCTTTAATATGCAAAATAGAGCAAAGACTGTCTGCCAGCTCCACTTCTTATCTTACTGTGGGACACTGCAACTAGTAAACTCAGTCATGTCGTCCTTCCCAACTTACTACCTGTGCTCCTTTAGGCTTCCAAAACGGTCATTGAAGTCATTGACAAATTTAGAAAAGACTGCCTTTGTAGAGGAAATGCCATTGATGCCATGGGTTATAATTTAGCGGCTTGGAACTCAGTCGTAGTGCCAAAAGATAAGGGGGTCTTGGTGTACAAAACTTACATATGTAGAAATGAAGCTCTTCTCTTGAAGCAACTTGACAAGTTCTACAACAGGTAAGATGTGTTGTGGGTTCACTTAGTTTGGGATTCTTATTATGCATCAAAGTGCCCCACCTGTGTCCCCCCATCAAAGGTTCTTTTTTGTGGCGGGATATTTTGAAGCTTCACATTTAATATAGAGGCATTGCTAAATGTACACCTGATAATGGTTCCTCAATTAGTCTTTGGGAAGATTGTTTTGATTACCAACCTCTAAGTATCAAGTTCCCCATCCTCTATTCATTCACCAAGAGGCATGATATCTCAGTTTAGAAGGCTCTCCTTGAGGATGATATTCTTCTGCTTTTTAGATTGCTTATGTCAAGGTCGGCTTTTAATAAGCTTCACCTCCTATAGAATGTTCTAGACCATATTCGAGATACTAATCATAATGAGGATGTTTGGTCTTACATTTGGCGCTTAGCTATACTTCAAGCAACTAGTACAACCATGCTTTCACCTCCATAATGCCACCTATATATCTAGATTTGAAAAATATATGCCAATAGTAAAGTGTTCTTCACTTGGTTACTTCTGGTGATCGTCTAAACACAAGGAATATCTTGAGAAGGTGGAAGAAACACATGGATGAAGGAAACAACAGTGTCCTCTGTCAGGATAACATTGAGGAAACAATTATGCACTTGTGTTTTGAATGCACCTCTAGTATTACTAGATGGTTTATGCTAGGCATACAATGGTCGATTAGGGGAGTCTATCAAATGATCATGTAGAAGAGAGCTCAACTTCGTACACCTATCTTCATGGATCTGTTCCTCATTGCGGCCTAGTGTATCTAGAAAGGGAGGAATGACTACATCAACAATAAAGTCACCTCCCCAGCTACTTGGCAGGCTCGGTTTATTAGTGAATTTAAGCTCCACTTTTGTCGCATTAACACATTAACACAGAAACTCAACAGGTAATTTCCTTTTGGTTGAATTCTTTGTAAGTGGTAGTCCTCCCTTTGTAAGGTTTGTTCTTGTTAGCTCCTAGCTAACACCCCTGTAACTTGTCCTTGTTTTTCAATATATTTCCTAGGGAGCTTTGCTCCACAACAGTTTCAATCAAAAAAACTGAAAATTATCAAAAGTACAGTTGGGATTTGTATGAGAAAACAATAGAGGTTAGGGATTTGGCAATGTGACTATTTATCTTTAAAGAGGAAATCCATCTTAATCAAAAGGATCTCTTAGACTATCTCCAACAAGGAACCCATATGGGAAACTAAACCCAAAATGGGTAGCAAGAGACCCAAAATCAGCCTCAAACAGAGTACCTATATGAGAGATCTATTTTGGGTCGCCTGAGAGGCACAACCCAAATATAGACATCCTGTAACACCCTAGGTGTTAGGCTTGCATAATTTGATTTGCATTGCATGAGCATGAGCATCGAGCATTCATATATAAGCTTTTACAATTGAAACATGTGATTGAAATATATGAAACATGCTTGTTATTCTATGTTTCCTTGAATATATGCATATGATCATGAGTGAATACATGTAAATGGTTGATGTGAGTCACTAAAACATCTTAGCTACACTTAGGATGACTAGTGGAACAATGTTCATGAAGGTCACTTTGCATGATCAAGTCTTTAAGTGATGCTATGTATGTTGACCTAGAAAGCTTTATGTGTAACCAATGTATGAAATAATTGTGTGACCTGAGGAATAGCTTAAACATGTTTGGAATGTCATTAGGAACAACTTTGGTATTCATGGCTAGGGCTAATTTGGTCACTAGGTCATAGTTTAAGTGTATACCATCATTTGAATGTAGCATGTTTGACCTAGTTTGAACTATGTGATAGAGACTTTACATCGATGTGGTCACTAAAGCAAAGTTGTAGTATTTGATGAAAGGAACAACTTTTATTTTTGGGTCATAAGCTAGTATTTGATGAAAGGAACATGCTTGAAATGGGCTCACAAAAATCAGCTTTGCACTATTTTCAACACTAAGAATTTTTGCTAAGTCATGTTTCACTAACAGTGTGACGAGCTCAACTTTGGGCTGATTTTACTCCCCACCTATTCCGAATTAGGAGAAGGTTTCTTAAGAACTTTTGTACCTGGTACATAGGTCTACACTTTTCGTTTTATCGACGTGCTCAAATTTGATTTAGTTTAGTATATTAGCGGCTTCGAAATCACATCGTCAGGTCGGTTTTCAGGCACTGAAGATCGCCGTGCCGCGCCGGGTCATGGCCGACCGGCCACAGAGCATGGCCGCCGTGTGGCCAACTCTGGCCGGTGATGGGCCCTCGACGCCGAGAGCTGGCGCTCATTATCTGCACCACCCCGCGTAATGGAGAGGGGGATCCCGATCTTCCATCAGGTGATGGTAACTATCGTTGTGGAGGAGAATGACACACCGATCCGGCTTCAGATCGAAAGATCGAACCCTGCAATCTTAGCACCATAGCTCCTCTGGTTATCAACCAAGTCACGGACCAGGTTGACCTTGCCAAGAAGGCTAATCCTTGCCTACGCAACGAAGAACACAAGCAAGAACAAGAAAGAACACAACCAAATTGCAGATGAATGATTATCTCACGAAGTTGGGGTCTCACAAACCGATGAACGGTGAAACTGTTCTTGATAGAATAATCTAAGCAAAACCTGAACCCTAATGGAGGGGCGGCAGCTGTTTATGAAGACTCTATGGTTGTGCAAGACCCCTGGACGCGCCCCTAATGGGTCCAAACTCGATACATGGTCCAACGGACCAAAAGACGATGTCGCAGCACCCTAGCAGATTCTGGACGCTGAAATTTTCGATGATTCCCGTTGATTCCGAACAGATTTTGACGTGAAACCACTTGGATTGGCTTCCTGATCAAATTAGCTTTCCATCCATATGTGGATCATCTAAAACGGAGTCCGGATGCATCTTGGGCAACCAGTTTAAGGAAGACTGGTCTTGGAGGCCGAGGCAGACTCGAATTCTTGTTGGACTGGGCCTCCGGCTTGTGTTGGACGTCCTTGCTAGTCATCATCACCTCCACCACTTCCTCTAAGTCCTTCATGACCCTCTCCAATGTTCCTAAGCAAGATAACATCATTAGGTAGTAGTCTATTCTCAAAAGTATGAAAAGTATCACTTAAGAACGAGCTCACCTCTAAATTGAGTTGTCGCTTTCGAGCCCGGGTCATTGGACCTTGCATGACGGTTGGAGGATCAGCGGGTACCTCTGAAGAAGTGATGTCCTCATCATCCTCCCCCTCTTGAATTGGAGTCATCCTCAACTCAAGCTCATCTTCTTCTCCCAAATAAGGTTTCAAATCTGCAATGTTAAAGGTGGGACTAACCCCGAACTCGGGTGGCAATTCAAGTTTGTAGGCATTATCATTTATTTTCTCAATGATCTTATAAGGACCAGCTGCTCTTGGCATTAATTTAGACTTACACAGCTCAGGGGAATCTATCTTTTCTCAAATGTAACCAAACCAAATCACCCAGTTCAAGTTTAATCTCTTTTCTACCTTTACTACCAGCAATTCTATACTTTTCATTCATTCTTTCAATATTTGCTTTAGTTGTTTCATGCAACTTACGAATAAAATCAATACGCTCTCTAGCATCACTATGTATTCTCTCAGTGGTAGGTAAAGGCAAAAGATCAATAGGAGCACGGGGGTTAAAACCATACACTACCTGAAAAGGACTTACCTTGGTGGTGGAATGTTTCGTCCTGTTATATGCAAACTTCACATGCGGCAAACACTCTTCCCACATCCTCAAATTGCGCTTCAAAATGGCTCTCAACATGGTGGACAATGTTCGATTCACAACCTCAGTTTGCCCATCAGTTTGGGGATGACATGTTGTAGAAAACAACAGCTTGGTCCCCAATTTATTCCACAACGTGCGCCAAAAATGACTCAAGAATTTTGCATCGTGATCTGAAACAATAGTAGAAGGCATACCATGCAAGCGAACGATTTCTTGAAAGAAAAGGTCAACAATATGAACAGCATCGTCGCTCTTATGACAAGGAATAAAATGTGCCATCTTAGAAAAATGATCAACCACTACAAAAATACTATCCCTCCCCCTCTTAGTCCTTGGCAATCCCAACACAAAATCCATAGATATATCTGCCCAAGGAGTAGAAGGAACATGAAGAGGCATATACAAACCATGTGGGTTCAACCGTGACTTAGCTTTTTGACATGTGGCACACCGAGCCACGTACCGCTCTACATCTCGCCTCATCCTTGGCCAAAAAAGTGTATGGACAGCACCTCCTCCGTCTTCTTGGCACCAAAATGTCCCATCAATCCACCTCCATGTGCCTCCTGCAACAACAAAAGACGAACAGAACCAACTGGAATGCATAGGCGGTTAGCTCTAAACAAAAACCCATCGTTGATCATAAACTTATTCCATGTGCATCCCTCTCTACAATTAAGCAACACATCCATAAAATCAGGATCAAGCGCATATTGTTCTTTAATGGATTGAAGACCAAAAATCTAGCAATCAAGTTGGGACAGCAATGTATATCTTCTAGACAAAGCATCAGTAATCACATTATCCTTCCCTTTCTTGTGTTTGATAATATAAGGAAAAGATTCAATAAATTCAACCCATTTAGCATGCCTACGATTTAGATTATTTTGAGAACGAAGGTACTTAAGTGATTCATGATCAGAATGAATAACAAATTCTTTAGGCCACAAATAATGACGCCACGTCTCTAAAGAACGAACAAGTGCATACAATTCCTTATCATACATGGAATAATTAAGAACATGGCCATGTAATTTTTCACTAAAGTAAGCAATGGGTTTACCATCTTGCATCAAAACACCTCCAATGCCAACTCCACTAGCATCACATTCTAGCTCAAAAGTCTTACCAAAGTTTGGAAGTTGCAGCAATGGTGCGTGTGTAAGCTTGTCCTTCAAAGTATCAAAGGACTCCTCATGTGCCTTTCCCCAATGGAACACCACTCCTTTCTTCGTCAACTCATGCAACGGGGCAGCAATGGTGCTGAAATATTTGACGAAGCGGCGGTAGAACCCTGCAACACCAAGAAAGCTCCTCACCTATGTGACAGTTTGGGGAACCGGCCAGCTCCTTATGGCTTCAATTTTCATCTCGTCCACCTCAATTCCCTGTGGAGTTACAACATAGCCAAGAAAAGAAACTCGATCTGTGCAAAGGATGCACTTCTCAAGGTTACCAAATAAACGTGCATCACGTAAAGCATTAAAAACAGCACGTAAGTGATCCATATGTTCATCAAAAGACTGGCTGTAAATCAATATATCATCAAAGTAAACTACCACAAAATGACCAATAAAAGCTCTTAAAACCTCATTCATTAAGTGCATGAAAGTGCTAGGTGCATTTGTCAAACCAAAAGGCATAACTAACCACTCATACAACCTGAATTTGGTATTAAACGCAGTTTTCCATTCATCTCCAAGTTTCATTCTAATCTGGTGGTAGCCACTTCGCAAGTCAATCTTAGTGAAAATTATAGAACCACACAACTCATCAAGCATGTCGTCTAGCCTAGGAATAGGATGATGATACCAAATAGTAATATTATTGAAGGCTCTACAATCAACACACATACGCCAAGTTCCATCTTTCTTAGGAACTAAAAGTACAGGAACAGCACAAGGACTAAGGCTTTCACGTACATACCCGTGGTCCAAAAGATCTTGGACTTGCCGCTGAATTTCCTTAGTCTCCTCAGGATTGGTTCGATAGGCAGCTTGGTTGGGCAAGGTTGCTCCCGGAATCAAATCGATTTGATGCTCTATCCCTCTCATATGTGGCAGCCCCGGGGGTGTCTCAGCTAGAAAAATGTCCTCATACTCCTGCAAAAGGTTAGTGATAGCAGGAGGTACCGAGCTAACAATATCATCAAGCGAAAACATAGCTCGTTTGCATACCAAAGCATAGCAAATATCATCATCAGAAATTTCAGCAAAGTCACATTTTGTTGCAAACATAACACCACCCTTCAATTTAATCCCCTTAGCCTTAGAAATAGATGTAGACTTATCCTTTTTAGGTGAGAAAATAGAATTAGCAACTTGCTGATTTTCAGATTGAACATCATTAAAACTAGTAGCGCGTTCTCTATCAGCTTGTACAATTTGAGCAGGGTCAAAGGTACCAAAGTAATTTTCTTTCCTTTATGCACAAAAGTGGTATTTATTACTTCTACCATGGTGTGTAGCATCATTATCATGTTCCCAAGGACGACCCAATAAGAGTGAACAAGCTTACATAGGTACCACATCACAATCAATAGAATCAGCATAAGAACCAATGGAAAATGAAACTCTGCAAGTTTGTGTTACCTTCGCTTTACCAGAATCATTTAGCCACTGAATATGGTATGGACGTTGATGTGGGCGTGCGGTCAAGCCAAGCTTCTTGACCAAATCAGAACTCACCAAATTGTTGCAGCTACCTCCATCAATAATGACACGTGCTCGACGATCGCTGATGATGAAGAAAATCTAGAACAAGTTATGGCGTTGTAGCTTCTCAGGTTGCTGGACTTGTGAGCTGAGCACCCGCTGTACAATGATGCTCCTATAGGACGCCGTGGCCTCGTCACCAAGGACTTCATCATCCTCCTCATCTGCATCTTGGTCTTCTTCATCCTCAATGTCAGAGGTGCTGATGTAACCATCTTCTGTAGCAATATATGCCCACTGACTTGGGCAGTCCTTCTGCACATGGCCAATGCCATGGCAGCGGTGGCACTGAATACCCGAAGTGCATCCCGTCGATGCAACGGATGAGGAACTCTTGGTAGGCACCTGCAAAGAATTTTTACCTGAATCTGAAGGTCTTGCGGGAGGTGCCTTAGGTGTAGCGGAAACTCTAGAGGTTGCTAGTCGCTTGCTCGCTGGTGGAGGCACCCAAAAAGTGGTTGGCTTGGTCAGCCCTGAAGATGGTGCCGAGCGTGGCGTGTATGTGCTGGTGCGGACCTTGCTCTTGCCCTGCTGTTCACGCCCCTGCAATTCCTTTTCTGCAAGCATAGCAAACTAAAACAACTAGTTGACAGTGTTAAATTCTTTATAATCAACAATGTCCTGAATCTCACGCCTCAAACCCGAATAAAAACGACAAATGGCATCTTCGTTTCCCTCCACAACACTACAGCGCATCAATCCCTTTTGGAGCTCACCATAGTAATCCTGTACAGATTTATCTCCTTGTTCTAAACGCATTAATTTCTTACGCAAGTCTCTATGATAAGAAGGAGGAACAAAATGATCACGCATAGCTACCTTAAGTTCTTTCCACATACCAGGTAAAGCATTCTGTGCAGCTAGCCCATTCCACCAAATAATGGCAAAATCCTTAAACTCACTAGTAGCTTGTCTAACTCTATGCTGCTCAGGTACAAGGTGGGCACTAAACTTTTGTTCTACCGTCATCTCCCAATCAAGATATCCCTCAACATCATAATGACCCGAAAAAGATGGTATTGTGAACTTAATTTTAGCATAAGGATCATCGGGCACACGGTGATTATTACCTTGATGGTGGTGGTGGTGGACACCACCCATACCTGTCGTGTTGCGACGAAGACGTTGTCGTAATCTGTCTTGTCGGAAAGTTGCTCGACCTAAGTTCCCGTTGGCATCATACACCATGTCTTGACCATCGGTGTTGCTGCCGGAGACGTCGTTGTTGCCCGCCATAAAGGTTTCTAACTCAGTAACCTTGTCGGTTAGCGTGGAAATTCGCTTATCCAATCTCTCCATGCTATTGCCAATGTTGAGCTCAATGAGTGCGTCAGTGACGGCCTTCTTGACGGCCTTATTCATCCTTTTTTGGGCATCCTCTACAACAGCTTGTAGTTGCTCTTGACTAACACACTCGTTGAAACCCTTAGGATTGTTATCTCCAGTCTGTTCACCTCCTGCCATTGAAAACACAAAAACAGGAACAAACAGGTGAAAGTTATCCCTATCAAATGACTACGTGGTTGCAGTGGTGTCACTTTTCACAGCAAGTGGAAGCGTCTTACCAAGCTCTTACAAAGTTCTTACCAACACAAGCAGTGGGCGGTACAACCGGCGGCTAGTTCGTGATACCTATGAGGCAGTGGTACCGAGATTGCAAGGCCCTTTGTCTGTACTGATCTAAAGAGTTTGTGGAGCTTGGAAGGCACACAAAGAGTAATATGTATATATGGCACACAAGTCAGTAACAGAAAGTAATGCTGAATTATAGTCTAAAGTACTTATTCTCGTTGCTGGTCTAAAATGTTCCAAGTACTAGGTGTGTGACAAAAGTATGGTGGATAGCAAGGTGACAGGTGTATGAAAAACAAGTATGGTGGATGGAAACAGCAATACAAACAAGGAACCAGACAGCACACTCTAACACAGCTCACTTTGGTCTTCTCTATGTGCTCCTCTAAATATTGTTCCTCTTTTGCCCCTCTTTTTTCCTATTTTTTGGGCTATCGTTGTTTTTTTGAGAAATTTTTACTTTTTTATTTTATTTTTTTGATATTTTTCCTTTACTTAGGAGCACAAAAGAAGTAACCACAGAAAATATGAGCTCAAACAAGTGTAAGACATGTCCTATAGAATTTTCAGAAAACTTGCTCAAAATCGACACAAACCTTGTGACCACAAAAAGAGGATCTTGTGACCACTTTTTGACCAATTTAAAATTTCTGAACCCCGGCAAAGCCGGGGATGGACGGATCCGAAGTTTTTTTCTGATCGATTTTGATATATGGAACGTCGAAATCGGAGTTCGTATGCAAAAACTAGACCAGTTTTAAGAATTGACTCCGAATTAGAGGACAAAATGAGAACAATGTGCACAAAACTGGTCACAACAGCAAAGATTTGATGGAAACGATGGGGGAAAACACACGAACTGGACTCTAACACGACCTAACCAGCAACAAGATCTCGACTAGGACACAAACTCAACACGACGGACTCTGAAACTGAAATATGCAAAGGCTATGGCGCGAAAGGTTCTAGGACAGGAAAAACGAGTATGGCACTAGACTATGGAACGAATGCGAAACACTAAAAACTAGGGAATAAAAGTGAACCTGATGGTATACCTTAGCTCTGATTACCACTTAATGGAGATGGGGATCCCGATCTTCCGTCAGGTGATGGTAACCATCGTTGTGGCGGAGAATGACACACCGATCCGGCTTCAGATCGAAAGATCGAACCCTGCAATCTTAGCACCACAGCTCCTCTGGTTATCAACCAAGTCACGGACCAGGTTGACCTCACCAAGAAGGCTAATCCTTGCCTACACAATGAAGAACACAAGCAAGAATAAGAAAGAACACAACCAAATTGCAGATGAATGATTATCTCACGAAGTTGGGGTCTCACAAACCGATGAACGGCGAAATTGTTCTTGACAGAATAATCTAAGTAAAACCCGAACCCTAATGGAGGGGTGGCAGCTGTTTATGAATACTCTAGGGTCGTGCAAGACCCCTGGACGGGCCCCTAATGGGCCCAAACTCGATACATGGTCCAACGGACCAAAAGACGGTGTCGCAGCACCCTGGCAGATTCTGGACGTTGACTTGTTTCGACGATTCCCGTTGATTCCGAACAGATTTTGATGTGAAACCACTTGGATTGGCTTCCTTATCAAATTATCTTTCCATCCATATGTGGATCATCACAAATGGAGTCCGGATGCGTCCTGGGCGACCAGTTTAAGGCAGACTGGTCCTGGAGGCCGAGGCAGACTCGAATTCTTGTTGGACTGGGCCTCCGGCTTGTGTTGGACGTCCTTGCGGGTCATCATCACCTCCACCACTTCCTCTAAGTCCTTCATGACCCTCTCCAATGTTTCTAAGCAAGATAACATCATTTGGTAGTAGTCTATTCTCAAAAGTATGAAAAGTATCGCTTAAGAACGAGCTCACCTCTAAATTGAGTTGTCGCTTTCGAGCCCGGGTCATTGGACCTTGCATGACGGTTGGAGGATCAGCGGGTACCTCTGAAGAAGTGATGTCCTCATCACCGTGCCTCCTTCCCACTCACTCCTGCCCACTCCCTCGCTCTCGGCTGCTCGTCTTTCCTCTCGCCGCAAAAAAGTACAGCGCCGCCGAGCACCGCACCAGCTCTGTCGTCGCCTCACGCGCGCTCCACCACATCACCACAGCCTATGTCTAGACCACAGCTGCGCCACGTCCCCCTCTACCTCCTCGACTTGATTTCAGCAGCTGACGAGCTTCGGTGAGGGCGCATTCACCATTTTCATCTCATCGGAGATCTCGGCCGCCATGGCCGCCTCCACGACGAGCTCGCCGCCGCACTACTCGCACACGCATTCTTCCATATTCTTCGCGTTAGGGCTTGGTTAGGATGTGTTTTAGCTTGTGTCATGATGTTACTATGATTCGTTGCTCCACCGGCGCGGAACACGGCGACCCGCGCCGCCTTGCTCTCACCTCCGCGCCACCGCGCACGTGGTCGGAGCACGTCGGAGCACCTCGCGTCACCTAGATAGCCGTAATAGATCCGTGTAGTCACCGTGGTTCTTGTGTGCTCTTTGCTGAGCCCCGCTGTGGCCTTCCATGGCCGGCGCACCGCAGCACCGCTCTGCCGTGCCACCATGGCCGGCGATGAGCACGCTCCTGTGCACGCGCGCCTTAACTACCTAGGTCACCCGATGCGCCTTGGTCTGTGGAACACGTCTGTGCAGTTGGTTTGGCCGGAGAGATCGCCGGCGATGAGCTGGGGCCGATCCACATCGAGCAGCGCCGCTTCCCCTGTTTTGTTTCGCTGACACGCGGGCCCGTCTAAAGCGTGGACCCCTGCTGTCAGCGACACAGTTTCAAAGGATAGTTCATTTATTTTCATATTTGATGCAAACTTTGAAAATGATAAGTTGAGTTCTAGATGTCCATTTTTGGTGAAACAAATTTTGTTGTGTCCCTCATGAAGTGTAGTGTTTTGTAAAAATATGGTATGTACAGTTCTGATATTTTTATTGGGGATTTAAATGTATTTAGATAAATGCTTTTTGAATGTTAATAATCTTGTAAAATAGATATCTTGAGCTAGAAAACTCCTAAAATTGTGATTCCAATTTTGTTGGTTTTGTATTGACATGCTCTAGCTATTAAAAAGTTTAAGCTTGCTGTAAACTTGATTTAAATATGGTCTTTCTATTTATTTATTAATAAATGGTATTTTCTAAGGAAATTTGTAGCGGTAAAAATATGTAATATATTACTATGCAAATTTTTGTACAGTAGTATGGCACTAATATGAAGCTAGGAAAAATATATATTCTATTGCTTGACACTTTTCTATAGGGTTTACTATTTTAACTAAATTAACCCTTGCTAGCTTATCATTTTTGCATAGGATGTTATACATGTGCAAATGGTACAAAATTTTCACAGTAGCCTATTGTGAGCATTAGGAGTCCACTGTAGTTTTATGAGAATTTGTTGTGCAGCTTTGGTGTATGTTTATTATTTACCCTAATTATTTAATTAAATTAATAAAGGCATTTAAGTAATTAAATTAGGGTTCACCATGATGTTTTCTATGATTCTTGTGATGCATAGTAACTATTGATGTTCATAGTAAGGTGTAGAAGCCATTGATTGTATGCAACTAACTAATTATCACTTTATATTTCAAATACATGGTTGCATGTATAGTTTTGATTGTGTGGATGATTTCATGTGGATAATGATCTTTGTTGTAAAACTTGTTAATAACAAAGTTGTAGATAACTTACTAATCTACCTTGTGTTAAATTTTCACAGTCACTAGGCCTTAGGGTTTTAGAGTTCTAGCTGCTATAAGTTTGCTGTCTGAAATGTTTACTTTATGGACAGATTTGATTGACTGATTTGTTTGACCTAGATAACTATTGAATTACCTTAAGAGTATTAAAATGAAGTTGTAGACAATTTCATAAGCTTTACAGAATGTCCACAACCATATGATTTCAATGTATATAACTCTAGTTATGAGTAAAACAAATAGCTGCTATTTTGTGGTGTAGTAAATGAATGGTAGAAGTGTTTGATTAAGTAATAAGAAGAGATATGCACCTACTCAGTAAAATGTGATGCACTTGTTATTACTTTAACACCATGCTGTTAAGAATACTTACAAGAATGCATTCATCATGTGTCATCATACTATACTTCTCAGCATGTATGCATTCGTAATATCTTATGCCATATTCATGCATATAGGATCGACAAAGGAAATAACGTTGCTGGAATTCAACGAAGGAGAGGAAGGGGACCAGCAGGAGATTCCTCAAGCCATAGCTCCTGACGAAGAGGAGCAGACCCTAGAAGAGCTTCCGGAGTGCCCTGACCACCGCCCTACTTCCTTTCTGAAAGGCAAGCCCCGGAGCATTCTAAGTCTCCCAGTGTTTTACAAAATACTACTTGAGTCCTTTATGATTGATGCATTAGGATTATAAGAGTTGTCTGGAAACCCTTGATGCATGGAACTACCTTGTCCAGATATATACACCTTTAACCCTGTGTAGGTCCAGGATCGAATATATGCTTAGCCCTGCTTAGACCGGTAGAAGTCGGGTGATTTCCTGTCACCCTGCGAGATATAGGTGGATACCGATGCACGGTTGGCTATATTTGCTATCGTGGAAAAGAACCATGGGGTAAAAGTAAATGGAGGCCGGGACGGAGTCTATGTATAGGTTGACTCATGTGATTTCGTCTGTGCCGATTAAGGACCGTACCGTTGTTGGCGCTATTTGACAAGATTGAACGCATGCCTATCACGTAGCTGGACGGATAACTCGTTTCGACCGCGAAGCCGAGTAGCGCGCGCCCCCCTCCCCCGCCTGCGCCAGCGCCGGCTGCAGCCCCGACTGCGGCACCCACCTCCCCCTCCCCTCCAGCCCCTTCCTCCATCCCCCGCGTGCCGCCCTCCGCAGCATTGCACGGCTGCTGGCGTTGAAGGATATGGCAGGCCCACCAGCAGGGATCCAGTGTACCCAATCCTAGGGAGTCACCCCGTGGTGGCCATCTCCTCTACCCTGCCACCGCCAACGTTGGTCGCCGCCCTGGCACTGGCGCCCGCCATCCCCTCCCCTCCCCCATCTCCACCCACGCCCTGGCCACCCCTCTCCTACCTCGTGCCAAGGCTGGTGAAGGTCTGCGGTGCCATCGCCGCAGCCACCCTTAGAGAAGGCCTTCCGCTCCCGACCGGCCGGATCCACGACCACCGGAGATGGTGCACCCACTGCATGGCCACTGCCGCAGCTACCGCCGCCCACGAAGGAGAAGAGCGGATCTTGTGCGGGAGGTCCTTGTGCGGGTACATCCGCAGCCGCCGCAGTCGCCGACACCCATGTAGGAAATGGCCAGATCCCGTGCGGGATGATCTACTGCCACCGACGATGGGGAGACTGCCGCACGGCAGCTGCCATCGCCACCATAGCCCACGACCTCGCCGGTGGTTGGGAAGGTGCCCATGAAGGCTTTCCCTCGGCCAGCAACTGTGGGTGCACCTAAAATGGTGGCCTCGTCCCCTAGCTCGCCGTAGCGGCCTCCTTCGGTATTAGGGATCGACAACTTCCTTGTCCACCGTTCCGCTCCTAGCTCAGCTTTGTCGCCCTAGCCCAGTGCGCAGGGATAGGATGACCAACCACTCTTCGAGCCCAGCATCCTCACTGTCCCCTTTGCCTCCCATTCCACCGGAGGAACTCGATGGGGCATTCCCAGGCTTGGCGGTGGGCAGAGGAGGACCTTGACACCTCCGATGCGGAGTTGTCGCCAGCCATCTCCTCAACCGCCTACCTCAACGCAGTTCGGCTAGGGTCGTAGATATGGACGTCGCCATTGCCGGAGCATGCCCAACTGTGCTCCACCATCAATGGAGGCGCACATGGTGATTCCACCATTGAGTCACGCGCCGGGGGGTGGGTGGGGCAAGTGCCCCAACCATCATCGGCCACGCCCACGCATGGTTCGTGGGCTTCCGGTCCAGAGCCAGGGACGATGGCGGCGGAATCAGGAGGGCTGCACGCGATTGTGCACGACGCGTGCTGGGCCACCTGCGGCTCGGACTTCAGCCTCCCTCTGACGCCCACAAGCTCATCTTCACTCCGGATGCTGACGGATGGTGTGAAGTCCTGTCGCGGGGGGGATCAAGTGGGAGCGACAAGGCACGATCAGCGCGTCCACTGGTCGTTGGCCCCATGCCCGCTTACTGGTCATTGGCCCTATACCCGCTTACTACCAGACTGACATGGGAAGTGCCTCAACTGCCTCCTTCCTCACACCGGGTGGTGAAGAGTCGGTGCTTCCATCACGGGTGGACCTCGTCGTGGCCACACCTCAGGCCCTCCAACCACCCACGGTGCGCCGAAGGGCTCGGGAAGAGCTATGCCTGAGCCGGTTGACGCTGCACATGACAGCGAAGGGCGACGACACTGATGTAGGAGATGCTAGAGGCGGCTGGGGGATGACAACTTGGTTGTGCCGACAAGCTCATCCGGCGGTGCAGCAGCCGCTCTAGCAGATTGTGGCAAGCCCGCCAATGGACCACGCATTCTCTTTGACTGACCTGCTGGTGCTTACCCTATGGTCTCATGACACGCTTGCTAGTCACGCCGCCATGGAGGACCTGATGCAAGAGGAGTTCGTAGCCTTATTCACCGCCAGCCAACTCATCACGTGCCCTCCACTTGGGAGCCAGGCTGTAGCTCCGGCGGCCGCTAGCTGAAGGATGAGGCCATGGTGCTGGTCTCCTACCTACACATGCAGCCTTCCAGGAGGGCAACAGACGTCGTCCCAACATGCTGACTTGGTGCTGCATACTACACCACCGCGCCCCACTCGGTGTGTAGCAAACTCGCCACCGGTGTCGCCTCAGCAGGGGCGCAAATAGGTCAATGATCCATGGGGCACGAAATGGGCTACCCACCTGGCTTCAGTCTGGTCGATCTCACAGCAGATGCTGGCCCTCCTAGTACGGTGCCGGTGGATAACCACTAGACCATGGACAACAATGCCTCCGCCAACCGCCGCCTTGAGAACTTCATCAAGAAAGTGACGTGTGTAAGAAGGCCACTCGGTAATTCATGAGCCGCCCAAGCTGCCGCCTGCAAAGGCGGTGCTGCTGCTGCAAAGCAAGCATCTAGCAGCTCAAAACCTCTCTCGGGTGCCTGCTACTTCCAAGTGAGGTGAGATCCTACTCATGCAACGATTGGGTTTGGACACAGGTCTATCAACACCAAGCGTATCGGTGAAGAAGGTTTACGAGGCGCTCTATGAGGCCGAGCTCAAGGCTTCCATCGCCGAAGTGCTAGAAGCACTCTTCCATGGCGTCGGGGATGAGTCGCGCAGGCAGCAGCGGAAGTGCAAGCCCGCTTCCTAAGCCGTGTCGCTACCCTTATCCTGGTTGTCTATCATTTGTGTAATACTCCCTCCGTTCCTTAATATAAGCCATATAGTTTTTAGCACCAATATTAATGCACGGCTTGAAGAAGGATGTGAGACCGAGGAAAAAAAGGAAAATCAGGACATCTTCTCTCTCCCAATCAGATTGTTTCCTAAATCTAAGGGATTGGTTGGGGCATGTGCTATGTACGGTGGAAATGTTTCCAAACTAATCGGCGTGGGAGCTGATACGTACCTATATTTTGGAATTTTCTTTAGAAATCTATATGGCTTATATTAAGGAACGGAGGGAGTATCAAAATTTGTATGTGTATGCTAGGATGGTCAACCCCATGACAGTAATCCTGTAGACCTCCTAGGGCACTCGCAGAAGCGCGTCATTTGTATCAAACATTTCTACTTTAATTATAAAGATGCACAAATCTTTTATGTATTCAAGAAAAAAGTATACAAAAAAGCTAAATTTAACTGTTTAAGTATGAAACGATTGAAATTTGTTTCATAATATGTCTTGTATTCTTCAGCAATTTCATTTTAGCGCCAGAGAGTGAATACAATTGCATGATGTCAATTCTATCCGGTATGTGCTATTTGAAAGTTTGTAGGAATCTCATCAGAATTCTAAGAAGCATCATACCTCAAAGTTCAATTCATACTCCCTACATGCCTACATTCCAAAATATAAGATGTCTAGCTTATCTAAATATATCTTTTGCTATACACTTAGATATACAATACGTCTAAATATATAGTAAAAGTAATGTATCTACTACAATTTGGAATGTAGAGGCCGATAAACCTTAAAAGTGATATATATTTGTCCGCCATGTCACCTATGCATTGGAAGGTTCACATGTATAAGTTTACTAGATAAATGCCCGTGTGTTGCACGAAATTGTTCCTATGCATCCAATCATTTGTTTTGTTAGGATCCATATTTTGGTTGTTTGATGCATCCCATCATCTACAAAATGTAAGACTTCACATATAAGAAACAACAATAGTAATCCATGTATTAAGGGTATTTTTTGCACTTTAACTGGTAGAGCCATAACCTTATATTTTTATTCTTTCATTACTTTTTCTTATTTATTTTACTTTCTTCTAGAGCTTTCTTTATCCCTCGCCTCCACGTCTTTGTTCTAGAGCTTTCCTTTGTTCACTCGCCTCTGCACGCATGGAGCCACAGAGAGATACCCGCGCCCGCGCACATGGTGGAGGCATGGAGGACTTGAGGAGGCCATGCCATGCTCCGCATCGCCATCAGCACCCGCGTGCCCTTGCCTTCGTGCTCGCACCTGTGCTCCGCCTCTCCCCCATGCTTGCGGTCCGCATCGCCGCATTTTTCAGAGTCAGAGACCTCAGGAGCCTATCAGAGTCGGAGATCTCGCGGGCGCTGCGGACGGTGGTGGGGCCCAGCAAGCAAGGTGTGTCCGTATTTAGAGTCAGAGACCTCGCGGGCACTGCGGCCGGTGGTGGGGCCCAGCAAGCAAGGCTCGTGCACTATTTCTTTTGTTGGACGAGACCTGTCCATATATTTTAAGTAGTAATAGATTTTGGACTGTAACATTATTTTGTGTTATTATAGGGCATATATTTGTTAGATGATTTATATGTTACAATAAAGTATTACTTTTGTAACATTTTACTTGTAATATTAATTTTGTGTTACTATAATTGTTGTCAGTAACATATTTTTATAAAATAAGTGTTTTGTGCTATAACTCATGTATGTAACACATAGTTTTATGTTACTATAAAATTTCCTTGGAACACATTGATAAATGTATTATAATATCGTTGTTTTAAATGTAGTAGTGTCTCCTTCCTCTCACTACTATCGATAGGCCATATAGCCGGTTTGGAACCCCCATTGCTGCCGATTCTGACCCTCAGCAGAGAAACATCGATGGTGATGGCAATGGACTTCACCGTCGATTCACAACCGACTGTGATAGTATGCTATCATTGCTGCTTTAGAGTTTAATACGTCTATTATAATGGCATGATCATTGCTAGGTTGCAGTATGATCTGGTGTTGATGATCCTATAGTCGCTGTCGGTTTACAAATGATCCGGCGTTTATGAGCTTTTGATCACCGCCGGTGCAGACATCAACAAGGGCGGTGTTGATGATTTCTTCACCGCTGATCAGTGGTGTAGTCTGGTGATGACTAGCTTGATCATCACCGGTCAGTGGTCCAATCTGGCAATGATGAGCAATTGATCAACGACGGTTCAATGCATAACCATTGGCGATCACTACTAGACCACCGCCGGTAGTTAGAGGTGGCGTCGATGAGACGATGACCTTCACTGCCGGAATTATATTGCATCCTGGTTTTCACAATATTTTATTAACTAAGATCTACCTTAGTAGCCTACCGAACACACCATACAAATATAATCATCAAATCCATACATCATGTCTAGGAACAAGTGTACTTTTTACAATAGCAATCCACGCTATCAAAGTATGTGTGTGAGCAATCCGCACAAGCTGCCCCTTGATTAATATAATATGGCATTGATCTCTACGTGGACTTAGCTAACGAAAATGTGGTAGTTGTGCTTCATTAGATAGCTCTCTGGTATGTGCCACTAGTGCCTGCAACATTAAGTGAATATAATTAGATCCAAACTGAATTGAAGCATTTCAGTCAAAGTGATTTAGTTGCTCTTCTTATCCAAGTACGTACCTAGTGATGTTGCTCATAAGGACTATGCGTACGTATGCTTCCCCAGTGCTCCATTATGATGAGTAAACATATAATTAGATCCAAACGGAATTGAAGGATGTGAATTGAAGTGATCCTTTGTTAAATTACGTCGCAGATATGTTTGTCAGATAGACAAACGTCTAATTATGATTCCCATGTGCATCAGGGTGATGATTGAAAATAGTTAGTCCCAAACATAATGGAAGGATATGAATTAAAGTGTTCTTGTTGAATTACATTGGTAATGATTCCTTTTGTCAGCCTCTCTTGTGTGACCTTATGCCTTGACAAATGGTGTTTCGGCAAAAATGCAGTTTTTACATGTATGTGATATGTCAATCAAAATAGACAATAGAGTGATATTATTGAAGAAACTACCTACAAATTTTGGAACAGGCACCTCACATCTGTATTCCTATTGAACGATTCAGCAGTATCAACATGATTGTATAAGAAGTCACTGAACAAAGCCTTTTAATTACTAAATACATAGACTTATAGGCACCGATTTCTATCAACGAATTAGACCCAGAAGTCTAGACGGAATAAGTTTCTTACCTTAATGTGTGTAGTTGCTGCATCGGGGAGCAGGTCCTTCGGTGAGAATTAGCTTGTAGGCTAGTGAGTAGGAGGGCAGGGAGCATGAGCGGGCACGCCAGTGAGCAACAGCTTGCACGCCGGCCAGTGGAGGCTTGCACTTCAGTGAGCAGTGGTGGCTTGCGTGCTGGTGAGCAGTGGTGGCTTGCACACCAGTGAGCTGCAGCGTGTGACCGTTGAGGATGAACAACCTTTAGTTGTGTGCAATGGTGAGCAAGATCAGTGCTGAGGAACATCAGCGGTGAGGAGGAGAGGGTGGGGAGCAGGCTTGTAGGGTATAAATAAGGAGGAGCTGCTGGAATGGATATATTGCAAGGCACCATCCCTGCCGGTTGCAGATACAACTGACAGTGGATATAGTGCAACTGGAGTATGAGGGAGCACTGACAAGCACAACTGGAGTTGTAAGCTCTTTGCTGCTCTGAACTCTGAACAAGTTTTTTTCTCTGAACTCTATAAGCACTACTAGAGTCCTTGAACATTGGTAATTAGAAGAGTGCAATGTGAATGGGTAGATTATAGTTTGCAGTAAGTTGTGAACCTAATTAATGAGAATAGTGTAGCCAGAATGGGTAGGTTATTGCCAAATTCATTCTTTTGGCAAGAAAACCAACATTATCTAGTTATTAAATTTCTTGTGCTTAGGTTGAATGCTCAAAAACATGAACCTGAATGCTCAAGTGTGTTGTTGCCAAAACATTACAATTTCAGTTGAAACGATGCATATACCAATGTTAATGATTCTTTTCAGGAGGGAGCTAGAGTTTGAGTGGAGCGCACGAGTGATGGGATGGTCAATGTCAAGCCAACCTTTGCTACAGTGGTAGACATAGCTCATTAGGTTTTGATGTGTACAAATAAGTGTGTGTCCGATACCTATGTGTTTGAGCAATGCATGTGTCTGAGCCAAGTTTGACATTGGATGGTATCATTAATGATGTATACAAACTAGTCATATTTTGGTTAAAATTAATGGTTTTGTCTAAATGCTTTATTGACCATATATTGTTTTCGAAAAACAAAGGTTGCAATGTGGACTATCGGCTTCATCATTTGGCGTGGCAATATATGCTATAGCAACATAATATAAATGTATGTATAAAATTGTCTCTATATTTTCTTAAAATGCAAAATGATGTTACTAAACAATGTATCTATATTGCTAGACACATAATATAAATGTATCTACTCAAACATCTCTATACTTCTTAATACACAATATGAAGTCATTACAAAATGTGACTACATGACACATAATATAAATGTATCTATGAGAACATCTCTACACTTTTTAACACATAATACAACATCGTTACACAACATGACTACATTAGTACACACATACAAATGCATCTATGAGAACGTCTCAACAAAGCGCTACTATATAACGTAACTACACAAATATGCACATTATATAAATGTATCTATAAAAGTGTATCAATATGCGTAGTCGTGCAAGAATCATCTCTACAAAACATCTCTTTATCACCTTAACACGCTTAAGCAACTCTTCTCTACAAGTCCTGACACAGTCCATGTGAAGACACTTCTAACACGCTTTATAATAAAACGTGCCTACAATGTTGTAGAGATGAAATAAAACGTGTCTAACGTAAAAATAAAGCGTCACTATAGGGGGTATTTCTAGTAGTGCGCTGCACCCAGATGCCGATGGAAGCTAATCATGAAGGCTTTCTCCCAGTGCGCGCACTACTAGAAATATGTGGTTTTTTGACATTCTATTTACGTCAAAATATATGGAATTAATGTCACAACTTAAGATTTTTGATTTTTAGTTGACAAAAATTCAAATGTCAAAAAACCAGCATCACAAGTTGATTATATGACGTTTGTATATTTATTATCACAAGCTTATGACAATGGATTTTAGTGTCATATAGGTTTATGACCTTGGTTTATTGTCACAAAGCCCAAAGCCATTCCACATGGGCAAATGCCACATAGGATCAAAAACTAACATGGCGCTGGTTGTGGTTGTTGACGGTCATTAACTTGCTAATCTAACCATCAAATTAGTATAAAAATAAAAACTTCCACGTCTTACATTAGCAACACTGTAGTTATAGGGCTTTAATCTTACTAGTTCCACAATTTTTGTGTCCTATAGTGTTTCACAGGGAATGTAAATGATTTGGTGCACAAATACCATGGATGGTAGAGGAGCAACATCAGCCCATATGGATAATGATCAATGAGAAATAAACTAGGTCTTATGCAGATAACTCCACATGATTCCAAGCAAGGAACAAAAGGATACATGAACATGGTCCAAATACTTTCTCAAATCACATATTTGAACCTACCATGTCGAAGAGCTCATCGAGTTGAATGAAATGGACATTTGGATCACCTAATCTGGAGTTCAGACATAAACATTACGCTTTCCGAAAGACGACAGGGTGAAATGGAGATATTTGAGGTTGGGCTACCCTAACTAGGTTGGGCGACCTACCAGTAAGCCCAATGGCTCTCAGCTTTGGTGTGGAGACTCCTTATCCATCCTAGAGCCGAAGGGAAGTGGGCCACAAAGCATAGGTCCTAAGGGGAGGTCACCCGACCTCCCCTTAGGTTACCCAACTCCATAGTTGGGCCAAACCACCTCAACTTTGGATATATGCAAGGAAACACAATGTGGAGCAATCCTATGCGTGGGTTAGAGGTTGGTTTGATCTGATGGCTATCAAGATGCATCACACAGATCAAAGGGCCCACCAAAATAGAATACTCCCTAGGATCAAGGGGAGCATTGTTGGCGGTCCTTAACGACCATATCCAACCACCAATGTAAGACCAAAATAGGAGAAATTGAGCAAACTTATACACATATGCCTTTACTATTGACATAGTTCCACTTGTATTGGAGATTTACTATTTTGCAGGACTCATAATTAAATACAAGGGAATTATAGTCAAAATACACCATCCATCAAAGCGCAAAAAGAACATTTGCAAAGGAGAAGAAGGCCATCCAACTACCAATTCTGGGCCAAGCACCGGCGTAGACGCGGCCCAGGCCCACCCAACAATCGACCAGAGAAGGTCGGTGGCCAGGCGCGCCGGCTAGGGTACGGGCGCACCCCCACCACCGCCTCTCGGGCCCATGTTGCTCAGGAGGTGCCATTAATGCTAGGGGAGGTCAGTTACATAGGGGTTTCCATGTATAGCACACCAAACCGACCTCACAGTAGTATAAGTTGAAAGGAAGAGCTCTCCTTCAACAACACACAAGAGAGAAAAGCACCAAGAAGAGCAAGAGCAACACCACTCCAATGGGCTTAGGCCCTAGGTAGCTGGCTCTAGCAAAGAAATAGGGAGAGATGTGAGAGAGTTCGGGGAAGAGCCAGACTTGTCAGTGTCTCCCTACTTGTACCTTGACGAACACCGGCTTTGTACCTCAATGGGTATCTTACTAAGTGTTCATGGTTCCTTTGGTTATAAAAGTTTGTTGATTAGTTAATCTATACTTTTACTTGTTTGCGGGTTTGTCATCCGCTCTCCTTCCGGATACTGTAGCACAGGGCCCTGATAAAGACGAATAACCCTACATGGACGCTAGAGTAGTAGTCGATAGCGTAGACGTGGTGTCTAGGCTAGAGGCTACCTTCGTTTGCCTCGTTCCCCATGGTTGAGGGTTAGGCGACAGGTGGTGATAGCCATGTCCGTCCCTTATAATCCTCCACATTCGGGTTCGACGTAGAGCCATAGACCAGCAACGCTTGGCAGACCAGGTGCTCATCGGTGCCCGAAGTAAGCAAGTAGAAGTAGAGTTTATCTATCCATAGACCTTAAAGCCATAGGAATCCATCTCCACCCTCATTAGCTATCCTTGTGTTGTCCTTGGACGGATTAGCTACAAGAAATACCTCCATTCCCTGTGGAAAATACGATACCCTAAATACTTCCAGGTGAAAGCTACAACGGTAATTCCATACGCTTGTGGATTCTTTCTGTAAATGTTAAGAAATACCAACAAGCTTTCTGGAGCCGTTGCCAGGGAACGGTTGCTATTTTCTTCGAATGTAGTTCATCCTCATATTTGTATCTTTTTATTTTTATAAAAACAAAATAGTTTTGTTTTTATCTTTTTCACCATGAAGCCAACTCAAAATTCTAACCTTTCTGCTTCAAAGGGGGAGTTCCTCAAGCCATCACTAGTTTCAAAACCTAATCGTTCATCTGGCTGTGAACTCCACCCTAGTTTAAAAGCTATGGTTCAGGCACTACCCTTCTCAGGGCACCATAATGAAAACCCCTACCATCACCTGCATGAGTTTGAAGAAATGTGTTAATGCCTGAGCATCTCTGGAATGACACAAGAAAATCTAAAGTGGACATTGTTTCCCTTCTCTCTCATGGGGAAGATGAAGCAATGGTACACTCTTCTCGTAGGAAGTACGAATGGGGACTGGGAGGAACATAAAGACAAATTTTGTCTTGCAATTTCCCTATATCCCATATCGACCCTCTACCAAGGGCAATCCTTGACTTTGAGCAGTATGAGAAGGAGTCTTTACGTGCAGCCTAGGCTAGATTTTCAGAGTTAATTCACTCCAACCCAAACTTGACTTTACCCGATGGCATGATATTGCGTCTCTTTTGTTCGGGTATTGACATAGATGCTGACCTATGCCTAGACGTGACTGCCGGAGGTTGGTTTACACACAAACCTATGACGGAACAAGTAAAATTTCTTGAAAACTTCATAAATAAACACACTTCTTCCATCATAAGAACCAAACCCCTCTAGGCCAAAGTTTCTTTGCTGAATACTTCAATAAAGATAATGACCAAGATTTTGAGCAACAGGCTTTAGAAGAACATTTTGAAAGTTATTCATAGAAATCAATATGATTTTTTTTGCAAGGAAGGACTATACAAGACTGCCTTGGATGGAATTTTGAATTTCTCCATTAGTTTCACCACTCGAGAAGAGAAATAATTTTTCTTAAGTTGGACTTCAAAAAAGCTTTTGATAAAGTAGAACACACTACCATTTTGCAGATCATGACAGCTATGGGCTTCCCAACCAGATAGAATAACTCGATCAAGAGTATCCTAGCCTTAGGTTTTTCTTTAGTTCTTCTCAATGGAGTGCCTATTAAGGAATTCAGTTGTAGAAGGGGTGTTAGCCAAGAAGACCCCCTTTTCTCCACTGTTGTTTGTCATAGCTGCAGATTTGTTGCAAAGTGTTGTCAACAAGTCCTACACCCTTGGCCTCCATGGATGACCCCTGCCAAATAGGGACGCATATCATTTTCCAATAATTCAATATGCTGATGATACTCTTCTCTTATGCAAGCTGACATCAGACAACTCCTCTCTGTCTTAAAGCACTCCTTTAGAGTTTTACATATTCAACTGGTCTTAAAATAAATTATCAGAAGTCCTGCATGATTCCCATCAATGTTGAATAATCAAATGTTCCGCCTCAATCTTCTAATTGGAACCTTTGGTTGCACACTTGGAACAATCCCCTTCACCTACCTTGGTCTTCCTCTTGGAACAACCAAACCTCTGGTAAGAGATTTTGCACCTTTAATATGCAAAATAGAGCAAAGACTGTCTGCCAGCTCCACTTCTTATCTTACTGTGGGACACTGCAACTAGTAAACTCAGTCATGTCGTCCTTCCCAACTTACTACCTGTGCTCCTTTAGGCTTCCAAAACGGTCATTGAAGTCATTGACAAATTTAGAAAAGACTGCCTTTGTAGAGGAAATGCCATTGATGCCATGGGTTATAATTTAGCGGCTTGCAACTCAGTCGTAGTGCCAAAAGATAAGGGGGTCTTGGTGTACAAAACTTACATATGTAGAAATGAAGCTCTTCTCTTGAAGCAACTTGACAAGTTCTACAACAGGTAAGATGCGTTGTGGGTTCACTTAGTTTGGGATTCTTATTATGCATCAAAGTGCCCCACCTGTGTCCCCCCATCAAAGGTTCTTTTTCGTGGCGGGATATTTTGAAGCTTCACATTTAATATAGAGGCATTGCTAAATGTACACCTGATAATGGTTCCTCAATTAGTCTTTGGGAAGATTGTTTTGATTACCAACCTCTAAGTATCAAGTTCCCCATCCTCTATTCATTCACCAAGCGGCAGGATATCTCAGTTTAGAAGGCTCTCCTTGAGGACGATATTCTTCTGCTTTTTAGATTGCTTATGTCAAGGTCGGCTTTTAATAAGCTTCACCTCCTACAGAATGTTCTAGACCATATTCGAGATACTAATCATAATGAGGATGTCTGGTCTTACATTTGGCACTTAGCTATACTTCAAGCAACTAGTACAACCATGCTTTCACCTCCATAATGCCGCCTATATATCTAGATTTGAAAAATATATGCCAACAGTAAAGTGTTCTTCACTTGGTTACTTCTGGTGATCGTCTAAACACAAGGAATATCTTGAGAAGGTGGAAGAAACACATGGATGAGGGACTGTCAGGATAACATTGAGGAAACAATTATGCACTTGTGTTTTGAATGCACCTCTAGTATTACTAGATGGTTTATGCTAGGCATACAATGGTCGATTAGGGGAGTCTATCAAATGATCATGTAGAAGAGAGCTCAACTTCGTACACCTATCTTCATGGATCTGTTCCTCATTGCGGCCTAGTGTATCTGGAAAGGGAGGAATGACTACATCAACAATAAAATCACCTCCCCAGCTACTTGGCAGGCTCGTTTTATTAGTGAATTTAAGCTCCACTTTTGTTGCATTAACACATTAACACAGAAACTCAACAGGTAATTTCCTTTTGGTTGAATTCTTTGTAAGTGGTAGTCCTCCCTTTGTAAGGTTTGTTCCTGTTAGCTCCTAGCTAACACCCCTATAACTTGTCCTTGTTTTTCAATATATTTCCTAGGGAGCTTTGCTCCACAATAGTTTCAATCAAAAAAACTAAAAATTATCAAAAGTACAGTTGGGATTTGTATGAGAAAACAATAGAGGTTAGGGATTTGGCAATGTGACTATTTATCTTTAAAGAGGAAATCCATCTTAATCAAAAGGATCTCTTAGACTGTCTCCAACAAGGAACCCATATGGGAAACTAAACCCAAAATGGGTAGCAAGAGACCTAAAATCAGCCTCCAACAGAGTACCTATATGAGAGATCTATTTTGGGTCGCCTGAGAGGCACAACCCAAATATAGACATCCTGTAACACCCTAGGTGTTAGGCTTGCATAATTTGACTTGCATTGCATGAGCATGAGCATCGAACATTCATATATAAGCTTTTACAATTGAAACATGTGATTGAAACATATGAAACATGCTTGTTATTCTATGTTTCCTTGAATATATACATATGATCATGAGTGAATACATGTAAATGGTTGATGTGAGTCACTAAAACATCTTAGCTACACTTAGGATGACTAGTGGAACAATGTTCGTGAAGGTCACTTTGCATGATCAAGTCTTTAAGTGATGCTATGTATGTTGACCTAGAAAGCTTTATGTGTAACCAATGTATGAAATGATTGTGTGACCCAAGGAATAGCTTAAACATGTTTGGAATGTCATTAGGAACAACTTTGGTATTCATGGCTAGGGCTAATTTGGTCACTAGGTCATAGTTTAAGTGTATACCATCATTTGAATGTAGCATGTTTGACCTAGCTTGAACTATGTGATAGAAACTTTGCATGGATGTAGTTACTAAAGCAAAGTTGTAGTATTTAATGAAAGGAACAACTTTTATTTTTGGGTCATAAGCTTGTTCAGCTCCTAACATGCTTGAAATGGGCTCACAAAAATCAGCTTTGCACTATTTTCAACACTTAGAATTTTAGCTAAGTCATGTTTCACTGACAGTGTGACGAGCTCAACTTTGGGCTGATTTTACTCCCCACCTATTGCGAATTAGGAGAAGGTTTCTTAAGAACTTTTGTACCTGGTACATAGGTCTACACTTTTCGTTTTATCGACGTGCTCAAATTCGATTTAGTTTAGTATATTAGCGGCTTCGAAATCACGTCGTCAGGTTGGTTTTCAGGCACTGAAGATTGCCGTGCCGCGCCGGGTCGTGGCCGACCGGCCACAGAGCATGGCCACCGCGTGGCCAACGCTGGCCGGCGACAGGCCCTCGACACCAAGAGCTGGCGCTCATTATCTGCACCACCCCACGCCTCCTTCCCACTCACTCCTACCCGCTCCCTCGCTCTTGGCTGCTCGTCTTTCCTCTCGCCGCGGAAAAGCACAGCGCCGCCGAGCACCGCACCATCTCCGTCGTCACCTCACACGTGCTCCACCACACCGCCACCGCCTACGTCTAGACCACAGCTACGCCACGTCCCCCTCTACCTCCTCGACTTGATTTCAGCAGCTGACGAGCTTCGGTGAGGGCGTATTCACCATTTTCATCTCGTCGGAGATCTCGGCCACCATGGCCGCCTCCACGGCGAGCGAGCCGCCGCACTACTCGCACACGCATTCTTCCATATTCTTCGCGTTAGGGCTTGGTTAGGATGTGTTTTAGCTTGTGTCATAATGTTACTATGATTCGTTGCTCCACCGACGTGGAACACGGCAACCTATGTCGCCGTGCTCTCACCTCCACGCCACCGCGCACGTGGCCGGAGCACGTCGGAGCACCTCGCGTCACCTAGATAGTTGTAATAGATCCGTGTAGTCACCGTGGTTCTTGTGTGCTCTTTGCTCAGCCCCGCTGTGGCCTTCCATGGCCGGCGCACCGCAGCAACGCTCTGTCGTGCCACCATGGCCGGCGACGAGCACGCTCCTGTGCACGCGCGCCTTAACTACCTAGGTCACCCAATGCGCCTTGGTCTGTAGACCACGTCTGTGCAGTTGGTTTGGCCAGAGAGATCGCCGGCGATGAGCTGGGGCCGATCCGCATCGAGCAGCGCCGCTTCCCCTGTTTTGTTTCGCTGACGCGCGGGCCCATCTAAAGCGTGGACCCCTGCTGTCAGCGACACAGTTTCAAATGATAGTTCATTTATTTTCATATTTGATGCAAACTTTGAAAAATGATAAGTTGAGTTCTAGATGTCCATTTTTTGTGAAACAAATTTTGTTGTGTCCCTCATGAAGTGTAGTGTTTTGTAAAAATATGGTATGTACAGTTTCTGATATTTTTATTGGGGATTTAAATGTATTTAGATAAATATTTTTTGAATGTTAATAATCTTTTAAAATAGATATCTTGAGCTAGAAAACTCCTAAAATTGTGATTCCAATTTTGTTGGTTTTGTATTGACATGCTCTGGCTATTAAAAATATTAAGCTTGCTGTAAACTTGATTTAAATATGGTCTTTCTATTTATTTATTAATAAATGGCATTTTCTAAGGAAATTTGTAGGGGTAAAAATATGTAATATATTGCTATGCAAATTTTTGTACAGTAGTATGGCACTAATGATTTAAATATGGTCTTTAAATTAATAAAGGCATTTAAGTAATTAAATTAGGGTTCACCATGATGTTTTCTATGATTCTTGTGATGCATAGTAACTATTGATGTTCATAGTAAGGTGTAGAAGCCATTGATTGTATGCAACTAACTAATTATCACTTTATATTTCAAATACATGGTTGCATGTATAGTTTTGATTGTGTGGATGATTTCATGTGGATAATGATCTTTGCTATAAAACTTGTTAATAACAAAGTTGTAGATAACTTACAAATCTACCTTATGTTAAATTTTCACAGTCACAGGCCTTAGGGTTTTAGAGTTCTAGCTGCTATAAGTTTGCTATCCGAAATGTTTACTTTATGGAAAGATTTGATTGACTGATTTGTTTGACCTAGATAACTATTGAATTACCTTAAGAGTATTAAAATGAAGTTGTAGACAATTTCATAAGCTTTCTATAATGTCCACAACCATATGATTTCAATGTATATAACTCCAGTTATGAGTAAAACAAATAGCTACTATTTTGTGGTGTAGTAAATGAATGGTAGAAGTGTTTGATTAAGTAATCAAGAAGAGATATGCACCTACTCAGTAAAATGTGATGCACTTGTTATTACTTTAACACCATGCTATTAAGAATACTTAAAAGAATGCATTCATCATGTATCATCACACTATACTTCTCAGCATGTATGCATTCGTAATATCTTATGCCATATTCATGCATATAGGATCGACAAAGGAAATAACGTTGCTGGAATTCAACGAAGGAGAGGAAGGGGACCAGCAGGAGATTCCTCAAGCCACAGCTCCTGACGAAGAGGAGCAGACCCTAGAAGAGCTTCCGGAGTGCCCTGACTACCGCCCTACTTCCTTTTGAAAGGCAAGCCCCGGAGCATTCTAAGTCTCCCAATGTTTTACAAAATACTACTTGAGTCCTTTATGATTGATGCATTAGGTTATAAGAGTTGTCTGGAAACCCCTGATGCATGGAACTACCTTGTCCAGATATATACACCTTTAACCCTTTGTAGGTTTAGGATCAAATATATGCTTAGCCCTGCTTAGACCGGTAGAAGTCAGGTGATTTCCTGTCACCCGCGAGATATAGGTGGATACCGATGCACGGTTGGCTATATTTGCTATCATAGAAAATAACCATGGGGTAAAAGTAAATGGAGGCCGGGTGGAGTCTATGTGTAGGTTGACTCATGTGATTTCATCTGTACCGATTAAGGACCGTACCGTTGTTGGCGCTGTTTGACAAGATTGAACGCATGCCTATCACGTAGCTGGACGGATAACTCGTTCCGACCGTGAAGCCGAGTAGCTCAACTCAAGTCAGGCCCCGCTCGCCCCGCTCTGTAAGAGTGCGCACTCTGGATGGTAGTAAGGATGTGCGGGGAGCCAGATGTGAGCCCAAGGGCAGGCTGGACCTGAACGTCCTGGCAGTTGGTTGTCCCTGATTGTGCGGCATTGGGCGAACCCGCGAAATGTATACTTGAGTTGTACCAAAGGTGACCGTTGATCTGATCTGCCTGGGTTTGTATTAGGAATAAATTCCCAGCTGGTTGAAATCGATTCGAATCGCCGTCTCTCCCAGACAGTGAGAAATTTGGCTAGTACCAACATCGTAGTAATTGTATTATGAAATATAATGGTTCGGATAAACATGGGATTACTATACCTGCTATGGTTACTATTGTATGCTCTTAAAATGATATATCACATGTTTGGCACAGGATAGTTTCTAATCTAGAGATAGATAGTTATAATTAACTGGATGACAGAACTATAATTGTATAACTGAGTGAATCGTTTTTTATGTAAAATGTTGTCAAGCTACCTCCACTTATACAGCCTTGCATAATCCTTGGAGTCAATTTATTTCTGGTTTATGACGGGTAAGTCTAGCTGAGTACCTTCTCGTACTCAGGGTTTTATTCCCATTGTTGCAGATGGCACAGTATATCATGGATATCGCAAGAGTTGCTTATATCCCGCTGTGGATGAGGAGTAAGCCTTGGGCAGGCTTCTTTACTAATCCCTATATATGCTTTTGTGGACTGTGATCGTATGTTGGCACTGTATTAAACTATGTTGGCAAATGCTACTTTTGAACTTAATTTGCTTCCGCTATTATCTATCAAACTTGGTTTGTAATAACTTTATTTCATACTCTGATGATGGAAATGTATCTGCGAACTTTATGTAATATGTGACATATATATTGAATCATGTACGATATTGGTTGTTTGTGGATCGTTTATTGAGACCCGTCGTGGTACTCGACAGACTACCGGGTTTATATGGGCTCAAGTATGACAGTGTGACCGCTTGCGGGCTGCCATTGTACTTGTGCTCTTATAAATTGGTCCGTTCTGCGACACATCCTCTCTTCTAGAAATCCATTTGCAGAAAGAATTCTCTTTTGAGTCCTGTTGTTGGAGAAGATGCCGAATTGGTATTGAACCCTTTGCATGTAGCGCTACCCAAAGGATGAATTGGTCTTGTATTTTGGATGTTGTTGTTGGAGATAGCCTTAGATTGCTTTGATTATTGATTTGTAGCAAGGCAGGGAAAACTGGCTTATTCAGTTTCAGTAGATCTACCATGAAGAACTGAGAAACGCCATCTAGGAACAAGCCTGTCGTGGAGGCGCACCTAAGGTTGTTCTTGAGTTGGGAAGGTCTCCTGGAACGCCTACAAACACCATAGAGATTCTCCGTAGGACATCATATGGGGGATTGAAATGTAGGGTTTAAGGGATAAAAAGCATATAAAACAGTAAAAAGATAAAATATAGATTGATTTGGTGTGATTACATTCCTCAATTGGTTGTGGCCCTTTATATTTATAGGTTGGGTAGATTTATTACATAGGAGGTCGAAATCCCTTATAAATCAGTCAAAAATACAATTCCAACTCGATCTGGGTTACCAAAACCGACTTAGCTGGTTACCATGGGCTGAATCATTCTGGAAGGGTTTTCTTTTATAGACTCAACATTGGCGTTCTATATATGCATTTTGATTGTCTCAACGAAAGAAACATCATGGTGAAGTCTAATCTGTAATTTCCAAAATCAACCCGAGTTGGCTAATTTGAGTGTCAACGGTTATGTAAGAGGGTTCATTTAATATGGATTGGCTGTTAAAGAGAGTTAGTTTAATATGGAGTGGGTTGGGTACGAGGTTGGTTTTAACCCATTAGCAGATCACGTTTGTTAGCGCGATAAAATTTCGATCAATTTCAAAACATGCGCATGAACCGAAAGCATGTGAGTATGACAACAAAGACATGAAGGGGCATTCTTCGAGATGCCATAACCCACAAGCATTAGACGGCGCGTAGATCGTGTGTCTCTACTACGTACGTGGTCGGATGTACGTCCTGTCGTCCTGCATCACACAGCTAGCGCGCTATGTGCAGGACGTACACGTACGTAATGTGCATTTCGGTTTCATGTCAGAATTAGGGTTACGGAACAAAAACCACGCCAAATCAACAACCTGCAAAATTGAAGCATGCAGCCGCCGAATTCAAGTGGTCATGACCAGGTGTGATCCAGACAAAATAACACCGAACTAAAAGAAATTCCCAATGATTTTAAACTAATTCCCAATGATTTTAGCGGCACGCAATTTATTTGCGAGTTGCCACAGAGCGTGCATCTATATGTTCCCAACTGCCAGCTTCTTTTCTAAGCCCCCATCGGCCAACTGCCACCATGCTAACAACCAATGCAACAACTTTAGTAGTATGATCTCCCGTAAATGCTCTTGACAATATACTTTTTTTAGAAAATAGAAAATTACGGTCTCTTCAACGGCGCTCAGTGAGTGAGTCTTACATTATTTCAGCTTATTCACTGATGAAAAATATGGTAAGACTTACTAAAATGAGTGGCACTACTACAGAAAGTTTATCACCACCGGTTCCATACACCCCTTCTCCGACGGTTTTGACCCCGGTGAATGTCGGCGGTGATAGTCGAACTTCATCACCGCTGGTTACGCGCCAGCGACGATGACAGGTTATCACTGTCGGTTTGTGTTACCAACCGATGGTGACTAGGATTTGCAGAAATCACAAAAATGAGCCAAAAAATAGCAAAAATTTTGTTTTAATCCCGAGAAGGCCCCACCAGCCGCAAGGTCACGCATCACAAGTCACACGATTTTTCGTGCAGAAATCCGCACACTACACGATGCTGGGATTTGAGCCTGAGAGATGGGCCTTCACGTATAGCTGCTCTAACCACTCCGTCCCTAAGTCACTTGTGTCTATATGACATATTCATTTCCCTAGTATTCACTCCTTAGAATTTTAAAATGAATATTTAGGAACTTAAACGACTTTGATGTTGGTGGTTTCGTCATCCGAAGTCATTTGAATAATTTGAATTTCAATATGTGCAAATTCAGCCATACTTTTGGGACCTCAAATGATTTTAAATAAAAAGTCATCAACTACAAAGCTGTAGTTCTCAGCGAGATCTAAAACTTTGGTTTTGATCAATTTTTCATCTGAGGTCCTTTGAAAATTTTGAATGTCAAAGTTTTAGAACTTTAGATACAAATTTGTGACCCTAAATGATTTCTAATGAAAAAGTTACCAACTACAAAGATGTAGATCACAGCGAGATCTACAACTTTGCTTTTGATCATTTTTCATCTAAGGTTGTTGTACAATTCAAAAAAATTGAATTTTAAAATATAAGAGGGTCAAATAGAATTTTGGGACCCTAAATAATTTTAAATTAAAAAGTCAAAAACTTCAAATTTGTAGATCTCATCGAGATCTACAACTTTGATAATAAAGTTTGTTTTTATTCGACTTTGTTTGAAAAAGTTATGAATTTTATTGCGTTGCACCATAACTTATCACCGCCGGTTTGTATTACGAACCGTTAGTGAAATGATTTTCACCGCTGGTTGGTACCACAAACCAGTAGTAAAAATGGGTCAACCATCACTACCGGTTGGTAACACAAACCGCCTGTAACCATAGGTCATCACCAACGGTTCATGTTACCCGTTGGTGGTGATAATCGCCATCATTTTCACCAATGGTTCGTAACACGAACCGACAGTGAAAATCATTTCAGCAACGGTTCATAATACGAACCGACGGTGATGAGTATCACCGCCGGTTTTCAGCAAACCGCCGGTAAAAGTGGCGGCGGTGATTATCAATTCTATAGTAGTGTGCGCTCAAACAGGAGAAAATCATATGCAAGTCTATTATTATTTGCCATCCATTCTTGGCAAACACATATGTCACAGGTCCGTAACCGTGGCAAGTATCGTGGTTGTTCGTTAGATGTTGATGTGGGTCTCTGGTGGCTCGAGCAATCAAAAACACAAGGGAGACACAATAATATATCCTTGTTTGGGCTTCTAAGCCCTACGTTAAGTAGTGTAGTGTTCTTCGTGTTCAGAGCACCCAAATTGGGGATTACAATGATGGATATCGGGAGTTTGATAGGAGATCGCTCGGTGCTATCCTACGGGTTCATCGGTGTTCTTCCTCAACGAGTAAGGAAGTGGCATTCTCTAGCTGGGTTGTCAAGTTTGTCTGTTTGGGAATTATCTATTGTTCGATCGTCCACCCTCTATAGGAGCCGACCCTGCCCTTATATTCCAAGGACGGGTACGTCGGGCACAAGTCGGTTTTGGGTTCTAGTCTTCATTCCATGTACACTAGGGTACACAAGTACCTTATCGCGGCGTGAATGGACATCGCCTTTGTTGCGTAGGGAGGAGTCAATGGAGCTGTAGCCGCTACCTGATGCCACAGCCACCGCCTGGCTCCTGACTGTCCGAGCTGTCTGGTACGGCGCGGCCTCCCCCGTGTGAACCTTCTCAAGGCTTCCTTGGCTATGAAGGAACTCCGCCTAAGGGGTTGATGATTGGGCCCTAGAACCCGCTGCCCTAGGAGTTGATGAAGTCATTTGTCCTGTTGTGTCACGCTGGTTGCGTAAACTTGTTGAAGAAGTGGCTGACAAGGCCTCGCTTCTGTTGAATGAGCAGATGACGTGGAATCTCCATAACTACCAGGCCTCGGATGCCTGGCAGGTTGCCCATGGATCAAGACATTGGTTCATCGTTCAAGCGTTGGATCGGATATGTGCTGGGTCGAATTCATGCTCGGGCTGCAATTGCTCGATAGTCTGGGGCACTGTCGAGCTCCCGAGCCCCGAGCAGTGGCCACAATCGTGCTCTGGCTGTTGTTGATTCCTTCTGTGAGATTGGTCAGCGGGTCTATTTGTCGGCTCTCCTGTTCAGAGGACATAGCATACCCCTATGTTTGACTCTCGTCAGGAGCCCCTGAACCCTTTGTGGCCTTCCGGGTCGAGTCCACGATGACAACGAGGGGCTGAACCCGATCTCTGGTGACTGGGTCAACCAGGGTGGTCATACCTTTGCTATCTGGATCAGACACCCTTCTAGGGGCGCCTGAGCCTTTGGTTGTGCGCTCAGCTTTTGAGCCCGGCGATGCTTGGTTTGAGCATTGTGTGAGGAAAGCCCAAGCGAGGGCCTAGCTAACTCATCGAGGAGCCGCCAGTTCTGAGCCCATGTGGGGCACCCCGCTTACCTTGGCCTCCAAGGGTCGAGTGATTGGTGTGTCGGGGCCTTGGCTCGGTGCCATTCTGACACTCGGTAGCAGGCCTCCTTGGCTTGAGTTGCACTTAGCAGTGGTCGGCGCGTTCTTCACATCGGGCTCGGGTGGCTCCCATTGGGTCCACCGCTCAATGCCCGCTGCTCTGATCTTTCATCACACTCGGGGAGGGTTCATGGGGTGCCCATTAGTTGTCGGGTCCCAGAATCCTTGGCGGAGGGGCTGACACAACCCCCGAGGTCATTTTGGGGCCTTCTGCTAGTGGGTGGGGCGGTTTCTCCACGCGCCCTTCCAGCTGACACAACCAGAATTTTTTAATTCTCCTAGTGATGTGGGCTTGTCCTAGTGTTTTAGCATTCAAAATTTAGTATAAACTCTCTACCAAATGTCTCCTAGTGAGGATTCTCATGTGCTATGACTAGTGCTAGTGTTTTACTACTACTTAAAAGTACTAGGAGAATTCCACCTTTTTGGTAGGGTGACGTTCGGTGCAGACACTTGATGGAGCTTGGTTGATGCGTCGGCAAGTGAAGTTAACGCACGGGCTGTGCTGCTCCACGCACTACTAGAGAACAGACTTTAGAACGATATCCTAATTTGGCATTAGCCTCGGCATTTTTTGCTCTCGGGACTAAAGGTTCCTGCCCAACGGTCATCCGCGGGGCAGGGATCTTTAGTCCCAGCTAGTATTACCAACCGGGACTAAAGGTAAACCTTTAGTCCCGGTTGGTAATACCAGCCGGGACTAAAGCTTTTAGTCCCGGTTTGGGTGATGCCCCGGGAATAAAGATTAATCTTTAGTCACGGTTTGGCCCCCTAACCGGGACTAATTATCCTAGCCTATAGACCAGCTCATTTCTTCCTCCCCGAGCCCGAGCCATTCCATTCAAACTCACTGCCTCTGTTCTTCAGCTTGTTGTTGTTCTTGCTCTCTCCCCCTCCATTGGTGTTGCTCTTCGATTTTGGAGGTAACAAACTTAATCCTCTTATGTTTTATCAGTAGCTTATCTCATTTTGCGATGTAGATGCATGTGTAACTTTATATGTTGGACTTTATTATGATTTTATGTCATTTTTAGCTCAAAATCACATGATGATTTGCATATATGTTTGAATAAACAAAAGTTAAATTAGTTCATCAAAATCACTTGATAGTTTAGTATTGCTAGTATATATAGTACATTTCATGGTTTAGTTAGATAAATAAATATTTTTTTAATATATTACTTTAGAAATGAGAAATTTACAATAGTTTGCAAAAATAAGTATAGAAAGTAACTTGATATGGTGGATTTGATTATGATTTCTATGTCATTTTTAGCTCAAAATCACATGATGATTTACAATAGTAAAATCACTTGATAGTTTGGTATTTTACTATTATACATAATACATATTTCATGGTTTAGTTAGATAAATAAATAATTTTAGTTTTGTTTAAATATATTATTTTAGAAAATGTGAAATTTACACTAGTTTGCAAAAATAAGTATAGAAAGTAGATGACAACTGGTACCGGATCCTCGGCCTCTTGTTCAGTTGCGAAACGACTAAGGCCAGAACTCCCTCTCATTATCTGCGGTAAGTGTAAGTAGAAGATTGTGATGGAGTACCGAGTCAAGAGACAGGGACCCAACAAGGGTCGTGTTTTCTACAAGTGCCCGGATCGCGATGTGAGTTTCTTACGCATTTGATTATTATGGCTAATTGACCTGCTTTTCTTGAATATTTTTGACTAAATATTTTTTGGCTTTAATTTCAGTGGGAGGGCAATGGATGCGATGGTTGGTACTGGGAGGAAGATTATGCTACATACGTGCAGAATTCGGGTGCGCTTGAGGTAGCGGCTGCTGATGATGAGGCAGTGAGCCAGCAGGAGAAGCTTATTGATATTCAACAGACGAATGATTTGTCTATTTTAGTTGCATACGGTCATGAAATAATTATGTTACTGAAGTGCATTGTAGTTTTAGTTTGTTTAGTGATAGTTGGGATTGCTTACGTTGTAGCCAGGCTTAGTTAATTAATCAACCGTGTGTGTGTCATCTATGTTATGTAATAAAATACTTAATTATGTTCAAGGTTTTCATAATTTGGCTTGTAATGCAGATTATGTCACGCCATTGGATGTACAATGCTGATCGCCGCTCCCAAGACTTTATTGAGGGTGTGCACTATTTCTTAGGTGTGGCCGAGGCAAATAAGCGGGATGGTTTCATGTGCTGTCCATGTGCCCTATGTAAGAATTTAAAGGAATATTCAAACTCAATGAGTCTTCATTCACATTTGCTTAAGTCAGGTTTCATGTCAAACTATATATGTTGGACTAAGCATGGAGAAAGCGGGGTCATGATGGAAGAAGGTGAAGAAGAAGATTTAGACATTGATGACATTATTGCTCAGTATGGTGCCTTTGATGATACTACAATGGGGGAGATGAAGAAGAGGTAGCGGCAGAAGATGATCTCGGTGATGCTCTTGGCGATGCCATTCGTGATGCACAACAAGAATGCAAAAGTGAAAAAGAGAAAGTTAAGTTCGAGCGCATGCTTGAGGATCATAGGAAGTTGCTATACACGACGGCCGAAGAGGGGCAAAAAAAGCTGGGTACAACACTAGAATTGCTACAGTGGAAGGCAAAGATTGGTGTATCCGACAAGGCATTTGGGAATTTATTGAACCTCATAAAGAAGATGCTTCCGAAGCCAAATGAATTGCCCACCACTACGTATGAAGCAAAAAAGGTTGTCTGCCCTTTGGGATTAAAAATCCAGAAGATACATGCATGTCCTAATGACTGCATCCTCTACCATGGCAATGAATACGAGAATTTGGATGAATGCCCGGTATGTAAAGCATCGCGGTATAAGATCAGGCGTGATGATCCTGGTGACGTCGAGGGTGAACAACATCCTAGAAAGAAAATCCCTGCCAAGATTATGTGGTATGCTCCTATAATACCACGCTTAAAACGTTTGTTCAGAAATAAAGACCATGCAAAGTTGTTGCGGTGGCATAAAGAAGACCGTAAGGTAGACAATATGCTGAGACACCTAGCTGGTGGGTCCCAGTGGAGAGCGATAGATAGGGAATTTCTAGAGTTTGCAAATGAGGCTAAAAACTTAAGGTTCGCCTTAAGTACAGATGGTATGAATCCTTTTGGGGAGCAGAGCACTAGTCATAGCACTTGGCCAGTTACTCTATGTATCTACAACCTTCCTCCATGGTTATGCATGAAGCGGAAGTTCATTATGATGCCGATCCTCATCCAAGGTCCGAGGCAACCTAGCAACGACATTGATGTCTATCTGAAGCCATTAGTTGAAGAACTTCTAGTTTTATGGAACCAACCAGGTGTACGTGTCTGGGATGAGTACAAACAAGAACACTTTGACCTACGAGCAATGTTGTTCGTAACAATCAATGATTGGCCTGCTTTAAGTAATCTTTCAGGTCAGATAAACAAAGGATATAATGCATGCACACATTGATAGTATATATTTGAAAAGATGTCGAAAGGTCGTGTACCTTGGCCATCGTCGATTCCTTCCTTTGAATCACCAAGTAAGAAAGAAAGGGAAGCATTTTAAAGGTAAGCCAGACCATCGGAAGAAGCCTCATAACCGAACAGGGGAAGATGTACTTGCAATGGTCAAGGATGTGAAAGTAGTATTTGGAAAGGGACAAGGCAGTGAATCTGTTCCCAAAGATGCTAAGGGACATGCACCCATGTGGAAGAAGAAGTCCATCTTTTGGGAGCTACCCTATTGGCAAGTCCTAGAGGTCCGCAACGCAATCGACGTGATGCACCTGACAAAGAATCTTTGTGTGAACCTGTTAGGATTCATGGGTGTGTACGGGAAGCCAAAGGATTCACTTGAAGCACGCCAGGACTTGCAGGGCATGAAATAACAAGACAACCTTCATCCAAAGAAGACAGATGATGGACGTCATTACTTAAGTCCTGCTAGCTACACGCTTAGCAAAGAAGAGAGGGACATCATGTTCGAATGTCTAAGTAGCATCAAGGTCCCATCGGGATTCTCCTCCAATATAAAGGGTATAATAAATGTGCCAGAGAAGAAATTCCTAAACTTAAAGTCCCACGACTGCCACGTGCTTATGACACAATTGCTTCCAGTTGCTTTAAGAGGAATTCTACCTCCACATGTACGTCTAGCCACCGTGAAGCTATGTGCATTCCTCAATGCAATTTCTCAGAAGGCAATCAATCCAGTGGAACTAGCTACTCTACAGAATGATGTGGTTCAATGTCTTGTCAGCTTTGAGTTGGTGTTCCCTCCATCCTTCTTTAATATCATGACACACCTCCTAGTTCATTTGGTGAAGGAGATTAGTATTCTTGGACCTGTGTTCTTACATAACATGTTCCCCTTCGAGAGGTTTATGGGAGTCTTGAAGAAATATGTGAAAGTCCGTTCTAAGCCTGAAGGAAGCATCGCCCAGGGCTATGGAACAGAGGAGGTCATTGAGTTCTGTGTTGACTTTATTCCTGACCTTGCCCCGATTGGCGTTCCCGAATCGTGACATGAGGGGAGACTCAGTGGTAAAGGAACTTTAGGGAAGAAAACATATATTGGCATGGAAGACGATTATTTCAATAAAGCACACTACACAGTTCTTCAGAACTCGTCATTGGTGCATCCATACATCGAGATACATAAGGAGTTCTTACGATCCAAGTTTCTAGGGAAGACTGAAGCTTGGATTAGGCGTCAGCACATGGAAAGTTTCAGTGGTTGGTTGCGAAAAGAATGTCAAGGCGATGATAATATTGATGAGCAACTGTATTTGTTGGCTAGGCAACCATCGTGGCATATCCTCACGTACCAAGGGTACGAGATAAATGGGAATATATTTTACATAGTTGTCCAAGATAAAAAGGAGCACCAATCAAAATAGTGGTGTTCGCATAGATGGCACAGATCCAACTAGGAATATACAAACATATTATGGACGCATAGAAGAGATATGGGAACTAGACTACGCACCTAATTTTAAAGTCCCTTTGTTCCGGTGTCAACGGGTGAAGCTAACCGGAGGAGGGGTAACAGTCGACAAAGAGTGTGGAATGACAACAGTGGACCTCAATAATATTAGGTACAAAGATGAACCATTCGTCCTTGCTGCCGATGTGAGTCAGGTGTTCTATGTGAAAGACATGTCTACAAAATCAAAGAGATGAAAAAACGAAGACATCAACTCAATGATCAATGAGCCAAAGCGCCACATAGTTCTTTCTAGGAAAATAAATATAGTGGGAATTGAAGACAAGTCAGACATGTCAGAAGATTATGAAAGAAATGTCTGAATTCCACCCTTTATAGTGAAGAAAGATCCAAGCATCATGTTAAATGATGAAGACACTCCATGGTTACGACAGGATCATAACAAGGGTCATACGTCAAGAAGAAATTCACTGTTGGGCCCGCATGATACAACGATGCATGTTTAATATATTATGTTTTAGAGATGGATATTATGTAATATGTTATGACTTCACATTGTAATATGTTTAATATATGTTTCAAATTTCACAAGTGTATGACATAGTTTTAGAAAGTCTATATGAGATTCAAGAATTTATGACTAGTGTTTGATAAAACTTTCTCAAATGGGAAAATGAGCTATGTAACAATTGTAGATCTTGCTGAGATGATCAAACTTGGTATTCAGAGTTTTTTCATCTGAGGTCATTTAGTGTCTCATTTGAGCAAGTTTGACCAAGTCAAATTTGGTCAAATGAAAAAAACAACACTTTGACTCTAGTATTATGAACTCTAAATGACTTCAAATTGAAAAGTTTTGAATACCAAGGTTTTTTAAAACTCATCAATATCTACAATTATTGTTTTGGTCAACTTTCCATTTGAGAAAGTTTGGATGGTTCAAATTTGTGATTTTTTAAATTTCGACGCCTACAAACTAGTTTTTCGGAACCCTAGATTGTCTCAAATTGAAAAGTTTTGAATACCAAGTTTGTTCAGCTCATCAACATATACAATACTTATATAGGCCATTTTTTTATTTGAGAAAGTTTGAACAAAATGTAGTTCAAATTTCACAAGTGTGACATAGTTTTAGAAAGTCTATATGAGATTCAAGAATTCGTGACTAGTGTTTGATAAAACTTTCTGAAATCGAAAAATGAGCTATGTAACAATTGTAGATCTTGCTGAGATGATCAAACTTGGTATTCAAAAATTTTTCATCTGAGGTCATTTAGTGTCTCATTTGAGCAAGTTTGACCAAGTCAAATTTGGTCAAATGAAAAAACAACACTTTGACTCTAGTATTATGAACTCTAAATGACTTCAAATTGAAAAGTTTTGAATACCAAGTTTGTTAAACTCATCAAGATCTACAATTTTTGTTTTGGTCAACTTTTCATTTGAGATAGTTTGGATGGTTCAAATTTGTGATTTTTAAATTACGACACTTACAAACTAGTTTTCAGAACCCTAGATTGTCTCAAATTGAAAAGTTTTGAATACCAAGTTTGTTCAGATCATCAATATATACAATTGTTGTTTTGGTCAACGTTCCATTTGAGAAAGTTTAGATGGTTCAAATTTATGATTTTTAAATTTCGATGCCTACAAACTAGTTTTCGGAACCCTAGATTGTCTCAAATTGAAAAGTTTTGAATATTAAGTTTGTTCAACTCATCAAAATATACAATCATTATATAGGCCATTTTTTTATTTGAAAAAGTTGTAGAACAAAAATACTATATTTTCTTTATTTTTATAGGTTCAACAAAACTTTTATGTCATTTGGTCAAAAAACCGAGAAAAAATTGAAACATGGACGTACAATAATGTGATAATAAATTTCCTATCGAATAATATTAGTTTTATTAATTTTAAGTTACAAATATATTTTTGCATTAACAAAATACTTAGTATTAGTAACATTTATATTCTATATTCATAAAAGAAATTATAAACTTTAGGTACAAAATTTTTCTATTTACAATAAATAATTAGTTTGATCAATAGTATTTTTTAAAATAAATATTGCAAAGTATTGAAGTTGCTATAGAATTAATTGATTAACCTAGTATTAAACAAGGAGAACAAAATCAAAATCCCAGGCCTTTCCAATTACTCTGGCGGGCTGCTAAAATTTTTAGGCCTTCAGTCCCGGCCCAGGCCAGGAACTGGGACTAAAGGGTGGGCGGAATTGCCCACCCAAAAATACCTTTAGTCCCGGCTGGTAACACCAACCGGGACCAAAGCTCCTTTAGTCTCGGCTGGTAAGCCGAGCTGGGACTAAAGGGTTGGACCTTTAGTCCCGGTTCGGCTTACCAGACGGGACTAAATGGCGTTTAGTCCCAGCTAGTGTTACCAGCCGGGACTAAAGGGTCCCGGCCTATATATATCGAATAGTTCATGTTCTGTTCATCTTCTACTTTTCGATCTACACGTCGATCTCGTCTCTGCCGCGCCCGGCCGTCGAGCTCATCTCTGTCGCGCCGCCGTCATCGTCTACCCCCGCCCGGCCTCGTCGTCGAGCCCCGCCCGGCGGCCGTTGAGCTCGTCTCCGCCGTACGTCGTCCTCGCGCGAGGCGCTCAGCTCGACCCCGTGGTCGGCCAGCACGCCCTGCCCGGCCCGCCATCTGCCCCAGCTAGCCTGCTAGCTAGCTGCTCTCGGCCATATTTTTTACAAAGTTTCTAGTTTTTTTTAGATTGTTTTTGATATATATGATAGATTAAATGTATGTTAAATTTAATTACTAGTTTATTTAGATAGTTTTTAGATAGTTTTTATATATATGTTAGATTAAAATGTATAAAATTTAATTAGTAGTTTATTCTTAGTTTTTTAGTTAGTTTTTTAGATAGTTTTTTATATATGTTAATTAGATTAAATGTATTAAAATTTAATTAGTACTTTATTTAGATAGTTTTTTTAGATAGTTTTTTTTATTATAGCTTTTGGTATATTTAGTAATTATTATTCTATCTCTCTCTATATATGGTGTTAGATTTAATTTTGATTTAGTAATTCTATCTATGTATATATGTTAGGGTTTAATTAGATTTAGTAATTACTTCTATCTAGATATATGTGTGTTATTTTATTTAATTGGATTTAGTAATTATATTCTATCTCTCTATATATATGTTAGATTTAATTTTGTTTTAGTAATTGACACATGCATATTTTATTAGTAATTCTATCTCTATATCACATGCATATTTTATTTAGTAATTCTATCTATATATCACTGGATATTTTATTAGTAATTCTATCTATATCACATGCATATCTAGAGAGAGATTCTATATGTATACATATGTACTTAATTATTTCTATGTGTATATATACATGTACTTATTTCTATGTGTTGAGAGA